>NC_057795.1:692286703-692611133 GCF_018294505.1 Triticum aestivum
GTGATATTATTGTTAATAGATTTTTTTGGTGATATTTAGATTGTGTAATTAATTTTGTTCATAGAATTTTAATGATTTTTTTGTTCATAGTATTTAGAAAAAGGAAAAAAATAAGAAGTAGTTTATATATAGTTGAACTAGCTAGTTGATTTAATAAACTAATTTATTTTACTATATATAGAAGTAGTTTGTTTTTAGTAAGTACTACTTATTTATTTATAGTAAGTGCTTAGTAGTTGAACTACATAGTTGATTTAATTAATAAAACTACTTTTATTTAACTATATATAGAAGTAGTTCCCGCGTCGACATCGACGATGCCTATCCCGCATCCTCGTCATCGTCGACTCGGCGGTGGAGGCCTGCTTGATCAGGGCCATGTTCGGGACTGGGCTCCGCCGGGTTGGTATTGGGAGGTGCTACCTTCCGGGGGACGCAGGTTGGTGAGAAGGCAGCCCGTTGTTGACCCGATCCTTGTTTGGTGGCGGTCGCGTGGGCCAGTGACGGTGGTGAGGCATCCGGACACCGCGGAGGTGGTACGTCACTGTGTCAGCGAGGAGGACGAGCACGTCCGTCGCTACATGGTTGCATTGGAGGGGAGGTTCAACAATACCTGGCAGGTTCTTCAGGGATCTCACTGGAGCTATGATCCTATGATGGTTCCTTATCTTTGGGTGTCCACCACCCGCATCGATACCCGTCGGGAGCTACGGTTCTAGTTGTATTAGTGATAATATTCGACGATGTATGGACACCAAGAGATGATGTACTTTTGCTTATAATTATTGAATGCATGCTAATTTGAATACTATACTTTATTTTATGATTTGGTTTTGCTTATTTTATGATTTGGTTTTGCTTATTGAATGCTCATATTGGATAATTTCTCCTTCATTCCCGTGTGCTAGACAATTTGATATAATTAATAATGCATTCTGGAATGAAAGGAGGAGCTACGTACATCGATCATCGATAGTCAACCCGTGATTAATAATAATGATCTAGTTTAATATTTGAATTATGAACGTATAGGTCGGAAATGTCGTACTCATCGGACGACGAAAACCGCCCGGGGGAGTGCGACTGGTGCCACGACGACCGAGGTATCTGCGACAGGTTCATTGTGCTGGACGAAGATCGGCGCTTCAGCATTAAGCTCGAGGAGACCTTCGATGTTCATACGGTACGCAACCGACGATAATAGTTTTTTTTCGTAATTACTCATGACTTCAACTATTTTAATCATGACAATATTTTTCATCTTTTCCAATTCGACTAGCTTATCCCATGCTTTGCAAGACGCTATGTCTTGGAGAGGATGGGTTTTGAAGACCATGAAAGTTTCGAAACCAAAAAAATTATCCTAAGTACCCATCATGGTGTGGATTTTCAAGTAAAGCTGTACAATGCTCAGAGTGTAACCCATTTTGGTTGCAAAAATTGGGAAGCACTTTGCAAGATGTATGGTTTTGATGAGGGTATGCTTGTTACCATGGATCTTGGTGATCCTACAATCGAGCAAGAGAGACCTACGATTTTCGTCCTTGTGGATACACCTCCAATTCTTCCCCCATGTGAGCTTAACATAGTTATTAAGTAATTTATATTGTTTATTTGAAAATAGTTGACAACTTATTCTCCATTGACAGCTTATTTTCATTCTTCAAAGAATGTGCGGAAGATGGTAGACAGAACCTACTACACCGAAGGCTCCGAACTAACTTATCAGGAGAAAAATCATCTGGTCGGATTTTGTACTGATCTTAAGAATTACAATGTCTACAATCGAACTCCTCAACATTATGGTCAATACGTGCCACTAGTGCACGTGTTGAACTACGGTAACTACCATGGAGATACCCTGGTATGATTTTTTACTATTACAACATTCGTGCATCTTTTTGCACACTTCTAAAACTAGTACATCATATCATTGCTAACTACGAAGTTATTACTATGTTTTTCAACAGATAATCCCAAATGATTGTGTCCCTCATCTGATGTATACACGGGGTAGCCTTCATGTTTTGAACATACAACCAGGTCGTCCTACGAATCTCAACTGTCCATACCGGGTTTCTAAAAGAAGTGGAGACATGACAATCAAAGAATAGAAAAAATGTATGGACAGTCGTAAGGAGCTTCTTGGAAGCAACATTGAGCGAAGGGCAAAAATTGGAGATAGGATGATCGCCATTCTTCATAATGGAGAGTCAGGGTCTATATTGTTTTATGCTATTTTACCTTAAGGGTGTTTAGGTCCTACCTGATACTGATGATCATGTGCTAAGAACAATTATGTAGGGTTGGGTTCGATGACTATGAGAATGATGATCATATGACTTATTATTAATAATGAGTGGAAGTTGTATATGATGATGCATGATTAGTAGGACTTGTTATTATATATATATGATGATGTATGATGCAAGCATGCATGAGCATTTTATATCTGCGGGTGCAATGAACATAGCAGCAGCGTTGATAAACCAAGGACGAAGATATAAAAGAGGACACTTCTCTCTATTAGCTAGCTATAACAACCTAAAAATAACCCCTAAAGCAGCCACTTTTGAAAAAAAAATGACTTTTGGTCCCGGTTGGAGCCACCAACCGGGACCAAAGGCCCCCTGACTGGGGTGGGCGCACAGGGCCACGTGGAGGCACATTGGTCCCGGTTCTGGTTTGAACCGGGACTAATGGGTGGAGGTATTAGTAACGACCTATTAGTCCCGGTTCATGAACCGGGACTAAAGGCCCTTACGAACCGGGACTAATGGGTGGTTTTCTACTAGTGGTCTTCATTCCAATCTTGCTACATTGATCCTCCATCCCTGCTTGGCAATGAACACTTCATTTGCTGCCTGTTCTAGCACCCTTGCTCCCAGCTCCAACGTTTTTCTTGACGACTCCTTTATCTGCATAATGGACCAGTCAGTTAACCACGTGCACATCAGTTTGACAATATATAAAGGATCATTTATCCTTTTATTTTCAAAGACAATTGCATTCCTGCTTTTCCAAATTGCCCAAAGCAGGGCTGAAATCCCCACCAGAACCAGTTTCTTATCATCTTTATTAAATTTCCTAATCCATTCCCCGAAACAGTCTGTTACATTTGATGGAACAGTTTTAAATCCACACACACATCTAACTAAACTCCATAACAATGAAGCAACCGAGCAGGAAAAGAATAAATGATCAATTGATTCATCTTTCCCACACAGAACACATCCTTTCCCACCCTTCCAGCCTTTCCTAAGCAGCACATCTTTAGTTAGGATGCCTTTTTTATTAATCAATCATAAAAACACTTTCAGTTTTGCAGGCACCTTGGTCTTCCATAAGTATTTCTGTGGGAATTTTATCCCAACAGTTATCAGTTTTCTATATAAGGACCCCACAGAAAACTTATGATCAGCAGTGAGGGTCCAGAGAACTTTGTCTGCCCCTCCCTGCATTTGAATTTCCTCACATCTTTTTTTGAGACAGTTCCAAAGCCCAAAGTCTCCCCATGCAAGGTCCTTCTAAATTTAAACCCATGCCACCCTTTCTGTATGGCCTCTTCCACAGTAATGTTGTGGTCAAAGCATATATCATATAGTCTAGGGTAAGCCTCCCTCAAAGGTTTATCATCAACCCATGAATCTTCCCAAAACCTAGTATTTCTCCCATCTCCCACTTTTTTCTTAAAAAATTTGTAGAAAATTTCTTTAATTTTAAGCAAGTTAGCCCAAAATTGGGAATTCCTAGGCTTCTTGCTTACTAGAGCCAAACAACCCCCTTTTCTATATTTTTCATCCAAAATATCCTGCCACAGACCTTTCTCATTCTCCATTTTCCAAAACCACTTAGCAAGAAGTGCAATATTCATTATTTTCAGATTCAGTATCCCTAAACCACCCATGTCTTTAGGTAGACAACAATCTTTCCAATTCACTAGGTGGTATTTTTTGACATTCTCATCTTCTTGCCATACCAATCTGGATCTAAAAAAAATCAGCTTTCTTTATGATCCCTTTAGGCACAGCATAGAAGGACATGGACTCCCACACAATAAGCTGGCAAGTCGTGTTTTGGTGTTCATCGCTTAATTAGATGTTAATTGTCCGCCATTGTATGTCTGTTACATGTTGGTTTGGAAAATTTACATGTCTGTTACAGCACAAGTTTTGGTGTTTTTCGCTTAATTATATGCAAATTGCCCGCTATTGTATGTCTGTTACATGCTGGTTTGGACATTTCTAATGCCTGATGAAACTGATAATTTTCTTCCTGAATCATGATTTGTTGATTCCATCATTCAGTAGAGAAGAAAGCATGCGACGGTTATGAACTTGTTCATCCTCATGCCATGATTAGAGAAGAGATCAGGCCATTCTGCAATGCACAAAAAAAAAATCTAGTTTCAAACTAGGTGGTGGTGTGTTTCAAGTTTTTTTAAATTTTCTGCATTGCAAGAATTTTGGTATTTTTGTGAGGTGAAATTGGGTGAGTGAGAAAATACTATGATATGTGAATGTAGCAATGTAGCTTTTAGATAGCTGCACGAGGACCCGCTGAGAGCGCTTAGTTTTTTCTTCCTGTGCATATGTGCATCCATCGAAGTGGATCAATTTCTAGCAATGGATATTATGAGTGTCAGTGTTTCCTCATACCAATTGTTTTGAGCAATTAAATTGGTAAGTGTCTACAACAGGTTCTTCGGCAAGTCGAGTTGATGGTGTAATCAGATGTTTTGTTCCTCAAAATCTGATTGTTTTAATTAGAGTGAGGTCTAAGAAACAAAATACATGAATTTTAAATTCAGAGCTAGCTACCATGCTTAATGGTTTTCTATGCCCTTGCGTATTTTTCATTTGAATCTTGCAGACAATAATAATACTCTGGGGGACATATATATATATATATATATATATATATATATTAGACATATGTTGTTCAGTGCCACGTTGTTCTTTGAAGTATGTCGGATCGACGCCCTCTTTTTATTTTATTGATGAAGTGACTTACAAGGTGGCAATAGAACTGCTTGACTGAATATTGTAGATCGATGGTGCATCCTTCCTTGGAGGAGAAGATGTGCTGAGACTGGAACTGGATGTAGATGGTGCATGGTGCTTTCAGGTGATGGGCACGGCGGCTGGGTCCTTGCTTGCTATGTACAGTAAGCGCGATGCCGATGCCCTGAAGCAGCTTAAGCAACAAGTATGGCCTGATGTGACTGAGCAGGAGTTTTGTTCAGAGAAGAAGAGGCTCCTTCTCGTATATTGTGCTAGAGATTGTATGTACTATGCTACATGGACCAACCTTACCCTGTGAATGTAAATGTGCTGTTGGCGGAACTTGCACCTCTGCAATTTTATATCTGATTTTATGATAGTATTACGCTGTTCTTGTCGTCGTAAATGCCAATAGGTCTTGCTCAATTATGATATATTTTCCTGTGCCAATTCAACGGTTTTTGTTTCTGGGGATGGATGGCTGTTGAGACTTTTTTATGTTAAATAATGTAGGTCAAGTACATATAGTCTTGCATGTTGATAGCCAATGGTGATGTAGTTATTAGACTTTTTACTTCTTTAGATGGCATCATACCTACAACTTAAACTATTATGCACTCGTGTTTAATAATACCATTTGGGGATCACAGTGCAGAAGTGAAATATTCCTGGTTATTGCCAAGTGGCTGCAAGGTGCTCCAGTAAGAAGGAAGTTACAACTTTGTTGGGCATTCAGATATCTATTAACTGACATGTGTTTATTCTGTCTTTGCTGCCTTTTGCAGAGTCAGCTGCTGAATACGGGTGCTGATATGATGGCCACATCTGTAGCAGAATCATTCAAATTTGCTCGCTGGTTTTGCCATGAAGGTAATCTTGTTTCATGATCGTGGCATATGCTATGTGTCGGTCACTAGAACTAGAATCCTCATGCTATAAAAAGTTCCTAACAGAAGTAGATTTTCTGAACATACTGTCAGCACCTGTGTACTGATGCTAAGTCTGAACCCCAAAGGGTCACCCAAATTCGATACTAAAAGCTTCTGTCAACAAATGGCCAGGATTGGAAGTCCAGTGAGGTTTAGAAGGGATCAGTTAACGCCACCGTTTACATGTCATTAGATTTACCTTTACAGTATTTGGGTTCACGTTAACAGTTGAGTTGTAAAGCTGAGTTGTAATGAACTATATAAGTTATTGGGCTTGCAATGGAAGGGTAAGAAAGTTGATGACAAACTAGCGTGCTGTAGCTTAGCTGTCGTCCTCTTCTTCCTCTCTTCTGATCTACCTAACCCGAGCGATGAACCCTAGCCGATTCCGGTCCAAATCGACCCTGAGATTAAATCCAACATGGTGACCATATCAGTACTGGATTCACTTAAGCACAAATATTTGCAGCCGTGCAGATCTCCGGCGCAAGCTAGTTTGTCAGTGCAGGAAGGTATAACATCTGAACAGAAAACTCAAGGATAGATTGGTAGTTGTGCAGTTTCAGAAAATACTCATACACTCTATCAGTACTCCTTGCATGACTACTCATATGCCTTCTACTGTTCAACAACTCATGTCATTCATCCAAATTGCATACATGTACCGTGTCAGTTTCAGATACCACCTATTCATCAACCACCTGTTGCAAATGTCGAACAACAATCATTTCCCCCACATCCAGGTACTTGGCCAACTCATATTTTTTTTCACAGGCACATATGCATATGCAGCAACAAGCACAACAAGGTGAAGTGTATAATGCAATGACTGGCCATTATTTCTCTGTCCACACCGAGGGACCAAATATGCCACAAAATTACAGAGGGATGTGGATGGAAATGGACAGAAATGAGAGAATTCAGCAGATTCGGGGAACATCTTTCTATGCTCATGCTGTCCTAAACCTAAAGGGACCCAGACTTGAATTCGGCAATGTGAAAAGTTTTTTGATATGTCTGGGACATCTATAGAACAGTGGGTGAATATTGCTACTGGGCACTTTTGTGGTAAAGCAAATGTGTGAATGAAAGCATGTGCATTCCCTGGGAAATGGTGAATTAGCCAGAATTTTGCACATGCTAGTGCTCATGAGGTAGTAGAAATGCTGAAAAACATACAACATCAAAGGTACAGCTCTGCAATACATAGACCAATTTGAGGAGTGTTTACAGGTGGTGAGAGGAGACCACCCATATTTACAACAAACATTTCTCATAAGCTATTTCATTGCAGGTCTAAGAGCAGTGATCCAGGAGAATGCTAGAGGCCTATTGGTTTGCTAAAGTACATGAAAATGTTGCCAATGCTTAGTTTTGATCACCACAAAACAGAGCAGGAACACAAGGAAACCAGGAAAGAAATAACACTGCACGTGTGAATGATAAATCTGTTAGACAATGTTGGTATTGCAAGGAACCAAGGAACAGGAAACATGAGATGTAGACAGGGCAGAACTTTGCACACTATGCAAGAAATAGATGGTGAAAGTAATGTTCATCTCTGCTCATGCTGTGGAAGGTACACCTGGAGCTAACAAAAAAGCCCAGTACTAATGTATAGCATGTGCCAACCCGGGGTATGCAATTGCGCTATTTTTTTCTTACGACTGTGCCCTCGTAGGGGATCTTTTCACTGCATTTGTTTTGGTCGGTGCGCACTTATCGGTGCTGGTCACGGCTGGGCTCGGAGGCCATCTTTTCGTCCGTGTGCACTTTGTGGTGCTGGGTCACGGGTTGGGCTCGGTGGCCTCTTTTATTTGTGCTCTTTGGCATCTTTCGCAGCTGACAGCCGTGCATATTTCCCGTGTTGGCGATGGAGTAGGCAGAGTCCGTCTAATATACTGGTCACGTTCAGAATAAACTTCCGGTACGGTACTAATCTGCGGGCAGGTCGCCGCGCGCGCGTTGCACCCAGCTCGCCGCGGATGCCGTCTCCTACCAGCAGCTCCCCGTGGCTCTCTCTTTCCCCCCGCCTGTGGCTACCCCGTCCTCCTCTGCTCTCTTCCCCGAACGCACCGGCAGCACGCCGCCGTGAACCACCGCCGTCTCCTCGCCTCCCCGAGTTGTCTAAAAGCTGCGCTGAGCCACGCTACATCTCCTCACCGACGAACACGAGCCCGGGAGCACCACAGCGGCGCCTTCGAGCTCGTCACCGCCGCCTCTCTTCGCCGATCGCCAACGTCAGCTCTTCCCCGACCTCGTCGACGACGGACGAGCGACGCGCACATGTTCCGTGAGACGGCGACGAGCGACCCAACGCCGGCGCCGTTCGTGAACGACTAGAACGTGAAGCACGCCAAGGACCCAAACGCGACGCCGGAGCAGGGCGCGGCGCTGGTCAGGAGCCTGCAGAAGCGCGGCGCGGCCGTGGGCGGGACCGGGGTGCAGGGCCACGTGACGTGCCCGGTGGGCGCCGTCATCTGCGACGCGCTGGACAAACTGGCGGCGACGGAGCTCCCCGTGCCGTGTGGATCACGGAGCTGGGCGTGTCGGCGGCGGACGACGCGGTGCTGCGCGAGGCGTTGGCGCACCCGGCCGTGGAGGGTGATCATGCTGTGGGGGTTCATGCAGGAGGGCCACATGTGGCGCTCCCACGGGCAGGGCAGGTAGAGATGCCTGATGCGAGCAAACGCGAGCTCCGGTGACGGTGGCCCGGCCGCCGCTGCACCACGTCGCCGAGGCTCCGCTTGTTTCTGAAACTCATATTGGCAATGCCTGAAACTGTTGTTTCTGAAAAACAGTTTACTGAAACTGGTCTAGTCTGACAAACTGTTTGTTGGGAATTGTGTGAAACTGCTCTAGGGTAACATGTAAAAGTTGTTGAATCATAACTGCTGGATTTATCAGCCTCTGGGCAGATATTTCAAGGCTAGTCGCTTGCTAGGGGGAGAATCGTTTCATAATCGTAAGTAAAAAATCTTGATATGGAAACTATTGGTTTTGGTCCTAGCGTGCTTTGATGCAGATGATTATGGATATATATGACGCCGTCAGTGCTCGTTGGATCGAGGCTCGTGCCCACCCCCACCCCCGCCCCCTTCCGCCATAGACGCGTGGCACTTCTGTGCGAAGCGTGCTCGGCAATTTATGAAGGGGTGGGGAGCCAACTTGGGCCGTGACACCAGGGAGCGTAAGAGGGCGCTGCTGACTGCGATCCAGGCCATTGACCTCCGGGCTGACGCGGTTGGTCTCTCCCCGGACGAGTGGCTGTCCCGCTATGACCTCGAGGACCAGCTCTCCGTGATCTACACTGATGAGGAGGCCTATTGGCGTATCCGGGGCGCTCAGCGTTGGGTCTTGAAGGGTGACGCGAATACGGCTTACTTCCAGGCGATCGCCAACGGGCGTCGCAGACGCAACACCATCCCCTGCCTTTGGGATGGAGCCTCTCTCCTTCAGGACCCCCGGGACATCCGCTCCCATGTTGATGGGTTCTATCGTTCCCTCTTCTCCCCCGCTCCTCGGAGCGGTCTCTCTCTCGCCCTTGATTGCTGGACCGTCGCCCATCTGGTTTCTGAAGCCGATAACACATCCCTGACGGCCCCCTTCTCTGAACAGGAGGTCTGGGAGGACATCAGGGGTATGAACCCCTCCTCGGCGCCGAGCCCTGACGGTCTTCCGGTCATCTTCTTCCAGACCTTCTGGAACGTGATTAAGCCTGAGATCATGGCCATCTTCGAGGAATTCTTTGTGGGCTCGATTGACCTTGGCCGCCTCAACTTTGGGACCATCTCCCTCATTCCCAAGGTCCCTGGGGCGACGGACATCCGCCAGTTCCGCCCGATTACGGTCATCAACATGATCTTCCGGATCCTGGCCAAGGGGTACGCCAATAGGGTGACCCTGCTTGCTGACCGGATCACTCACCCTAACCAATCTGCGTTCATTAAGGGCCGGTACATCCTAGATGGTGTCCTGGTCCTGCACGAGGTCCTTCATGAAGTCCGGGTCAAACACCTGAAGGCGGTCTTTCTGAAAATCGATTTTCACAAGGCCTATGACACGGTTAGCTGGTCCTTCCTTAGGGAAGTTCTTCTGCGAAAGGGCTTTGACGACCGGTGGATCACGAGAGTCATGCAAATGGTCTCTTGCGGTCGCACGGCGGTCAACATTAATGGCGAGATCGGCCCCTTCTTCCCTACCCTTTGTGGGGTGCGCCAAGGCGACCCCTTCTCCCCGTTCCTCTTCAATATGGTCGTGGACGCTTTGGCCTCCATTCTAGACAAGGCAAAAGCCGCGGGCCACCTCCGTGGTATTACCCCCCATCTCTCCGGGGGCGCGGGGATCTCCATCCTCCAGTATGCCGATGACACGATCATCATGGTTGAAGGCTCGGAGCTGGATATCACCAACCTAAAGTTCCTCCTTCTTTGCTTCCAACAGATGTCGGGCCTCAAGATCAACTTTGATAAGAGCGATGTTATGGTGATGGGATACTCTCCCGCTGAGTCAGTGGCCATCGCCAATAGACTTAATTGCCGCCTGGGCTCGTTCCCCACTACCTACCTTGGGACGCCCATCAGTGACTCGCGCCTCTTGGCCGCCGATCTTCGCCCCTCCGTGACCAAGCTCCAGACTAGATGCGAGCCCTGGCAGGGCAGGTGGCTCTCCAAGGCGGCCCGGATTATTCTTATCAACTCCTCCCTCTCCAGCCTCCTCTTATTTCTTATGAGTTTCTACAGCCTCCACGAATCTCTCCATAAGGAGATCGCCAAAATCCAGTCCTGCTTCTATTGGGCTGGCGAGCACGGCAAGCAGAAGTATCACATGGTCAGCTGGCCTGACATCTGCAAGCCTCGGGAGCAGGGTGGATTGGGGATCATGTGCTCTAAGCGGATGAATATTGCCCTCCTATCCCGGTGGCTGTGGCGCATCTCGCAGGGTCAGGGTGGCCTATGGCTGGACATTATCCGGAATAAATACCTGCGCGGCCAACCCCTTGCCTTCTGCCAGAAGTCGGGAGGTTCTCAGTTCTGGCAGTCCCTCGTCCAGCTCCTCCCTGTGCTCCGCATTGGTACCTCTATCTCGGTAGGGTCCGGCCTCTCGACGCTCTTCTGGTTTGACCGATGGGCCGGCGACTCCCCCTTTGCGGCTCGCTTCCCCATCCTCTTCTCTATCTCTGTCGACCCCATCATTTCTGTTGATAGGGCCCTTATTGACTTAGGGCGCCTCGCTTTCCGTCGGCCATTTGGGCCTGCGGAATCCGCCGCCTGGCGTGAGCTGCTTGATTGCGTCGCTCTGCATGAGCCGCTGGTGGATGGAGCCCAAGACCGTGTGCGTTGGCACTTGGAGTCGTCGGGCCAGTTCTCTACCAAATCGCTCTACATGGCCATTGCCCCCTCCTCCGCTCCCCCCCCCTCTTGATGGTATGGTCCGTCCGTCTCCCACTGAAGATCCGCATCTTCATGTGGCAGTGGATCCGTGGACGGATCCCATCCGGTGTGGAGGTCCGCAAGCGTAATGGCCCAGGCACTGGTATCTGCCCCCTCTGTGCTGTCCCCGAGGACTCCAACCACATCTTCTTCGCGTGCGCCTCCGCCCGGTTCCTCTGGAGCTGCTTCCGCGAGATTGTCGGGGGGGTTGGACCCACACCAACTTCCCCGACTTATTTGCTGAACTCCAAACGTCCCCCTCGTCCTCCCGCCACATTAGGTGGCTGGAGGTTGGGGTCCTTGCCTGGACTCTTTGGACTGTTCGTAATAAGCTTGTGATCGAGCGTACCCCTCTCCGTCGTGCTACTGACGCTCTCTACAAATTCTTGGGTTTCCTGCAGCTTTGGCGGCCGCTTAGCCGTCCCCTGGAGCGCGACGCCATCTCTGCCTTCATCGCCGATCTTCGCTCGATGGCCGTCCGCCTTTCGCCACCGCCGCCGCCGCCGCCGCCGGAGCCTGACTAAATCCCCGGCGCGGGTCTCGCTTTGTTTTTTCTCTTTCTTTGGGCTTGTTGAGCTGTGCCCTCAGTAGAACCTTATGACTTTGTTGTGGTACTTGGGTGTGTGTGTGTGGACTTGGTGTGGTTGTATGTCCTTTGGCGGTCTGCTTTATCTATAAAGCGGGGCGAAAGCCTTTTTCGGTAGAACCAAGAGCCTGAATAGAGTACAGGAATACATCATTCAGTCGTCCAAGTCTGACAAGAATGGCTTGGAAATTAATCTGCCTGAGGAAGACAGTTTGGTTACAATGAATGTATCTTTGGTTGCTCGAAAGGCTGATATTTCTGCCGTCACTGAGATCCGGTGGGGTGGAGGTGCAATTGCTGGAGAAGGCAGTTGATGATCTTAACTATAAACTCCAAAGCCTTGTGTGTCTGGTGATGTACAACCATTTCAAGTACTTAGTCCTCACGTTCTGGGGTCTCGTTCCAACAAACATCGTTGTCAGGTCGAGTCTCAGAATCTTTACTATCTTGTACTCCCTCCGTTTCAAAATAGATGATCCAATATTTTGAAACGGAGGGAGTACAAGGCTTGGCAACCTGCACTGGCTCCTCGATCGTCCTATGCTGGATCACGTTGGTAATAGGAGCCCATCATCCTCTGCTGCAGCGCATGCCTGCAAGTTCTCCAGCAGAAGGCTTGTCAAGAGTTGCTGTGCCATCTCAGACCGTGCGTCAGGTGGCCGGTTATAGGCCTTAGCTGAACAATGTAAATAATTTCCTTTTTCATGTCTCAGACACGCAATATCCAACACTCACTATATAGTCCTGAATTAATTTGTTTATGACCCGACTCCTGCTCCTGTTACACGTTTGATTAGTCCCTCATAATATGCTGCTGTCTCCTCTTTATTTAGGTCCAGAGGTGGGTGCGAGGCAATCACCCAGAGGCCTTGGAGAGGTTGATGCTGATGAATCTTACAGCCAGATCCAAACAGATACACCAAAGCTACGATCACCGTCAGACTGCTACAAGCCGCCTTAATGCAGTTCTCTCTTTTTTTTAAATGGAGCCTTAATGCAGTTGTACAGTATGATAAATTCTTTGCTGTTAGATGCAGGTTTCTAGAGTAGAAGACATTGAAGCCCTTTGCTGGCTCTAATTACTTGTTGTGATCATTGTCAAAAGGAACTGCTCGAGATTTGGATGAAGTAGCAAAGTTGGTATATATACTAGTTGTACTTCTCTGAAATACAATCCTTCCATGTGGCTGGGCCTTTTGAAATTTGCACTACTCTATACGTGTTGGCATGATTCATTTCATTTCATTTCATTGCTAAGACTGCATTAGCACTTGCCTTTCTTTTCTTCAATACAGCACGTGATTTACCATTATTTCAGAATTCAGATTGTGCCTCCTACTTACTTGTTTCTTTTATTCAGTTTATTATTTATACGTCTGAACTAGCAACTCCCGGTTGATGCGCATCTGTTCTGTGGACGGCGCATGGAGTTGCTCTGCTTTTTGGAACGAGCTGGCCAAACCAGGTGGGCGTTTGGTCAGATTTGTAGCCTCGTTGGATTACTATTTTTGAAATGGAGTCAAAAGATTTGACTCATCAATTAATCAAGAAGATAATTGTCCAGTTAATTAACAAAAAACCGGTCAAAAACTGATACATATAGATCACATGCGGACCACTCGCTAAGAAAAAAACTCCATGACCCCACCGTCCATCCGACAAACATACATAACGTGCAACCACCACGACCCCTTACCCTTCCACGCCGCAAAGAAGCCCCCAACGATCCCACAGTTGAAGAGAACGGAGACGAGCCAATCGAAGATGGTGGTCGAAATGACTGAGAATCAGCCATTAAGTACCCGCGGACGTCTTACTAGTGGCACTACTCTTCTTGTCTATGCTCTTGAGAGCCTTCTACACCCTTCTTGATTTTGCCCCGTAAAAGCCTCCTCCGTTAGGAGGCAAGCAATCGCCTTGGCAGACCCAGGGCTCTGTCAGCCACGGCCACGACGACGGGGGCAGACACTACCTTTGAGGTGTGGAATGGAAGCGACGAGCCGGGGAGGGGGGTCCGATGCTCCGCGCATGATGAGGATTCATCCTCATTTGGATGCGAGGGAAGAATACAAGGAAAGGGAAGAACCAAAGTCCGATGGCCACATATGACAACTAAATCGGAAGAACTAAACCGGCGCCTAGTAGCCATTTAAAAAAGAAATTTGAACAAAAAGCCCGGTGCTAATGTATAGCACGTGCCAACCCAGGATATATGCAATTGCGCTATTTTTTCTTACGACTGTGCCCTCATAGGGGATCTTTTCACTGCATTTGTTTTGATCCGTGCGCACTTATAGGTGCTGGGTCATGGCTTGGCTCGGAGGTCATATTTTCGTCCGTGTGCATATTTAAGTGCTGGGTCAAAAATGCTACACTTACGGGGCTTGGGCTACGGAACGAACTTACGCGACGACGTGCGCCAATAAAATCAATCGCCCCCCATGCATTCAACCGTGGGGATTAATCCCTACACCTCCAGCTCAGCCCCGTACGAGATTTGCGTACAAAATTCCCGTAAGTGGCTCACGGGTTGGATTGGGTTCGGTGGCCTCTTTTATTTGTGCTCTTTGACATTTTTGGCAGCTGAAAGCCGTGCATATTTCTCGTGTTGGCGATGGAGCAGGCAGAGTCCGTCTAATAAAAACTGGTCGCGTTCAGAATAATAAACTTCCGGTACGGTACTAATCTGCGCTGCACCCACCCACGCGTCAGGGCCGGCTAAGGACAGAAGCGCGACGCCCTCGACCCCCTGCATCTCTCTTTCCCCTCGCCCGTGACTATCCCCGTCCTCCTCTGCTCTCTTCCCCGAACGCACCGGCACGGCAGCACGCCGCCGTGAACGACCGCCGTTCGCCTTGCCTCCCCAAGTTGTCTAAAACTGCGCCGGGCCACGTTGCATCTCCTCACCGACGAAGACGAGCCCGGGAGCACCACAACGACGCCTTCGAGCTCGTCACTGCCGCCTCTCTTCGCCGATCGCCACCGTCAACTCTTCCCCGAGCTCGCCGACGACGACGATCGACGCGCACATGTTCCGGGAGACGGCGACGAGCGACCCAACGGCGGCGCTGTTCGTGAACGACTACAACGTGAAGCACGCCAACGACCCAAACGCGACGACGGAGCAGCGCGCGGCGCTGGCCACGAGCCTGCAGAAGCGCGGCGCGGCCGTGGGCGGGACCGGGGTGCAGGGCCACCGGCCACGTGACGTACCCGGTGGGCGCCGTCATCTGCGACGCGCTGGACAAACTGGCGGCGACGGAGCTCCCAGTGTGGATCACGGAGCTGGACGTGTCGGCGCTGCGGCCGTGGAGGGGGTTATGCTGTGGGGGTTCATGCAGAGCCGCATGCATGTGGCGCTAGCTCCCACGGGCTCCGAGGGCAGGTTGTCAACGTTGGCCGACGAGGGCTACTCCGGATGGGATCACTTCGCTAGAGATGCCTGATGCGAGCAAGCGCGAGGCGAGCTCCGTTGATGGTGGCCCGGCCGCCGCTGCACCACGTCGTCGATCGAGGCTCCGCTTGTTTCTGAAACTCCTATTGGCAATGCCTGATCGAAACTGTTGTTTCTGAAAAACTGTTTACTGCAACTGGTCTTGTCTGAAAAACAGTTCCTCGGGAAGTTAATTTACCTATATCTCTTGTGTTGGGAATTGTGTGAAACTGCTGTATGTATAAAAGTAAAAGTTGTTGAATCAAAACAGTAGGTTAATCATAACTGCTGGATTCATCAGTCTCTAGGCAGGTGTTTCAAGGCTTTGATCCAGATGATTATTGATATGTAGTATATGCCGCCGCCGCAGGTGACTGAACTGACGAATTTAAATGGTCCTGTTGATAGACAGGGCGGCCATGCACGATCAGGGCAAACGATTGAGCTGACTATCCACACGCGGTTTTGGATGATCAACCAAGCCAAGCGGAGAACTTGCATTTCGGAGGTGCCCAAGCTGTCACGGCCCTAGCTACTCCTTGCCTGTTATCGCATAAGCATCCACGCATCATGTTTGAATTTTTGAAACTTGGAATGGGGATGTCCGTACCCTAGCATCAAATGGAATTCAACCAGGTTCAATCTAAAATATTTTTCTATGAACCCAAAATGCCCTTCAGAAAAGTTCATGATTTTTTTAGAAGGTGCAAACCTCTGCCAAAAATTATGCACACAATTCTAGGACATTTCTAGATTTTTGAATTGAGCCATAGTGTATTCGAATCGGGGCATTTAATTGCTATAAATATTTTAAATGATCAGATAACTACTAGAGGGCTTTTGGAGTAATCTAAAGAGTGCCCACAATTATTTTCAAGAGTTGGCCAATCGTCGTCTCCACTTGGACAGCACGACGCCGCGGACGACCTCACCACTTTCGTCTGGATCGACCTCTCCCTGGCCCGCTCATCGCCATGGCCGAAGCCGCCGCGCTCGCACCGACGTGAACCACCGCAGCCACCGCCTTTCCCTCGACCCATCGACGTGTCCCCGAGCTCCGCCTTCGTCCCCTACGCTGTCTACCCGGATCCGTTCGACGTCGGGTGCACCGCAGCGCCGTCTTCTTCATCACCTTCAGCCTTAGACGCCGGAGATCGCCTTGGCCGCCCCGCTCGCTCCAAGCCTCCCCCGAGCTCACCGAGACCTCCATCTGAACCGTTGTGAGCTCCCGGTCGCTTTCCCCCTAACCCCGTGGCCTATCGCTTACCATAGATGCCGATTCTAAGAAGAACGAATATCGCCGCCGCCCACCCATGGCGCCGTCGTGGCAACAGCAGCAACAGCTCGCATCTGAGCACTGCTGCGAGCTCAGCAGGTTCCCAGAAACCCAACGCCACCATCCATGCCCCCTGCCGTGCTCCGTGGGCTCGATTCCGTCGAGGCTGGAGTGTGTTTTGATTTTCGGCCGAAAAAAAGGATTTTGGCCATCTCGGCCTCGGGCGGAAAGTATCTTTAGGCCGAAATTGGCCAAATTTCGCAAATTTTGGTCAAATTGAAGTCAAATTGCAGTCAAAATTTGGTCAAATTTCAGCCGAAATTTTTGAAAATGGCCAAAATTCGGCCATCTCGGCCTAGTGCGAAAAAAAGCTCAAACCGAAAATCAAATTGCGTCGCCAACTGTAAGAAATCTCAT
The DNA here is from genome assembly GCF_018294505.1 of Triticum aestivum. NCBI lineage: Eukaryota > Viridiplantae > Streptophyta > Magnoliopsida > Poales > Poaceae > Triticum > Triticum aestivum. The sequence continues at coordinate 692,303,780 of NC_057795.1, forward strand.
ACATTGTTATTTTACCTTTGACGCCTTCTTCACATTTCATGTTCTGGAAATAATCATGCGAGATTTGAACTGTTATAGGTATGCCAATAATAACCAGGGTTAAAAATTTCAACGGAATTTCAGTGAAATTTCTGGAATTCCGCATATTTCAATGGGGTCCAAAATATTTTTAACCCTGAAATTTCAAGGCATTTTCAAACTGATTTCAAAATAAATTTAAATTATGTCAGAATTCAATAAAATTAAGTTCAATTTGAAATCTCAAAATCCATAATAAAATTTCGAAATATGGATATTTCATTGAGGTCTAAAATTATGTTGTTTCCGAAACTAAAAAACTTGATGCTAACCATGTAGATGAATGACACCACACATATACGAGGTATGTCAAAGAATGCGATGACATGTAACTTTCTGTTAGTATTATTAATCCAGTTCGGTGACAGAAACATTCTCCATTTTTTCAGGTGAATCCTGACATGGTCTCAGAATTAGAGAAAGCGCGGCTTCCCTTCATGGGCAGGGATGAAAGCGGGAGACGGATGGAGGTATAAATTTTCTTTATAGAATTAGGTAACGCACTAATATTTTTGTTCCTGCAAATACCTAATGTAAAATGCTTTACTGGATACTACAGATTATTGAGCTACCAACTCATAAGCTTTTCGTGGGCACGCAATTTCATCCTGAATTTAACTCCAGGCCTGGAAAGCCATCACCACTTTTCTTAGGTAAAACATCCTCCAAACTACACTTCACTCATATGCTTTATTTCCGGCAGGGAAAGCTGCACATCGTACTAGTGAGCTACGAGTACAAGATAACGTACATCCTCAAAACTAGCAGAGCTACCGTATTGCCCGACGTCGGCGTCCCACAATGAGCCGAGCAATCACCCAATTCTAGCTAACACACTTATCATATCGTCTCATCCACTCACCTACTCACGACAGAACCACTGCAAACTTGGCTCGATCTACTACAACTAACTGCATGTGAGCCTCCTCCAAGACATAGACACTTTTTTTTTTGAACTATCACCGGGGGAGGGATAGCGACCCCTCCACCTGAATGGACAGACATAGGACTAGCTACTGTGGGTATTGTGGGTTGTGTAGACGGAGTGCATATCCAGATCTCGCCTTCTCCGTACGTCTTCGTCGAAGCAACATCGGACTAGCTACTCCCTAGATTATGCTACGAAATTAAACATGTTGATGCAAATATCAAGATAAGTTCTAACAATTGCAAGTTCATACTGTTAATCCTGTCAACAAAGGGTCGCGCTGTGGAGTGGAGCAGGGGACTGTTAATCCTGTCAACAAAGGGCCGCGCTGCGGAGTGGAGCAGGGGACCCAACAGGATCCTCTTCGTCCGCTCGAGGGGTCTGACAAATGCTTCGCATCATACGTCTGGAGAGAAGTGTTTCCCATACATAATATGGTGTCTTGCTTTTCCATCAAACAAGCTATGCATTTCGTCTTTACTCCGCTTGCTTCTACAGTTTGCTTTTGTGGACTTTGCTTGGCTGCACTGTCTTGGAGCGCACTCTCAGCAGCCAAAACATGCTCTTCTGCTACACTTTGACGGGCAGCAAGGCCACCAAGAATGATCCCACTAGTAATCCAAACAAATGCTGTTGCACTCCACTTTGTCAACTTCTTGGCTCTAGTTATCTGGCGCCTGCACGTAGGTAGGTGGGTGAAATGAGATGGCAAGAACTACAGTAATACGTATATAGAGGCTAATTGGTTCACTACCAAAGTTTGGCATTGCCAATATTTGGCAAGCCAACATTTGGCAAAACCAGAAGTTGCCAAAAATTGGTAAATTTTTGAGAGGTGAGCAAGCACCAATTGGTAGCCAATCAATTTTTTTCGATAAAGGGCGTTTTTATTATCTCAAAATGTAGCATCAAGCGATACAAAGCACTTAGAGTACCACCCGGCCTCTGCATAACTAGGATGCACACAGCCAAACAAAAAAAGCTGACAAGAAAAAAAACCCGACAATTCGGCAACAGTAGAGTCCTATAGACCGACACTATGCCTATGTCGAAACGGTTGGTGGACCGATCCGGAGATTATGCTGCCACCCATGTTGGGTAAAAACCTCCATAGCCACCTGCTCCAATCGCGTACACACCGCCTTGAATAGCGGTAGGTACTCCGCACGTTGTAGCATAGACCACATACGAAGCGAGTGCGTACAACGGAAAATAACCTGCAGAGGAGAAGCATTTTTGTCATTAAAAACCAAATCGTTTCTACATAGCCAAAGCGACCATAGTAAGGCGTACGCTCCCACCCTTATTAGCGTTTTGAATCTATTTGAAATACCATCCAACCAATGACCAAAAATATTGGCAACACTTGTGGGCGGATACAAATTTGACGCTATTTGGATGAATGACCACGTAAAATGCGCAAACTTGCATTGGAAAAAAGGTGTTTGATTGTCTCGTCAAGAGTACAAAAACAACACTTCTTACTTCCTGGCCAGTTGCGTCGTGCAAGGTTGTCTTTGGTTAGCACAACACCTCTACGAAGATACCACATGAATATTTTAACTTTTAGTGGAATCTTTGCCTTCCAGATTTTCTTGTTATTGCTCTCCGGTACCTCAGAATGCGTGAGCGCACGATACATAGTCTACCGCGAAAGACCCTGATGTAGTAAGGTTCCAGCGAAACACATCACGCCCTTGCGTCAGGTTAATCAGATCCAGACGGGATAATAGATTATGCCATGACATAAGTCGGGCGCCAACCAAATCCCGCCCGAATGAAATATTCGGCGGGGATGAGCTGAGCACCTGCGCAATAGTATTGTTCTTATCGCGAGCAATGTTGTACAAGGCTGGATATTGTTCTCGGAGACTGGCATTGCCTATCCAGATGTCTTCCCAGAAACGAATCTCTGACCCGTCCTTTATCGCGAAAGACCCAAAGCGAAAGAGTTGTTTCTTTGCTGCCATTAGGCCAGCCCAAAAGTGTGAGTCGCCAGGTTTCCAATATGCCTGAGACACCGCCTTTTGGCCTAGATACTTGTTGCGCAGCATGGTTTGCCAAACACCATCATCAGTAAGAAGTTTGAACAACCATTTACTAAGTAGGGCCTCATTCTTGACCTGCAGGTCATGAATTCCAAGGCCACCTTGGTCTTTCGGCCTACAAACCACGCTCCATTTGGTCAGCCGGTATTTTTTCTTTTCACCATCTCCTTGCCAAAAGAATCTAGACCTAAAATAGTCCAAGCTTTGCAAGACCCCTTTTGGGAGTTGGAAGAAAGAAAGCATATAGAGAACCATATTTGTGAGGATAGAGTTTATCAAAACCAGTCGTCCTCCAACTGAGAGATCCTTGCCTTTCCAACTGCTCAACCGTTTCTCTAGCCGCTCCTCTACATGCTTCCACTCCGCAATGGTGAGACGTCGATAATGACTAGGTATTCCCAGATATTTGATCGGGAATTGGCCAAGTGCGCAACCAAACAGGTCCGCGTAATCGGCCGCTGCCTCCACGGCTTCTCCAAAGCAGAACACTTCACTTTTATGGAAGTTAATTTTAAGACCTGACATTTGCTCAAACGCTGACAACAGGAGTTTCATGTTTCGAGCCTTGTCCAGGTCATGTTCCATAAAAAGTATTGTGTCATCAGCATATTGCAGAATAGAGAGGCCACCATCCACAAGGTGTGGCACTACCCCAGCAATTTGCCCGTCCTGCTTGGCGCGCTCAATCAGAATAGCCAACATGTCAGCCACAATGTTAAATAACATTGGGGACATGGGGTCACCCTGCCGTAGTCCTTTTTTTATCTGGAAGTAATGACCTACATCATCATTGACTTTGATGGCCACACTACCTCCAGTTACAAAATTTTGGATCCACTTGCACCATTTTTCAGAGAAACCTTTCATCCTTAGGGCCTGTTGGAGAAAAGACCATTTGACCTTGTCATAGGCTTTTTCAAAGTCAATTTTGAATACTACTCCACTTAGGTTTTTCCGATGCATCTCGTGGACGGTTTCATGCAGGATTACTACGCCATCAAGTATATCCCTTCCTTGCATGAAAGCCGTTTGAGATGGTCGCACAACATTGTTAGCTACCGAGTTAAGCCGATTCGTAGCCACTTTGGTGAAAATCTTGAAGCTGACATTAAGGAGGCATATGGGTCTGAACTGCTGGATCCGTTCAGCCTCCTTAATCTTTGGCAACAAGACAATCTCGCCAAAATTAAGCCTAAATAGCTCAAGTCGGTCGGCATGAAGACAATTGAACAACTCCATAAGGTCATCCTTGATGATATCCCAGAAATTCTGATAGAATTCTGCGGGGAAACCATCTGGGCCTGGAGCTTTGTTATGTTCCATTTGGAACACCGCAGCTTTCACCTCCTCTTCCGAGAATGGTGCCGTCAGAATATCGTTTTCTTCTGTCGTGACTTGTGGAATGTCATCTGTTCGGGTCTCGTCGAGGGTGAAATTCCCTTCAGCCGGCGCTCCGAACAGAGATTTGTAGTATTTGGTGATATAATTTTTGAGCTCCTCTTGACCTTCGATCCGCCCCTCATTTGTTGGAGACTATAAATACATTTCTTCCTATGCCGCCCATTAGCGACCAATTGGAAGTATCTTGTATTACTATCACCCATCAAAATGAAATCGGCTTTGGATCTCTGGTAGTATTTGATCTCCTCTTCTCGCAGAAGACGCGCAATCTTCTCATTAGATTGATTTTTTAATTCAATCTCTTGTTGAGATAAGATGCGCGTCTCTGCAATTTTGTCGAGGTCATCAATAATGGTAGAGAGCCGTTGTTTTTCTTTTTTATAAATCCCGTTGGTATGTTTTGCCCATCCAGAGAGGTGTTGCCTCATGGCCCTTATTTTAAAGTTCCATCTCTGAATATGTGTACGACCAACAGCGGGCCTCTCCCAAATATTCTTGATCATGTCTACAAATCCATCCCTATGCATCCATCCCAATTCAAATTTGAAAGGGCGTCGGGTAGCTGGGTTCGTAGAATTAGAATCCAGAATGATGGGTGCATGATCCGATAAAGCCTCAATACGCTCTAGGGCTCGCACGGTTACCAGAGGAAATTTTAATTCCCATTCGGTATCCATGAGTACCCTATCAAGTTTCTCGTATGTCGGCACATGTCGGTTATTAGCCCAAGTGAACTGCCGTCCTGACATACTAGCCTCCCGAAGATCCAAACTGTCTATGACAGCATTGAATAGAAAAGGCCAATGAGTGTCAAAACAGTCATTATTTTTCTCTTCCTGATACCTAAGGATATTAAAGTCCCCTCCAATAAGCATTGGATGCGGGTTATCCTTAGCCAGATTTACCAATTCCCGAAGGAAAGCGGACTTATGCTCATCTTGGGCAGCCCCATAGACCGCGACAAGAGTCCATGTAAAATTATCAGCTCTGTTTCTTAGGTGAAATTTTATATGAAATTCACCGATCGAAAAGGCTAACAAGTCCATGACTGTTGTCAGTATCCCAAGAAGGATTCCTCCAGACCTTCCACGAGCTGGTAGACTATGCCATGTGTAGTCGAAACCACCTGATAGGTGATCGAGGACATGCGGGCGAAAGTCACACTTACCAGCCTCGGAAATTGCCACAAAATCCAAACCATGTTCCCGTACACAATCACCTATGTGTTTATGTTTAGCCAAGTCCGAGAGACCTCTGCTATTCCAAAACATGCCTCTCATGTGGAAACTCGGATTGGTGTGGAACTCTTCGCCTTCTTGGGCGGCTTTTGTTTCTTTTTAGAGGCATGTGATTTAGATTTCCGCGAAGACGCTGTGAAGTCACATAACATTGACCCAGGTCTTGCGTCATCCAATACAACCTCGGTAACCTCACCAACCAAGTGGGAGATTAGCGGACCATCATATTTGGCATCCGCTTCATCATCGTCCTCGGTTTCTGGGTCAGGAATGGTGGTATTACACTTCGGAGAAACCTTTAAACGGTCGATCTCCATATGTTTAAGTACCCCAACCGACAGATTAATATCATTATCATTCTTTCCCATAGAGACCCCCACGTTATATAAGCTGTTATTAATGCGAGTATCCGAAAAAGAAAGAAATGATTTAACGGGAGAGGTACCTGGCGTGGAGTCCAAATTCCTTGAGGCCTGGCGGCGCATTGCCTTCGCTAGTGCATGCTCATCTGTCGGAGAAGAACCATCCGCCGAGACTGGGTGGCGATTACTACGTCGAAGGGGCGAAGCCAATCCTCCAGACATAGTACCCTCCGGTGTTGCCGAGTGGGCCATCGGTGAAGGCTGCGGAATCACCCTTGTCCCAGAGGTCGGTGAAGAAGAACGTGCTGCCGATCCCACCAAATCAGTCGCAATGGGTGTCGTGGCAGAAAGACCCGAACGAGCCGCCGGTGGACTGAGAGGAACTATAGCGACCGGAGCGCGAACTGAGGAAGGTGTCGCAGACCCCGTCACCATGCCTTGCACTCGTACGGGAGCAAAAGCGGGAGCATGCAAAACATGCGTTGCGCCCGCGTCCATGGCTGACTGCCCGAGCGTCGCCTGCTCAAGGTCTGCCGGCTGATGCACCTGAGACGGGACAACCGCTTGTGGGTTTAAGGGTGTGCATGCACCCGCTGACCGCCCTGTAGCAGCGGCCACGGCTGGCTGCATACGAGCGGCCACATCATGCACGTCTTGTGGCTGCATGGTCTCTACCTGCACATGCATGTGTGTAGCTCCCTGGGCTGTAGGAGCGTTGGATGTTGCCAATGCTTGAGCAGACGCGGTTGGCACAAGAAATGTAGCCGAAACATCAACTATAGCTGCAACGTCTTGCACAGGATTATGCAGAACATTGACTTGTGGTGGCACTGTAGCATGTTGAAAGCCCAAATAAGTAGTCTGCATGTGAACAACAGTGGAGACAGATTGAGCTCCACACGTCGTATTACCACCATTCATTTGGACCTTTTTTGCTCGCTTGCTAGCATCCCTATCTGGCATATCCTCATCCCGGTTAGCACCATCATCATGCTCATCATCATGGTTTTCCCAAATCCGAGGAATAAAGTCATCATCCGGAACAAAATCACCCTCCTCCAGCACAAACCGAAAGGCATATCCATTAAGCTTGACATAAACATCAGAGGAGACCGAGCTTTCATCAGACCCATCATGTTTGACGAAAATATCCATGTTATGAACAGCCACCTGGATCCGCACAATACCGTGACGGCGCAAGCAAACCAAGTCAACATCCTGAGTGGCGCCAATAACTGATCCCACCGCCCACAGACCAAGGAAATGGCGAAGAGCTGGCGGTACTCCGGTGACGTGCACCCAAACAGGCTGCAAGGGAAGTAGCGACGGAACCTCCTCGATTTTCCATTCACTAAAAGTGATCTTCACGTCATGTGATTTAACATTATACTCAAACGCTGCCACACGCTGCAAAATTTCCACTGAAGGGAAAGAAACCAAGAAAGCATTTGCTCCATGAGGCATGGCTTCCCACTTCCACGAAGTTTGGACCACAGCGATCTTTGCAACCTCAGCCTCCACCACAGAAGAAGACAAGGAACCACCCGAAATCGTAACCAAAGCAGTCGGCAAAGTAGGTGGGGCAAGATTCTCCTTAAAGAGTGAGTCCGGAAGCTGTACAAACATTGCATTAACTAAACCACAACCACCGAGGGAGGCGGTTGGCCTTGGTTGCTTGAGAACCGGGCAGCGGTGCAGAGGATGCTTGTAGTTGTTACAAATGTGACAGTAATGAACCACTGTGCAATCCTTAGACATATGATCATCTGACCTGCATTTAAAACACCAAAAACCAGTCTTTTTACCCTTCGGTAGATGTCCAGTAGTGTCAATAGTGGTTGGCGTCGCCGCATTAGCGTGTATGGCTGATTGAGTTTGAGCATTGGGGGCCGCCATCACTGACGCCGGCGGGAACGCCGGCGTAGAACGCGCAGCCGCGGGGGCAGCGCCGGCAGTAGCATCACGACGTCCCCCCTTGCGCTTGCTCTTGGGACGCCGGGCGGGAGGTGCATCCGGCGCTTGCTGGTTGTTAACACCAAAGATGACCGGTGCCGGAGCCGAGGCCCGCTGGACGGACGGGGCAGCGGTGGAGGTCGACGCCAGCAATGCTCCGAAGCGAATAGGTCCAGCAGCCACACCAAAGCCGGCCGAGAGTCCAGGGTTTGATGCAAAAGCTGGACCTGTTTGTCCCACGGGTGGAGCCCCCTTGGACGGGTTGCCGCCCCGGCCGGTCATCGGCGGCGCAGAAGCCTGGCGCAGAACGTCGGCGTACGATGGCGGCGGCGGAACACGTGAAGTCGATCCGAGCAGATGTGAAACCGTGGTGCTAGGGCGTCTCGATGCCCTGTACTGAAACAGATCGCCTCGACGAAGCGTACGGCCCAGCCGCGAGGCCTGCATGGCCTTGCTCACGCAGGGCCCACGAGCATGCAACGAGCCCGAGTCCTGAGTCAGCGCAGTTTGAAACGCGGGATCGTCGCCTGCCGTAGAAGGCGCTGCCGTTTCTTCCTGCTGATTCAGAGACGCCGAAGATGGCGCACCCGCAAGTGAAGCCAGCAGGAACGCGGCCAGCGCCACCGGCGGCGTGATCCTGGGGCGTGGAAGCGGCCCCCTCCATGGCCTGATGCAGAACCCGCGTCTCTGCCGCGCTGGCGCCGGCGACGGCCTCGACACGGCCGGCGATTTGTCACACTCAGCATGCATCTCCTCCCTGCACGAAAACGGCGGATCGTGAGCAGAATCGGCATTTACCTTGCTGCCTGAGGTGGATCCCTTCTCCCAAACTCTGGATGCCGGCGTAGGGTACCCGACGTCGTTCCAGAACTCCTGAAGGAGCTCGGCGTCCGTCTTCTTCCTCCGATGCCGTACGACCGACCAGGATCCATCCGAGGCGTCAACGCTTCCAGGATCTTCATCACCGGCAAGGACAGCGTTCACCACCTCATTCGCCACACATCCCGCCTCCGAGACCTCAACCATCTCCTCTCCGCTCTCGGCCAAATCCTCAAACCTCGACCCCGAGTGCGACGAGGATGCCGGCGAAGTTGATCGTGACGCTGGCGATAGGACCCCAGGGGCTAGCGTCAGCCGTCGCCGATCCGTGAAGACGCGAGCGCCGATGCGCACAACGCATTCAAGAAGCACCATCTCCTTCCCCTTCTCGATCTTCTCGCCCGAGCGTAGATGACGCCCCTCCACGATCTTACCGTCGCCATTCCGAAGGAAACAAAGACCAGGCCGATCTAGGAACAGCGATCCATCGTGCCATTCCCGCGAGCCATCTAGAGCGGCAGTGGAGAACTTCGCCGCCCAGCGCAGCGTGGGGAGGGAGTCCGGTGGTTTCGCCAGCGCACCGGAATGTCTACCGAGCCGCCTTGGAATTTCTCTAGCCAACCAATTGAGAGCCAAATTTTTAGACTTGCCAACAATTGGCATGCCAATTATTGGCACCAATACTCCCTCCGTCTCAAAATATATGTCTCAATTTTAGTACAATTTTGTACTAGCTCCAGTACAAAGTTGAGACACTTATTTCAGGACGAAGGGGGTATATATCAACTCGTGTGGCAGAGGAGAAACAGAGCAAATATTTATGTCTGCATATGGCTAATATATATTGTACATACCATTGCGGGTCATGTGGTCTTGGCTTGACTTGAGTGCAGAGAGTGTTGAGCACATGTTTGTCTGGCCGGGAAGCCATGGAACTGGCCTGGGCTAGAGCCACGAGATCGTACAACTCCTCCTTCTTCTGCTGGATTTGGGCTGCGCAAGGCACCCTTTCTCCAAGGGAGGAGGAGTGGGTCTGGAAAGCTGGAAACACAGAAGGAGCATTGAGATTTGATGATGACCAAATAATCTTAGACATGAGATGTGGTGCAAGTACAGCGTAGATCAATATAACAGTTTCTGCAATACAATACTAGCAACGGGAGATGAGATCGGAGAGGGAAGCTACCTGCTCGGTGTGCACGAGCCGGCGAAGATGCCCCGCCGCCGGGCGCAGGACCCTCGTCGCTGCTGAGCGGAGGGAAGCCGCCATCGTCGCTCGCAGGCCTGCAAACAAACAAGAGGGCTGCTGGTTAGGGTTTGCCTTCCGCTGCACCGGGCCAGTATATAGCGAGCAGGCCCCAAATACGAGGAGTTTTTTGTGTCGGAACGGAACGGAACGGAACACATGTTTGTTCCGTCGTCTCGTTTCGGACCTGGCCTCTCTCTTCCTCCTTGTGTTCACTTTCCAAATCCCTTTCCTAGGATTAAGCCGTAGATTCTTCCCAAATCGTATCTTGTCTTGATCCAGTACCCTCTTCTTCTTCTCCTTAGTGCAGTTGTGCTTGACGAACAAAGAAAAATTATCAGCATGACGAGGATGATGTTTTGTCTGACCTAGCATGCAGGAAGAGGGAAGCTGTTTCTGCGGCTGGGACACTTCCTGACGAGACTAGATCGTACAAGGAGCAGCAACTATCAGCATGACTGAGCGGATGGAGAAAGTGTGCCGACATCTTGATCGCCGCGGGCCGGCGGTCGACGTCGCCTATGCCGTCCTCGTCGTGCCAGCCAGGGAGGCAATGTTGCAAAGGCGCTCAACGTCATCCGGACGTGCCGCAGGCTGGCGCGACTCGGCATTCTGTCCGCCGGCGTCCTGCCACGGGGAGCCTCCTACGTCGCCATCAAGATCCACCACGACGTTGACTCGGACGACGCCAACTCTTCCGACAACGCCATTGTCGCCGCCGATGACGGCGCCGGCTCATTCAAGCGTCCGACGCCGAGCGCGGCATCCGCAGGGAACACGAACCCGAAACCCTAGCCCAAGAGCTTCTTCAGCCACGTGCTGAAGGACGTCTTCCTCATCGTGCTCCTCGTCTCCCTTGGCTTCGGCATCAAGGAGCACGGCCTCAAGGACGGAGGGTACAACGGCGGCAGCATCTTCCTCGCGGTGTTCCTCGTCTCGTCGCTGCCGTGTCCGCTGTCAGCAACCACACCACACCAGGCCAGGCAACGACCCCAGCGGTTTCGTGGCACGAGTTCCACGCCATGTCGCCGGGGCAGAAGGGCCACCCACGACGCGCCATCGCTCAAGGAGGCCGGCGTCGGGCTGTAACCGGCGACGGCACCAACGACGCGCTGGTGCTCAAGGAGGCCGGCGTCGGGCTGTCCAGGGCACCGAGGTGGCCAAGGAGAGCTCCGACATCATCATCCTCAACGACAACTTGGACACGGTGCTGACATGTTGGCAATAATCTTGCCTTAATCTCACAATGTCACGGCATGAGCTCCAGCACTACACCTCGGCACCACCTCTCCCATCAACGACCTCATTCCGCCACCTTGCTGACAACATGCAATGCGCCTCCTTGCTTTGCCATGTTGTGCCACCGCCATTACTTGCCCTCTGCCTTTCACTCTGTTCGCACCATACTACGTATACTTGCTTACAATAGATCTTCTCTCCACTGTTTGCACACCTCCTCGCTTTACGATGGCTTCACCTATCATCGTCCGCCTTCGCCATCACACCGAACCCACACTGGTCGCAACCAGAACGCTCCACGAGGACATGGACATGACTCACGGAACACCGTGCACACCGCTTGAACTCCAACGAATCATCACCAAGACGAGCACTTGATCCTCCGTGTCGCTGCACCACCCAGCAACTTCACGCCACGCGCTGGGGACACCGAGTCTACAACAACATCCGGAAGTTGATCCAGTTCCAGCTCACCGTCAACGTCGCAGCCCTCGTCATCAACTTTGTGTCAGCGATCACCACGGGCAAGATGCCGCTCACCATCATGCAGCTCCTGCGGGTGAACCTGATCATGAACACCATGGGCGCTCTGGCGCTGGCCACGGATACGCCTACCAAGACGCTCATGGACCGCCCGCCCATTGGCCGCACGGCGCCGCTCACCAGCAACCTCGCCGTGCAGGCGGCGTTCCAGATCGCCGTGCTGCTGGCGCTCCAGTACCGGGGCCGGGACCTCTTCGGCACTGATGAGAAGGTCAACAGCACCATGATCTTCGGCGTGTTCGTGCTCTGGTAGGTGTTCAACCAGTTCAACACGCGGGAGGTTGAGAAGAAGAACGTGTTCGCCGGGTCGGGGTGCTCAAGAACAGGATGATGTTCCTGGTCATCATCGCCGTCGCCGAGACGCTCGTCCTGCAGGTGGTCATGGTCGAGGTTGCCGGCACCAAGAGGCTGAGATTGGGACAGTGGGGCGTCTGTGTTGGAATAAGCCACGGCTTGATGCGGTCGGCCTCATTGGGTGCGCGCGGGACGTGCGGGACGCACTGATGCGGTCTGGCTGACGCATCAGATACGCGCGGGACATGCGGGACGCAGCGGCTGCGTGGCGTATATGTGTGTATGGGCGGTGTGTGGCCGCGTCAAGGTTCGTAGGTGCGTGTGTATGCGTGAGTCCGTGTGCGTGCGTGTGTTGGAATTAGCTAGCTTGACGTGCATGTAGCGTGGAGGAGCTGTGCATGCACCATGCAGTATGGAGGCCTTTACAATCAGATGGATCGAGCCGCGTCGAGCGCGTTGTGTGCGCCTCGTGCGCGCGCCCGGTTCGTGCCGCCGTAGAGCGCTGTGCGCGTCGTGCGCGCTGGCCGGGCGGATCGCTCGCTCCGCTACGTGCATGTTTGCGCAGGAGACGTGGGCGCTGCGTAGCTGCAGGACTACAAAGCCGTGGACGCGACCATGTATTTGTTGAGAAGAGTTGGTGCTCTTGGAAGAAAAACCGGGCTGTGTGCGGCCGGATGAAACTCCAGTGTACCTTGCTCCTTCTGCCTCTAGTCTTGAGTGAGAGAGAGAGAGCGGCAACAACAGTCTGCCTCATCATCGTTGTCGTGTCGTGGCCCATCAGCTGGGCTGTCAAGTTCATCCCCGTGCCGGAGCCGCAAACCGTCGTGATCCATACTGCAGTGATCATATTTCACATACTCCCTCCATTCACTCTATAAGTCATTTCACACAACTGAAATTAACCTGTTTTACATGATGTCTGAAATGTCTACAAAGCCTTATAAAAATGAACATAGAAAGTAGCTTAATTAGGTGATTCTTTCATACATTCTTTCTGTGACAAGTTCTTTCATACAATGTTAGTCATTAGCAAAAGGGCTTATGCATTGCAGCGGGTTAACAAAACTATGTATTAGCCACTTATCACAACGAGTATTGAGTGTGTGCAGCTACTGTTGATGTGCACTTATTAGATAGAGTAAAATACACTGGTGGTTCTAAAAGTATTTCAAGTGTGTCAAGTACGTCCTAAAAGTTTGAAAATAAACTAATCATGTCTAACATATGCTTTTAGAATTCCCCGTCGTCGACTTCTAGGTAGCTTTTAGAATTCCTCATGTCTAATGCATACTTACATGATTAACAAATTGCGTCTTCCTCCCTCTTTCCAATGAGTGATAAGCACCATGTCCACTAATGATATATCGATATAGAGAACTCAAAGAGTACTTGTAAGCTGCAATACTTCTAGGTATCTTTTGAAAAAGGAGATGATTGGTGTATTTTATTTCATTTCTTAGATTTAAAAAACAGATTAGCTATCTCTTGATTCTCTTATTTCAACTTTCACATGTAAAAGAACTTAGAGAAAAAGGTACGTTTTGTGAAGAAAGTAACTTAATGAAAAAACAAAAATGTAGATACGAAAATAGGGCACAGGAAACAAAGATCAACCTCCCCATAGACAAATCCTTTTTTGGAGTATTCGACAAATGCAATCTTGTCAAATATCTCTAAAAAATTCCACAATACATCATCGATGTGGCCTGCCACATAACTTGCAACACTCATGAATGAACTATCAAACTTTAGTGGATGCAAGATTCAAAAAGGAGTTACCGATTGTTACATGAAAATATTTCAAGGCTATTTTCTGAGCACATTTTGGAATATGTGATGTCAATAAATCTACATCCGGAATCTTGTACTGGTCTCCATGAGAATTTTGCAGTCATGAACCTACATGTTCTAGCAATCAGAGCAGAACTAATAATTTGCTTTTCACTCAAGCTATCTTACTTAGATGAAGCAACTGTAGAAATATACCTTATCCTAAGCTAATCTCGAGCTGAATTTGTTCGCTGTAACTTTCTCTGTTTGTGGACTTAAATTTTGCCTTTTCAATGGATGATGGAGGCTTTCCAACTAATTAATTGTGGTAGAAGGTGGAGCTGCCGTCAACACAATTTTCTCGACGCCGCTTGATCCGATTCTTCTCGAGTGATTGCGTTTTCTGGCTCCTCTTTGGTTTGTTCTTGCACCGCCAATGATGGCGGGCCAAGCGTGAGTGGTGGCAGGTCGCGAAGGTTGATGTGCTGTGGTGACCCAGCATACCGTTGCATGATATAATATGCAAATCGTTATATAATGCCCTCATGAACCTTATATCCCTCAGGAGGTAAAATCACCTTCACTCTGTTTGCTAGAACCTTCGTAGCAATCTTATAGAAAACGTTACAAATACTTATAAGACGAAATTGGGAGAGTAACTCCGATGAATTTACCTTAGGGACCATAATAATAATAGCGTCATTAACACCATCCGGTGAAACCACGCCAGTAAGAAAATCCTTGACAGCCCGGTATGTATCATCACGAAGCAAAGACCAGTGTCTTTGATAGAATATAGAGGTCCGTCTGGACCCGGCGATTTTGTGGGTCCCATCTGAAACAGTGCTCTTTCAATCTCCTCGTCAGAAACCTCTCTGCCCGTCAGACGTACGTTCATGTCATCAGAAACCGAACTCTTCATGTGACGCAAAATGGGCCAATAGCTCCTGTGCGACGTTTTTCATGCGAATTGGAAGGAGTGCGATGTTGTTGGAATGAATGGCTGTGATGCGACGTCTTTGAAGCCAACAATAGCTCCAATGGGACATGGCTCTGTTTAACCGTGAATTGAAAAACACGAGGGGTTAGCGATTTGAGTTATGACACGCGGAACCCACCAGTTACTCGCATGCGGGTGGGACCCACAACTTATCCACACAAGCATGCCCGTGCTCATTAGCGTGCCCCGACCCGAGCCAGCCCGCCCCCCTCCATTGCTTGCCCTGCCCCTTTCCTTTCCCACCTTCTTCCTCTGCTCCGGCAACGAAGCGCGCCGCCGGCGAGTGACGTCTAGCTCGACTTCGGCCACCCGCCAATAATGGACGCAGTACGGTCCACTGCCGTTGACTAGATGCCCCGGTTGCCCGCGCATGGTGCCTCTCAAGCGTTTGACTTGTGTGAGGGAAGAAAATGGCAACCGTGGGCGCAAGTTTGTGAAATGTTTGAGCAAGCCACAGCCGGGGCACGTTAGATCTGTGTTCTTGACCAATCCTATGGTCTAATTTCTCCCGATTTCTTTCTTTTTTCCTCGAATTAGGGCGGTGGATCTGGGTGGTGGATCTAGGATTCATGCGCCGCCGGCCCCCTGCTTTTCAGGTTCTGAAGAAATGTGGGCATTTTGAGTGGCTCGATGACTATGTTGAAAGGTTGAAATTGAAGGGATCAACCCCAACCCAAGAGCTCAATTTTGGTGGGCGGCTTGCCGTGGAACAAGCCCCCAATTTGGAGGACAGAGCCGATCCGATGATGCACAGTGCAGAACTGAAGTGTGAATTGAAGAAAATCGGCAAGCAACTAAAACATCTGATCGATTTGAAGCAGGAAGCAAATATGATGGCTGGAGCATTTTATGGTTGTGTCATTGCTATGGGTTTATTTTACTTGATGTTCATCAATCGCTAGAATTTGTTAGAGTTTCAGTTAGTTAGTCCGCTAGTTTCAGGGGTGCCCAGTAGTTTGAGTTAGCCAGGGATCATTTGTTAGATGAATTTGAATTTGTGTGAAGCAAAACTTGCTTGAATTATTGTAATGATATTCTCAAGGGCCCTATTCAGTGTTCATGCTCTGTTTCCTCTGCTTTTGTTCTTCAGTTAACAGAGTACACCCGCGTAGATGTTGGGCCTGCCGAATGGATGTTGGACCGTTAGAAAATGGGCCCTGAGAAAATAACCATGCCCAAATAGAGACCAGTCCACCCGCGTAGGGGCACCAGCCCACCCGCGTAGGGGCACCAGCCCGCCTCTAACTTCGGCAAATAAAATGTTACTTATTTTTTACTTTGGCCTTTTTCTTGCACTAAATTTTGTGATGGATCATTTTTTGATGCACTAAAACTAAATGTTATCCACCCGCGTAGGGGCACCAGCCCACCCGCGTAGGGGCACCAGCCCGCCTCTAACTTCGGCAAATAAAATGTTACTTATTTTTTACTTTGGCCTTTTTCTTGCACTAAATTTTGTGATGGATCATTTTTTGATGCACTAAAATTAAATGTTAATTGTTTTTCTGCATGTCTACGGTTCCATGAACTAAATGAGTTGCATGCTTGCATGAAGTAAATTAGTTTGCATTTCCTAGTTGCATGTACATAGTTGGTTTGCATAGGCCTCCTAGTTGCATGTCCATGGTTTGGCCAATATTTTGAAGATGGTGTGTGTGGTGATTGTGTTGGGGAACGTTGCAGAATATAAAAATTTTCTACGGTTTCACCAAGATGAATTTATGAGTTCACCTAGCAATGAGAGAGAGGAGTGCATCTACATACCCTTGTAGATCGTGAGCGGAAGCATTCAAGAGAACGGGGTTGAGGGAGTCGTACTCGTCGTGATCCAAATCACCGATGACCCTAGTGTTGAACGGATAGCACCTCCACGTTCAACACACGTACAGTTGGGGAAGATGTCTCCTCCTTCTTGATCCAGCAAGCGGAAAGGAGAGGTTGATGGGGATCCAGCAGCACGACGGCGTGGTGGTGGATGCAGCAGGGATCCCGGCAGGGCTTCGCCAAGCGTCTGCGAGAGGGAGAGGTGTAGCAAGGGGGAAGGGAGGCGCCAACTACATGGGTGCGGCTGCCCTCCCTCCCCCCTCTATATATAGGGCCCCTAGGGGGGGGGGCTGGCCCTAGGAGATTGGATCTCCAAGGGGGGCGGCGGCCAAGGGGGTGGCTTGCCCCCCAAGGCAAGTGGAGGCGCCCCCCACCCCCAGGGTTTCGAACCCTAGGCGCAGGGGGGCCAAGGGGGGGCACACCAGCCCACCAGGGGCTGGTTCCCCTCCTACTTCAGCCCTTGGGGCCCTCCGGGATAGGTGGTCCCACCCGGTGGACCCCCGGAACCCTTCCGGTGGTCCCGGTACAATATCGGTAATCCCCGAAACTTTCCCGATGGCCGAAACTTGACTTTCTATATATAATTCTTTACCTCCGGACCATTCCGGAACTCCTCTTGATGTCCGGGATCTCATCCGGGACTCCGAAAAACTTTCGGGTTACTGCATACTCATATCTCTACAACCCTAGCATCACCGAACCTTAAGTGTGTATATCCTACGGGTTCGGGAGACATGCAGACATGACCGAGACGCCTCTCCGGTCAATAACCAACAGCGGGATCTGGATACCCATGTTGGCTCCCACATGCTCCTCGATGATCTCATCGGATGAACCACGATGTCGAGGATTCAAGCAACCCCGTATACAATCCCCTTTGTCAATCGTACGTTACTTGCCCGAGACTCGATCGTCGGTATCGCAATACCTCGTTTAATCTCGTTACCGGCAAGTCACTTTACTCGTACCGTAATGCATGATCCCGTGACCAGACACTTGGTCACATTGAGCTCATTATGATGATGCATTACCGAGTGGGCCCAGAGATACCTCTCCGTCATACAAGTGACAAATCCCAGTCTCGATTCGTGCCAACCCAACAGACACTTTCGGAGATACCCGTAGTGTACCTTTATAGTCACCTAGTTACATTGTGACGTTTGGCACACCCAAAGCACTACTGCGATGTCCGGGAGTTGCACAATCTCATGGTCTAAGGAAATGATACTTGACATTTGGAAAAGCTCTAGCTAAACGAACTACACGATCTTTGAGCTATGCTTAGGATTGGGTCTTGTCCATCACATCATTCTCCTAATGATGTGATCCCGTTATCAATGACATCCAATGTCCATAGTCAGGAAACCATGACTATCTATTGATCAACGAGCTAGTCAACTAGAGGCTCACTAGGGACATGTTGTGGTCTATGTATTCACACGTGTATTACGATTTCCAGATAATACAATTATAGCATGAATAACAGACAATTATCATGAACAAAGAAATATAATAATAACCATTTTATTATTGCCTCTAGGGCATATTTCCAACAGTCTCCCACTTGCACTAGAGTTCAATAATCTAGTTACATTGTGATGAATCGAACACCCATGGAATTCTGGTGTTGATCATGTTTTTCCCTAGGGAGAGGTTTAGTCAACAGATCTGCTACATTCAGGTCCGTATGTACTTTACAAATATCTATGTCTCCATCTTGAACATTTTCACGAATGGAGTTGAAGCGACGCTTGATGTGCCTGGTCTTCTTGTGAAACCTGGGCTCCTTGGCAAGTGCAATAGCTCCAGTGTTGTCACAGAAGAGTTTGATCGGCCCCGACGCATTGGGTATGACTCCTAGGTCGGTGATGAACTCCTTCACCCAGATTGCTTCATGCCCTGCCTCCGAGGCTGCCATGTACTCCGCTTCACATGTAGATCCTGCCACGATGCTTTGCTTGCAACTGCACCAGCTTACTGCCCCACCATTGAAAATATACACGTATCCGGTTTGTGACTTAGAGTCATCCAGATCTGTGTCGAAGCTAGTGTCGACGTAACCCTTTACGACGAGCTCTTCATCACCTCCATAGATGAGAAACATGTCCTTTGTCCTTTTCAGGTACTTCAGGATATTTTTGACCGCTGTCCAGTGTTCCTTGCCGGGATTACTTTGGTACCTTCCTACCAAACTTACGGCAAGGTTTACATCAGGTCTGGTACACAACATGGCATACATAATAGATCCTATGGCCGAGGCATAGGGGATGACACTCATCTCTTATTTATCTTCTGCCGTGGTCGGGCATGTTGGGGAACGTTGCAGAAAATTAAAATTTTTCCTACGGTTTCACCAAGATCCATCTATGAGTTCATCTAAGCAACGAGTCTAGGGAGAGAGTTTTCATCTACATACCACTTGTAGATCGCGTGCGGAAGCTTGCAAGGTGATGATGTAGTCGTACTCGACGTGATCCAAATCACCGATGACCTGCGCCGAACGGACGGCACCTCCGCGTTCAACACACGTACGGAACAGCCACGTCTCCTCCTTCTTGATCCAGCAAGGAAGGGAGGAGAGGTTGAGGGAGATGGCACCAGCAGCAGCACGACGGCGTGGTGTTGGTGGAGCTGCAGTACTCCGGCAGAGCTTCGCTAAGCACTATGGAGGTGGAGGAGGTGTTGGGGAGGGAGAAGGAGGCAACCAAAGGCCAGGGCGTTCAGGTATGAAGTCCCTCCTCTCCCCCCACTATATATAGGGGTGCCAAGGGGGGTGGCCGGACCTAGGAGATCAAATCTCCTAGGGGGTGCGGCGGCCAAGGGGGGTTTTCCCTCCCCCCAAGGCACCTAGGAGGTGCCTTACCCTCCTAGGACTCTTGCCCCCCTTGAACCCTAGGCGCATGGGCCTATGTGGGGCTGGTGCCCTTGGCCCATTAGGCCAAGGCGCACCCCCACACAGCCCATGTGGCCCCCCGGGACAGGTGGACCCACCCGGTGGACCCCCGGGACCCTTCCGGTGGTCCCGGTACAATACCGATAACCCCGAAACTTGTCCCGATGCCAGAAACAGGACTTCCCATATATAAATCTTTACCTCCGGACCATTCCGGAACTCCTCGTGACGTCCGGGATCTCATCCGGGACTCCGAACAACATTCGGGTTACTGCATATACATATCCCTATAACCCTAGCGTAACTGAACCTTAAATGTGTAGACCCTACGGGTTCGGGAGACATGCAGACATGACCGAGACTCTCTCAGTCAATAACCATCAGCGGGATCTGGATACCCATGATGGCTCCCACATGCTCCTCGATGTTGTCATCGGATGAACCACTATGTCGAGGATTCGATCAAACCCTGTATGCAATTCCCTTTGTCAATCGGTACGTTACTTGCCCGAGACTCGATCGTCGGTATCCCAATACCTTGTTCAGTCTCGTTTCCGGCAAGTCACTTTACTCGTACCGTAATGCATGATCCCGTGTCCAACACCTTGGTCACATTGAGCTCAATATGATGATGCATTACCGAGTGGGCCCAGAGATACCTCTCCGTCATACGGAGTGACAAATCCCAGTCTCGATCCGTGTCAACCCAACAGCTACTTTCGGAGATACCTGTAATGCACCTTTATAGTCACCCAGTTACGTTGTGACGTTTGGTATACCCAAGGCACTCTTATGGTATCCGGGAGTTACACGATCTCATGGTCGAAGGAAGAGATACTTGACACTTGCAAAGCTCTAGCAAAACGAACTACACGATCTTTTATGCTATGCTTAGAATTGGGTCTTGTCCATCACATCATTCTCCTAATGATGTGATCCCGTTATCAATGACATCCAATGTCCATAGTCAGGAAACCATGACTATCTGTTGATCACAACGAGCTGGTCAACTAGAGGCTTACCAGGGACATTGTGTGGTCTAAGTATTCACACGTGTATTACGATTTCCGGATAATACAGTTATAGCATGAATAAAAGACAATTATCATGAACAATGAAATATAATAATACTTTTATTATTGCCTCTAGGGCATATTTCCAACAGTCTCCCACTTGCACTAGAGTCACCAATCTAGTTACATTGTGATGAATCGAACACCCATAGAGTTATGGTGTTGATCATGTTTTGCACGCGAGAGAGGTTTAGTCAGCGGATCTGCGACATTCAGATCCGTGTGCACTTTGCAAATCTCTATGTCTCCATCTTCAACATTTTCACGGATGGAGTTGAAACGACGCTTGATGTGCCTGGTCTTCTTGTGAAACCTGGGCTCCTTTGCGAGGGCAATAGCTCCAGTGTTGTCACAGAAGAGTTTGATCGGCCCCGACGCATTGGGTATGACTCCTAGGTCGGTGATGAACTCCTTCACCCAAATCGCTTCATGTGCTGCCTCCGAGGCTGCCATGTACTCCGCTTCACACGTAGATCCCGCCACGACGCTCTGCTTGCAGCTGCACCAGCTTACTGCTCCACCATTCAACATATACACGTATCCGGTTTGTGACTTAGAGTCATCCGGATCTGAGTCGAAGCTAGCGTTGACGTAACCCTTTACGACGAGCTCTTCGTCTCCTCCGTAAACGAGAAACATGTCCTTTGTCCTTTTCAGGTACTTCAGGATATTCTTGACCGCTGTCCAGTGTTCCTTGCCGGGATTACTTTGGTATCTTGCTACCAAACTTACGGCAAGGTTTACATCGGGTCTGGTACACAGCATGGCATACATAATAGATCCTATGGCTGAAGCATAGGGGATGACACTCATCTCTTCTTTATCTTTTGTCGTGGTCGGTGACTGAGCTGAGCTCAGTCTCATACCTTGTAACATAGGCAAGAACCCCTTCTTGGACTGATCCATTCTGAATCTCTTCAAAATCTTATCAAGGTATGTACTTTGTGAAAGACCTATGAGGCGTCTCGATCTATCTCTATAGATCTTGATGCCTAATATATAAGCAGCTTCTCCAAGGTCCTTCATTGAAAAACACTTATTCAAGTAGGCCTTAATGCTGTCCAGAAATTCTATATTATTTCCCATCAGGAGTATGTCATCTACATATAATATGAGAAATGCTACAGAGCTCCCACTCACTTTCTTGTAAACGCAGGCTTCTCCATATGTCTGCATAAACCCAAACGCTTTGATCATCTCATCAAAGCGAATGTTCCAACTCCGAGATGCTTGCACCAGTCCATAAATGGATCGCTGGAGCTTGCATACTTTGTTAGCATTCTGAGGATCGACAAAACCTTCCGGCTGCATCATATACAGTTCTTCCTTAAGATGCCCGTTAAGGAATGCTGTTTTGACGTCCATCTGCCATATCTCATAATCATAGTATGCGGCAATTGCTAACATGATTCGGACGGACTTTAGCTTCGCTACGGGAGAGAATGTCTCGTCGTAGTCAATCCCTTGAACCTGTCGATAACCCTTAGCGACAAGTCGAGCTTTATAGATGGTAACATTACCATCCGCGTCCGTCTTCTTCTTAAAGATCCATTTGTTTTCTATCGCTCGCCGATCATCGGGCAAGTCTGTCAAAGTCCACACTTTGTTTTCATACATGGATTCTATCTCGGATTTCATGGCTTCAAGCCATTTGTTGGATTCCGGGCCCGTCATTGCTTCTTCATAGTTCGAAGGTTCATTGTTGTCTAACAACATGATTTCTAGGACAGGGTTGCCGTACCATTCTGGTGCGGAACGTGTCCTTGTGGACCTACGAAGTTCAGCAGTAACTTGATCCGAAGTACTTTGATCATTATCATGGTATTCCTCTTCAGTTGGTGTGGGCATTACAGGAACGGTTTCCTGTGCTGCGTCACTATCCCGCTCAAGAGGTAGTACTTCATCGAGTTCTACTTTCCTCCCACTTACTTCTTTCGAGAGAAACTCTTTTTCCAGAAAGCATCCGTTCTTGGCAACAAAGATCTTGCCTTCGGATCTTAAGTAGAAGGTATACCCTATAGTTTCCTTAGGGTATCCTATGAATACGCATTTTTCCGACTTGGGTTCGAGCTTTTCAAGTTGAAGTTTCTTGACATAAGCTTCGCATCCCCAAACTTTTAGAAACGACAGCTTAGGTTTCTTTCCAGACCATAATTCATACGGTGTCGTCTCAACGGATTTAGACGGTGCCCTATTTAAAGTGAATGTAGCTGTCTCTAGAGCGTATCCCCAAAATGATAGCGGTAAATCGGTAAGAGACATCATAGACCGCACCATATCCAATAGAGTGCGATTACGACGTTCGGACACACCGTTTCGCTGAGGTGTTCCAGGCGGCGTGAGCTGTGAAATGATTCCACATTTCTTTAAGTGTGTACCAAATTCGTGACTTAAGTATTCTCCTCCACGATCTGATCGTAAGAATTTTATCTTTCGGTCACGTTGATTCTCCACCTCATTCTGAAATTCCTTGAACTTTTCAAAGGTCTCAGACTTGTGTTTCATTAAGTAGACATACCCATATCTACTCAAGTCATCTGTGAGGGTGAGAACATAACGATATCCTCCGCGAGCCTCAACGCTCATTGGACCGCACACATCGGTATGTATGATTTCCAACAAGTTGGTTGCTCGCTCCATTGTTCCGGAGAACGGAGTCTTGGTCATTTTGCCTAAGAGGCATGGTTCGCACGTGTCAAACGATTCATAATCAAGAGACTCTAAAAGTCCATCGGCATGGAGCTTCTTCATGCGCTTGACACCAATGTGACCAAGGCGGCAGTGCCACAAGTATGTGGGACTATCGTTATCAACTTTAAATCTTTTGGCATCTACACTATGGACATGTGTAATATTACGCTCGAGATTCATTAAGAATAAACCATTGACCATCGGAGCATGACCATAAAACATATCTCTCATATAAATCGAACAACCATTATTCTCAGACTTAAATGAGTAGCCATCTCGTATTAAACGAGATCCAGATACAATGTTCATGCTCAAACTTGGCACTAAATAACAATTATTAAGGTTCAAAACTAATCCCGTAGGTAAATGTAGAGGCAGCGTGCCGACGGCGATCACATCGACTCTGGAACCATTCCCGACGCGCATCGTCACCTCGTCCTTCGCCAGTCTCCGTTTATTCCGCAGCTCCTGCCGTGAGTTACAAATATGAGCAACGGCACCGGTATCAAATACCCAGGAGTTACTACGAGTACTGGTAAGGTACACATCAATCACATGTATATCAAATATACCTTTGGTGTTGCCGGCCTTCTTATCTGCTAAGTATTTGGGGCAGTTCCGCTTCCAGTGACCCTTCCCCTTGCAATAAAAGCACTCAGTCTCAGGCTTGGGTCCATTCTTTGACTTCTTCCCGGTAACTGGCTTACCAGGCGCGGCAACATCTTTGCCGTCCTTCTTGAAGTTCTTCTTACCCTTGCCCTTCTTGAACTTAGTGGTCTTATTGACCATCAACACTTGATGTTCTTTCTTGATTTCAGCCTCTGCTGACTTCAGCATCGAGAACACTTCAGGAATGGTCTTTTCCATTCCCTGCATGTTGTAGTTCATCACAAAGCTCTTGTAGCTTGGTGGGAGCGACTGGAGGATTCTGTCAATGACCGCCTCATCTGGGAGGTTAATGTTCAGCTGGGTCATACGGTTGTGCAACCCAGAAATCTTCAGCATGTGCTCACTGACAGAACTGTTTTCCTCCATCTTACAACTGTAGAACTTGTCGGAGACATCATATCTCTCGACCCGGGCATGAGCTTGAAAAACTAGTTTCAGCTCTTCGAACATCTCATATGCTCCGTGATGCTCAAAACGCTTTTGGAGCCCCGGTTCTAAGCTGTAAAGCATGCCGCACTGAACGAGGGAGTAATCATCAGCACGAGACTGCCAAGCATTCATAATGTCTTGGTTCTCTGGGACGGGAGCGTCACCTAGCGGTCCTTCTAGGACATATTGTTTCCTGGCAGCTATGAGGATGATCCTCAGGTTCCGGACCCAGTCCGTATAGTTGCTGCCATCATCTTTCAGCTTGGTTTTCTCTAGGAACGCGTTGAAGTTCATGTTGACATTAGCGTTGGCCATTGATCTACAAGACATATTTGCAAAGGTTTTAGACTAAGTTCATGATAATAAAGTTCTAATCAAATTATGAACTCCCACTTAGATTAGACATCCCTTTAGTCATCTAAGTGTTACACGATCCGAGTCGACTAGCCCGTGTCCGATCATCACGTGAGACGGACTAGTCATCGTCGGTGAACATTTTCATGTTGATCGTATCTTCCATACGACTCGTGTTCGACCTTTCGGTCTCCGTGTTCCGAGGCCATGTCTGCACATGCTAGGCTCGTCAAGTTAACCCGAAGTGTTTTCGCTGTGTAAAACTGTCTTACACCCGTTGTATGTGAACGTAAGAATCCATCACACCCGATCATCACGTGGTGCTTAGAAACGACGAACTGTAGCAACGGTGCACAGTTAGGGGAGAACACTTCTTGAAATTTTATAAGGGATCATCTTATTTACTACCGTCGTCCTAAGTAAACAAGATGCATAATACATAATAAACATCACATGCAATTATATAGTTGTGACATGATATGGCCAATATCATATAGCTCCATTGATCTTCATCTTCGGGGCTCCATGATCATCTTGCCACCGGCTTGACACCATGATCTCCATCATCATGATCTCCATCATCGTGTCTTCATGAAGTTGTCACGCCAACGACTACTTCTACTTCTATGACTAACGTTTAGCAATAAAGTAAAGTAGTTTACATGACGTTATTCAATGACACGCAGGTCATACAAAAAATAATGACAACTCCTATGGCTCCTGCCGGTTGTCATACTCATCGACATGCAAGTCGTGAATCCTATTACAAAGAACATGATCTCATACATCACAATTCATCATTCATCACAACTTCTGGCCATATCACATCACATGATCAATCGCTGCAAAAACAAGTTAGACGTCCTCTAATTGTTGTTGCATCTTTTACGTGGCTGCAATTGGGTTCTAGCAAGAACGTTTTCTTACCTACGAATCACCACAACGTGATTTTGTCAACTTCTATTTACCCTTCATAAGGGCCCTGTTCATCGATTCCGCTCCAACTAAGGTGGGAGAGACAGACACCCGCCAGCCACCTTATGCAACTTGTGCATGTCAGTCGGTGGAACCGGTCTCACGTAAGTGTACGTGTAAGGTTGGTCCGGGCTGCTTCATCCCACAATACCGTTGAGCAAGAAAAGACTAGTAGAGGCAAGTAAGATGACAAAATCCACGCCCACAACAAAGTTGTGTTCTACTCGTGCAAAGAGAACTACGCATAGACCTAGCTCATGATGCCACTGTTGGGGAACGTTGCAGAAAATTAAAATTTTTCCTACGGTTTCACCAAGATCCATCTATGAGTTCATCTAAGCAACGAGTCTAGGGAGAGAGTTTTCATCTACATACCACTTGTAGATCGCGTGCGGAAGCTTGCAAGGTGATGATGTAGTCGTACTCGACGTGATCCAAATCACCGATGACCTGCGCCGAACGGACGGCACCTCCGCGTTCAACACACGTACGGAACAGCCACGTCTCCTCCTTCTTGATCCAGCAAGGAAGGGAGGAGAGGTTGAGGGAGATGGCACCAGCAGCAGCACGACGGCGTGGTGTTGGTGGAGCTGCAGTACTCCGGCAGAGCTTCGCTAAGCACTATGGAGGTGGAGGAGGTGTTGGGGAGGGAGAAGGAGGCAACCAAAGGCCAGGGCGTTCAGGTATGAAGTCCCTCCTCTCCCCCCACTATATATAGGGGTGCCAAGGGGGGTGGCCGGACCTAGGAGATCAAATCTCCTAGGGGGTGCGGCGGCCAAGGGGGGTTTTCCCTCCCCCCAAGGCACCTAGGAGGTGCCTTACCCTCCTAGGACTCTTGCCCCCCTTGAACCCTAGGCGCATGGGCCTATGTGGGGCTGGTGCCCTTGGCCCATTAGGCCAAGGCGCACCCCCACACAGCCCATGTGGCCCCCCGGGACAGGTGGACCCACCCGGTGGACCCCCGGGACCCTTCCGGTGGTCCCGGTACAATACCGATAACCCCGAAACTTGTCCCGATGCCAGAAACAGGACTTCCCATATATAAATCTTTACCTCCGAACCATTCCGGAACTCCTCGTGACGTCCGGGATCTCATCCGGGACTCCGAACAACATTCGGGTTACTGCATATACATATCCCTATAACCCTAGCGTAACTGAACCTTAAGTGTGTAGACCCTACGGGTTCGGGAGACATGCAGACATGACCGAGACTCTCTCAGTCAATAACCATCAGCGGGATCTGGATACCCATGATGGCTCCCACATGCTCCTCGATGTTGTCATCGGATGAACCACTATGTCGAGGATTCGATCAAACCCTGTATGCAATTCCCTTTGTCAATCGGTACGTTACTTGCCCGAGACTCGATCGTCGGTATCCCAATACCTTGTTCAGTCTCGTTTCCGGCAAGTCACTTTACTCGTACCGTAATGCATGATCCCGTGTCCAACACCTTGGTCACATTGAGCTCAATATGATGATGCATTACCGAGTGGGCCCAGAGATACCTCTCCGTCATACGGAGTGACAAATCCCAGTCTCGATCCGTGTCAACCCAACAGCTACTTTCGGAGATACCTGTAATGCACCTTTATAGTCACCCAGTTACGTTGTGACGTTTGGTATACCCAAGGCACTCTTATGGTATCCGGGAGTTACACGATCTCATGGTCGAAGGAAGAGATACTTGACACTTGCAAAGCTCTAGCAAAACGAACTACACGATCTTTTATGCTATGTTTAGAATTGGGTCTTGTCCATCACATCATTCTCCTAATGATGTGATCCCGTTATCAATGACATCCAATGTCCATAGTCAGGAAACCATGACTATCTGTTGATCACAACGAGCTGGTCAACTAGAGGCTTACCAGGGACATTGTGTGGTCTAAGTATTCACACGTGTATTACGATTTCCGGATAATACAGTTATAGCATGAATAAAAGACAATTATCATGAACAATGAAATATAATAATACTTTTATTATTGCCTCTAGGGCATATTTCCAACAGGGCATTGAGCCGAGCTCAATCTTACACCTTGCAATACAGGCAAGAACCCTTTCTTGGACTGATCCATATTGAACTTCTTCAATATCTTATCAAGGTATGTGCTTTGTGAAAGACCTATGAGGCGTCTTGATCTATCTCTATAGATCTTGATGCCTAATATGTAAGCAGCTTCTCCAAGGTCCTTCATTGAAAAGCACTTATTCAAGTAGGCCTTAATGCTATCCAAAAGTTCTATATCATTTCCCATCAAAAGTATGTCATCTACATATTAATATGAGAAATGCTACAGAGCTCCCACTCACTTTCTTGTAAACGCAGGCTTCTCCATAAGTCTGCATAAACCCAAACGCTTTGATCATCTCATCAAAGCGAATGTTCCAACTCCGAGATGCTTGCACCAGCCCATAAATGGATCGCTGGAGCTTGCATACCTTGTTAGCATTCTCGGGATCGACAAAACCTTCCGGCTGCATCATATATAGTTCTTCCTTAAGATTGCCGTTAAGGAATGCCGTTTTGACGTCCATTTAACATATCTCATAATCATAGTATGCGGCAATTGCTAACATGATTCGGACAGACTTCATCTTCGCTACTGGAGAGAAAGTCTCATTGTAGTCAACCCCTTGAACTTGCCGATAACCCTTAGCGACAAGTCAAGCTTTATAGATGGTAACATTACCATCCGCGTCCGTCTTCTTCTTAAAGATCCATTTGTTTTCTATCGCTCGCCGATCATCGGGCAAGTCTGTCAAAGTCCATACTTTGTTTTCATACATGGATTCTATCTCGGATTGCATGGCTTAAAGCCATTTGTTGGAATCTGGGCCCGCCATCGCTTCTTCATAGTTCGAAGGTTCACCGTTGTCTAACAACATGATTTCCAGGACAGGGTTCCCATACCACTCTGGTGTGGAACGTGTCCTTGTGGACCTACGAAGTTCAGTAGCAACTTGATCCGAAGTACCTTGATCATCATCATTGATTTCCTCTCCAGTCGGTGTAGGCACCATAGGAACATCTTCCTGAGCTGTGCTCCTTACCGGTTCAAGAGGTAGTACTTCATCAAGTTCCACTTTCCTCCCACTTACTTCTCTCGAGAGAAACTCTTTCTCCAGAAAGGACCCGTTCTTGGCAACAAAGATCTTGCCTTCGGATCTAAGGTAGAAGGTAGACCCAATGGTTTCCTTAGGGTATCCTATGAAGACGCATTTTTCCGACTTGGGTTCGAGCCTTTCAGGTTGAAGTTTCTTGACATAAGCATCGCATCCCCAAACTTTTAGAAACGACAGCTTAGGTTTCTTCCCAAACCATAATTCATACGGTGTCGTCTCAACGGATTTAGACGGTGCCCTATTTAAAGTGAATGTAGCTGTTTCTAGAGCGTGTCCCCAAAATGATAGCGGTAAATCGGTAAGAGACATCATAGATCGCACCATATCCAATAGAGTGTGATTACGACGTTCGGACACACCGTTACGCTGAGGTGTTCTAGGTGGCGTGAGTTGTGAAACGATTCCACATTTCCTTAAGTGCGTACCCAATTCGGGACTTAAATATTCTCCTCCACGATCTGATCGTAAGAACTTTATTTTTCGGTCACGTTGATTCTCTACCTCATTCTGAAATTCCTTGAACTTTTCAAAGGTCTCAGACTTATGTTTCATCAAGTAAACATACCCATATCTACTTAAGTCATCAGTGAGAGTGAGAACATAACGATATCCTCCGCGAGCCTCTACTCTCATTGGACCGCACACATCAATATGTATGATTTCCAATAAGTTGGTTGCTCGCTCCATTGTTCCGGAGAACGGAGTCTTGGTCATTTTGCCCATGAGGCATGGTTTGCATGTGTCAAATGATTCATAATCGAGAGACTCTAAAAGTCCATCAGCATGGAGCTTCTTCATGCGCTTAACACCAATGTGACCAAGGCGGCAGTGCCACAAGTATGTGGGACTATCGTTATCAACTTTACATCTTTTGGTATTCACACTATGAATATGTGTAACATCACGTTCGAGATTCATCAAGAATAAACCATTGACCATCGGGGCATGACCATAAAACATATCTCTCATATAAATAGAACAACCATTATTCTCGGATTTAAATGAGTAGCCATCTCGTATTAAACGAGATCCAAATACAATGTTCATGCTCAAAGCTGGCACTAAATAACAATTATTGAGGTTTAAAACTAATCCCGTAGGTAAATGTAGAGGTAGCGTGCCGACGGCGATCACATCGACTCTGGAACCATTCCCGACACGCATCGTCACCTCGTGCTTCGCCACTCTCCGCTTATTCCGCAGCTCCTGCTTTGAGTTACAAATATGAGCAACGGCACCGGCATCAAATACCCAGGAGCTACTACGAGCACTGGTAAGGTACACATCAATTACATGTATATCACATATACCTTTAGTGTTGCCGGCCTTCTTGTCCGCTAAGTATTTGGGGCAGTTCCGCATCCAGTGACCCTTCCCTTTGCAATAAAAGCACTCAGTCTCAGGCTTGGGTCCATTCTTTGACTTCTTCCCGGCAGCTGGCTTACCGGGCGCGGCAACCTCCTTGTCGTCCTTCTTGAAGTTCTTCTTACCCTTGCCTTTCTTGAACTTAGTGGTTTTATTCACCATCAACACTTGATGTTCCTTTTTGATTTCTACCTCTGCTGATTTCAGCATTGAATATACTTCAGGAATGGTCTTTTCCATCCCCTGCATATTGAAGTTCATCACAAAGCTCTTGTAGCTCGGTGGAAGTGACTGAAGGATTCTGTCAACAACCGCGTCATCCGGGAGATTAACTCCCAGCTGAGTCAAGCGGTTGTGCAACCCAGACATTTTGAGTATGTGCTCACTGACAAAACTATTTTCCTCCATCTTACAACTGAAGAACTTGTCGGAGACTTCATATCTCTCGACCCGGGCATGAGCTTGGAAAACCATTTTCAGCTCTTCGAACATCTCATATGCTCCGTGTTGCTCAAAACGCTTTTGGAGCCCCGGTTCTAAGCTGTAAAGCATGTTGCACTGAACGAGGGAGTAATCATCAACACGAGACTGCCAAGCGTTCATAACGTCTTGGTTCTCTGGGATGGGAGCTTCACCTAGCGGTGCTTCTAGGACATAATCTTTCTTTGCAGCTATGAGGATGATCCTCAGGTTCCGGACCTAGTCCGTATAGTTGCTGCCATCATCTTTCAGCTTGGTTTTCTCTAGGAACGCGTTGAAGTTGAGGTGGACATGAGCGTTGGCCATTTGATCTACAAGACATATTTGCAAAGGTTTTTAGACTAAGTTCATGATAATTAAGTTCATCTAATCAAATTATTTAATGAACTCCCACTCAGATTAGACATCCCTCTAGTCATCTAAGTGATACA
This sequence comes from Triticum aestivum, assembly GCF_018294505.1. Taxonomy (NCBI): domain Eukaryota; kingdom Viridiplantae; phylum Streptophyta; class Magnoliopsida; order Poales; family Poaceae; genus Triticum; species Triticum aestivum. The sequence goes on from NC_057795.1 coordinate 692,335,015, forward strand.
TGATCCGAATCGACTAGGCCGTGTGCGATCATCACGTGAGACGGACTAGTCATCATCGGTGAACATCTCCATGTTGATCGTATCTTCCATACGAATCATGTTCGACCTTTCGGTCTCTTGTGTTCCAAGGCCATGTCTGTACATGCCAGGCTCGTCAAGTTAACCTAAGTGTTTTGCATGTGTAAATCTGTCTTACACCCGTTGTATGTGAACGTTAGAACCTATCACACCCGATCATCACATGGTGCTTCGAAACGACGAACTTCCGCAACGGTGCACAGTTAGGGGGAATACTTTCTTGAAATTATTATGAGGGATCATCTTATTTACTACCGTTGTTCTAAGTAAACAAGATGCATAAACATAATAAACATCACATGCAATTAAACAGTAGTGACATGATATGGCCAATATCATATAGCTCCTTTGATCTCCATCTTCGGGGCTCCATGATCATCTTTGTCACCGGCATGACACCATGATCTCCATCATCATGATCTCCATCATCGTGTCTCCATGAAGTTGCTCGCCAACTATTACTTCTACTACTATGGCTAACGGTTTAGCAATAAAGTAAAGTAATTACATGGCGTTAATTCATTGACACGCTGGTCATACAATAATTAAGACAACTCCTATGGCTCCTGCCGGTTGTCATACTCATCGACATGCAAGTCGTGATTCCTATTACAAGAACATGATCTCATACATCACATATATATCATTCATCACAACTTCTGGCCATATCACATCACAAGGAAATTGCTGCAAAAACAAGTTAGACGTCCTCTACTTGTTGTTGCATCTTTTACGTGGCTGCAATAGGGTTCTAGCAAGAACGTTTTCTTACCTACGTGAAAGCCACAACGTGATTTGTCAACTTCTATTTACCCTTCATAAGGACCCTTTTCATCGAATCCGCTCCAACTAAGGTGGGAGAGACAGACAGCCGCTAGCCACCTTATGCAACTAGTGCATGCCAGTCGGTGGAACCTGTCTCACGTAAGCGTACGTGTAAGGTCGGTCCGGGCCGCTTCATCCCACAATACCGCTGAAGCAAAATAAGACTAGTAGTGGCAAGAAAGTTGACAACATCTACGCCCACAACAAATTTGTGTTCTACTCGTGCAAAGAGAACTACGCATAAACCTGGCTCTGATACCACTGTTGGGGAACGTTGCAGAAAATAAAAAATTTCTACGGTTTCACCAAGATCAATCTATGAGTTCATCTAGCAACGAGAGAGAGGAGTACATCTACATACCCTTGTAGATCGTGAGCGGAAGCGTTCAAGAGAACGGGGTTGAGGGAGTCGTACTCATCGTGATCCAAATCACCGATGATCCTAGTGCTGAACGGACAGCACCTCCGCGTTCAACACACGCATGGTTGGGGAAGACGTTTCCTCCTTCTTGATCCAGCAAGGGGAAAGGAGAGGTTGATGGAGATCCAGCAGCACGACAGCGTGGTGGTGGATGCAACAGGGATCCCGGCAGGGCTTCGCCAAGCGTCTGCGAGAGGGAGAGGTGTAGCAAGGGGGAAGGAAGGTGCCGAGTGCATGGGTGCGTCTGCCCTCCCTCCTCCCTCTATATATAGGGCCCATAGGGGGGGGGCGCCGGCCCTTGGAGATTGGATCTCCAAGGGGGGGCGGCGGCCAAGGGGGTGGCTTGCCCCCCAAGGCAAGTGGAGGCGCCCCCCACCCCTAGGGTTTCCAACCCTAGGCACGGGGGGCCCAAGGGGGGGCGCACCAGCCCACCAGGGGCTGGTTCCCCTCCCACTTCAGCCCATGGGGACCTCCGGCATAGGTGGCCCCACCCGGTGGACCCCCGGGACCCTTCCGGTGGTCCCGGTACAATACCGGTAATCCCAGAAACTTTCCCGATGGCCGAAACTTGACTTCCTATATATAATTCTTTACCTTCGGACCATTCTGGAACTCCTCGTGACGTCCGGGATCTCATCTAGGACTCCAAAAACTTTCGGGTTACTGCATACTCATATCTCTACAACCCTAGCGTCACCGAACCTTAAGTGTGTAGACCCTACGGGTTCGGGAGACATGCAGACATGACCGAGACGCCTCTCCGGTGAATAACCAACAGCGGGATCTGGATATCCATGTTGGCTCCCACATGCTCCTCGATGATCTCATCGGATGAACCACGATGTCGAGGATTCAAGCAACCCCGTATACAATTCCCTTTGTCAATCAGTACGTTACTTGCCTGAGACTCGATCGTCAGTATCCCAATACCTCGTTTAATCTCGTTACCAGCAAGTCACTTTACTCGTACCGTAATGCATGATCCCGTGACCAGACACTTGGTCACATTGAGCTCATTATGATGATGCATTACCGAGTGGGCCCAGAGATACCTCTCCGTCATACGGAGTGACAAATCCCAGTCTCGATTCGTGCCAACCCAACAGACACTTTCGGAGATACCCGTAGTGTACCTTTATAGTCACCCAGTTACGTTGTGACGTTTGGCACACCCAAAGCACTCCTACGGTGTCCGGGAGTTGCACAATCTCAAGGAAGAGATACTTGACATTTGGAATAGCTCTAGCTAAACGAACTACACGATCTTTGAGCTATGCTTAGGATTGGGTCTTGTCCATCACATCATTCTCCTAATGATATGATCCCGTTATCAATGACATCCAATGTCCATAGTCAGGAAACCATGACTATCTGTTGATCAACGAGCTTGTCAACTAGAGGCTCACTAGGGACATGTTGTGGTCTATGTATTCACACGTGTATTACGTTTTCGGGATAATACAATTATAGCATGAACAACAGACAATTATCATGAACAAAGAAATATAATAATAACCATTTTATTATTGCCTCTAGGGCGTATTTCCAACAGATTGGGGTGTCGCAACCCGGGCTCGTAGCAACCCATAGCAATACAAAAAGAATAAGCAAGAATAACCCATAGCAATCTACAAATAATAGCACAAAACACACAATATATATAGTAGCATAACGATTGTAACCCATAGTTCCACGATAGCCTTACAACTCCACGATAGCCTTACAACTTAAAATACTAATACAACTTAATAATAGTAGCATAACAGTTACAACTTTAAAAAACTAATAAGATAGATATATAGCAAGCTAGATAGATCGAGGGGCACCAAACGCGGGTTCTTCTTCGGGTTCTTCTCCTCCTCCTCCTCTGGGTGAACAACGCCACCTCGCTCCTCCGGGCGCCGCCCTTCACTCCTCCCCGTTGTTGATGGGGTACGGGAGTGTGTGCATAACACCGTTGTTGGGGAAGATGCTCTAGAAGTCGGTGAAGATATTGTAGGTGGTGAAAGCTATGAACTCACAACCAACCCAATACGCTCGCCCGAGGAGATGGAAAGCATCGAAAGGGTTAGTGAACGTGGCGAGGAGCCCAACCACAACGCCGTTGTGGTTGACCTCCTCAAGATGGTACATCCGAGGAGAGCCGCGGGGGAGGTGGCGGAAGCCGGCTACAGGGAAGAACTTCGTTAACTCCGTTGCGCCCCTCCACCTCGAGATCGCCCAAACCCTAAGGGTTCTCTCTACATACACTCCGGCCGGGTAGAGCCTTTCCGGCAAGGTTGGGGGGAAGCGGTAGGTGGGGGCAACGTACTGCATGGTGCCGGGGTGGCTCGAGGGCTCGATCGGGTTTGATGGAGAAGAAGGAAGAAGGACGGCAGAGGAGGCATAGGATGGGGTATTATGGATGAGGAGGGAGAGGAAGACGATAGCGCCCGGCTTAAATAGCCCAAGTGCGACATGGTTTCACCCCGTAGAAACCCTAGAATTAATGGGCGGGCGGCGTTTGGTGGCGCCCCATGAAAGTGTGTACACGAGTGTCGGTGTCAAAACCGGCGGATCTCGGGTAGGGGGTCCCGAACTATGCGTCTAGGCTTATGGTAACAGGAGACAAGGGACACGATGTTTTACCCAGGTTCGGGCCCTCTTGATGGAGGTAAAACCCTACGTCCTGCTTGATTAATATTGATGATGTGTGTTACAAGAGTAGATCTACCACGAGATCAAGGAGGCTAAACCCTAGAAGCTAGCCTATGGTATGATTGTTGTTCGTCCTACGGACTAAAGCCATCCGGTTTATATAGACACCCGAGAGGGCTAGGGTTACACAGAGTCGGTTACAATGGTAGGAGATCTACATATCCGTATCGCCAAGCTTGCCTTCCACACCAAGGAAAGTCCCATCCGGACACGGGACAAAGTCTTCATTGTATCTTCATAGTCTTGGAGTCCGGCTGATGATGATAGTTCGGCTATCCGGACACCCCCTAGTCCAGGACTCCCTCAGTAGCCCCTGAACCAGGCTTCAATGACGACGAGTCCGAGGCGCATATTATCTTCGGCATTGCAAGGCGGGTTCCTCCTCCGAATAATTTATAGAAGATTGTGAACACCAGGATAGTGTCCGGCTCTGCAAAATAAATTCCACATACCACCATAGAGAGAATAATATTTACACACATTCCACCTGCTGACGTATTTCGTGGCGTGACATCACACCACAACCAAGCCTTTACTCGGATTGTTTTTATTGTACCACCTCAGCGTGTTTAGCGAAGTGATTTCCTTGGCACGTCTTGTCGAAGCAAAGATCGTGTTCCCCTTATTCTGGGATTCCCATCAATATGGACGTGGGTAACCCAACCGCGCCATTGATTGCGGCGCTTGGGAGATAAGCGAGTTTTATCAGGCCGGTGTGGACACATGTTTTTGTTCGTCCATATAAGGGGATAGAGATCCAACCCTTTTACCTGCGCCTTCTTCCTACTTGGCTTATCCATCTCCACGAACTCGAGCTCCAGCGCCCAAGTCCGCGCATCTCACCTCAACCTTCTCCAACTATGTCCGGAGCGGGAGGCAAGTGGATGGCCTCCTCCGTTACGGAGGAGCACATCCAAAAGCTGCGCAGCGCCGGATATCTGTCCAGCAACATCGCGCACCGGCTCCCCAACGAGGGAGAGCTCATCCCCACCCCCAGGCCCCATGAGAGGGTAGTATTTCTTCCCCATTTCCTCCGTGGACTGGGCTTCCCACTCCATCCCTTTGTCCGGGGGCTCATGTTCTACTACGGCCAGGATTTCCATGATCTGGCCCCGAATTTCATCCTCAACATCTCGGTGTTTATCGTCGTGTGTGAGGCCTTCCTCTGCATCCAGCCTCACTTCGGCCTGTGGCTCAAGACCTTCAGTATCAAGCCGAAGGTTGTGAAGGGCAGCCAAGCGGAGTGCGGAGGCGCCATGGTGGGCAGGATGTCCAACGTTACTTGGCTTGAGGGAACTTTCGTGGAAACCATTAAGGGGTGGCAATCGGGGTGGTTCTACATCACCGAGCCACGTGACCCTGAATGGGCAGCGGCCCCCGAATTCAGATCTGGCATCCCCACACGGCTCACCTCCTGGAAAGAGAGCGGCCGGACATGGGGTGATTCAGAGGAGCTGACCGGACTCCAAGCCTGTATCCAAAAGCTAGTGGACAAGAAGCTCAAGCTTGTCAACATAGTCCAGGTCATGCTCATCCGCCGGATTCTCCCGTGCCAATGACAGGGCTTCAATATGTGGGAGTTCGATCCGGCGCAGCACCAGACTTTGAGCGGGCTCTTCGACACTATGTATGAAGATGCCTGGAGGGTGCTGTTTAAGGGCGCCGAGGCCCCCGCATCCGCTACCGAAGATCGCGGATTCAGCTTGCAGCATCCAGCTGACGAGGTAAGCGGTTTTGCCCTTTACGTGACACTTGTTTTCCATAGTTTGACTCTATGCGGGATCTAAACTCCCTCTCCTTTGACAGGACTGGCTGGAGAAGGCTGAACAGACTATCTGTCCGGCCCCATTACCAGAGGACCCAGCGGACGCCCGCCTAACGGGGCTGCTGGCTCCGGCACCCCATGTGGTGCCGGAGAAGAAGGCCAAGAAGAAGGCCACGGGCACTCGGAAGAGTTCCCGTTTTCAGGTGTTATCGGATGATGACTCCGAGGCCGACTCCTCTCACAAAGGCGAGGAGGAGAAGAAGAAAGCCTCTCCCCCAGCAGGGGGAGGGAAGAAAAGGAAGGCTTCCCCAACAAGGGAGGCCGAGGAGTCCAAGAAGGGAAGGACTCCTCCCCCGGACTGTTCTGTCAACATCGGCGACGACGACGAGGATTGGCCTCCAAGGGCCAAGCCCCTGGCGAGATCGTAAGTATCCGGACTCCCGAATAACTTCATGGTTTTTTTCTTTTCGCCACACAGTGTCTTTCTAATGCCGCATACAACCCTGCAGTCCGCCCAAGGATGATCTTCCCGCTTCGTCGAGCGGGTCCTTAGGTGCGTCGGATATGGATTCTCTTCCGACCACCTCCACCCCCCGTGATGCGGACGACACCGAGGTGGGATCCCGGGAAGGGACCCACCAGGAGGAGGAGGACCTGGAGGTGTCGTAGGACAACCTCTCGGACTTCGCACCGGACTCGGCTCCGGAACCCGTAGTGGCTCCGGAGTCCGGTGGGCGACCCCTTCGTAAGAAGGGCAAGACCGTGACGCCGGTAGCCTCCGTCCAACCGGAGGCGCCGGATAGCTTGCTGGAGGCGCTCAATGGCGCCTCCATCGAAGAGGAACACCGCACTGTTATGAGTGTGGTTATTCAAAAGGTTTAGCTCGCCAAGAGCGGGCTGACCGAAGCCTGTAGCAGCCTTCTAACAGGCTTTGAGGTAAGAATTTTGATATATGTAAAATAGTACCGCATAGACAGTAGCCCCTGATGCTCGGTTCGGTGTTCGGAAAGAAAAGCCGGAGTGAGGATCTAAAAAGATATACGCAGGAGTCATAAAAAATATGTCAATATGGGATTGCAGGCTGTGCTGCTGACCTCCGCTGCACTGACTGCGGAGGTCAATACTTTGAAGCAAAGCCTCGAGCGGTCCGAGAACAAGCTCGGCCGTGCCAAGAAGCAGCTCGAGGACAAGGAAGGTGAGTAATACCTTATTAAAATTGTACCTTACAGAAAAGGATTTGGTTGCAAGAAAAATGACAAGGATAACGTGGATATTGCAGGGGCCACGAGCGAGGTGGCAACCCTGAAGGAGGCGGTGTCCGCGGCCGAATGCAATGCGGCCGCGGAGCGCACCGGGCGAGAGAAGCAGGAGGCGCGGGTGGCGGAGGTACAGCAAGAGCTCCAGGCTCTCATGGAAAAACATGAGAGTTTGGAGCGTGACTCGAAGACTCAAGAGTCCGAGCTTGCGACGGCTCTTGAGAGTGCCAAAGCCGCTAAGGCTGAAGCCTATAAGGCCCTCCAGGAAGTCGAGGCGTTGAAGAAAATAGCGGCGGGTAAGGCATTTTTCATGCAAATAAGCATGTGAGTGCAAATTACATATCACTTACCCGAATTCGGAGGTCTCCAGGAGCGTTCGCAGATCTGCCCCGCAGTGTGTTCGATGCTGCCGCTTTCTACAGGGCCGAGGAGGGGAGCTCGACGGAGAAGGTCTTCTGGTCTCAGTATGATGAGGCCGGACATCCGGTGCCCCTTAGCGACCAGCTGAAGCAGCTGGTCGAGCTCCACAAGGTGGTCGAACAGTCCATGAAGGGCCTCATAGTTCGGCTGTGGCCTAAGGTGGCCATGCCTGGGAGCTACTTCGGCCTGGTGCGGCGGCTGGTGGATGCGTGTCCATGGGTTGAAGTCATCAAGCATTCCGCCTGTATTGAAGGTGCACGTCGGGCCCTTGCCCGCGCAAAGGTGCACTGGGGCAAGATGGATGCCCAGAAGCTTGTGACGGACGCGCCACCGCAGGGCAAGGAGCATCGCACGCCCGAGATGTATTATAAAAGTGTCCTGAAGGGTGCCCGCATTATTGCGGGTGAGTGCTCCACAGATGTAATTTTTGAGTAGACTCGCATTTTGTTATCCTGTGCGCTGAAAACTTTGTTCATATGCGCTAAGCAACGCTTGTTAATTTAAAATATTACCTTCTGTGCGGCTGTTTATCAAATCTGAGAGATGGCAAGTCGTTGGCTTCAGCCCCCATGCCAGGAGTGCTGGGGTGTTCAGGATAAATTTGAGCACTCTTGTTCCCATTTTTGGGTACATCTAGGGAGGCGCTCAACACAACGAACAAGGCAACCGGACTTATAATGCTTAAACACTCTCACTTAGCCATAGAATTCTATAATTTTAAATTTCGGCAAAGCCCCTAGTATTCGGAAGGCCGAATTTGGGGCGCTATCCACGCCTGGGCCGTACAAAGCCGGCTCCTCGCTCTAAGCGGCATAAGTCTTTAGGGACTCGCAAAAACCTCTCAAACAGCGACCGGCTCTCGCCTCATCATGACGGTCAGTTTTAGCTTTCTCCACTGAGGCGCTCGCCCAGCTCAACTGGGGAGCAATCACAGTGGTTCTCCCAGTGCTACCTTAGCCGATACAACGGAACGTAAGGTACCAAAACATGGGAGCCGGGCAAACCCAACTATTGACCCAAGACATGATTCGGAGCCGATGCATATAATGCTATAAGTTCGGGGTGCCGCACTTGTGAAAGTGTTCGGACTTATCACACCATAATGCGGGAAACATAAGCCTCTGGTGTATTTAGCCATACCAAAGTGTACGGATGCAACATGTCATAAATGAACATATGTATAAGAAAGAAAAGCAAGTGAAAGCAAAAAGATGTTGCATTGTTTATTCAAGAAAGACTGCTGTGAACGCAGAATGATACAAATGGTGCGATAAGCAAGGGATGGGACTATTAAACATGTTCCCCTCTAGGGGTAGGCTGCGGAATGGTGTATAAAACAGATTTAATGCTCGTAATGGAGACCACCTGAATATTCGTAGTAGCCTTTCTCCTTCCCTGGCTGTTGCATCGTGAGCTCGGCAGGTCTGCTGCCGGACAGGGCCTCTAATGAACGGAGTCCTATGCAAAAAAAAGGATAAAAAGAACGACACACTTGAGAGCCCCTGGTGTGGTTAAGCCGCATTCTGGGCCTATCGTGGTCGTGCCCCTCCCCCCATGCCCATGGTATCTCCAGAGCGTAATGGTGTACGCGAAGGACCTGCCTTGAAATTTTGGAGAGACTGGGGTTGGGGCCGTACTTCTACGCGTGCTCGGAACGTGCCAGGTGGTCTTGTTGTAGGTTACTCCGGGCGCATTTAGCCGTGTCCGGTCGCTTAACGGCCGGACTCGAGAATTGCCTTAAGAGGCTGCACTGTACTTCTGCCGCGAGAGCCGCTGTATGTTCCTCCGTTCGGAGAGAGCGTTCAGTGTTTCCGTTGACCGTGATGACTCCTCGAGGGCCTGGCATCTTGAGCTTGAGGTATGCATAGTGCGGCACCGCGTTGAACTTTGCAAATGTGGTACGTCCGAGCAGAGCATGATAGCCGCTGCGGAACAGAACTATGTCAAAGATTAACTCCTCGCTTCGGAAGTTATCCGGGGATCCGAAGACAACTTCCAGTGTAACTGAGCCTGTACAACTGGCTTCTACACCTGGTATGATGCCTTTAAAGGTCGTCTTGGTAGGTTTAATCCTTGAGGGGTCGATGCCCATTTTGCGCACTGTATCCTGATAGAGCAGGTTCAGGCTGCTACCGCCGTCCATCAGGACTGGTGAGGTGAAATACATCGACGATTGGGTCTAAAACCAATGCGGCGAATCCGCCGTGGCGGATGCTAGTGGGGTGGTCCCTTTGGTCAAAAGTGATCGGGTAGGAGGACCATGGGTTGAACTTCGGGGCAACAGGCTCCATCGCGTATACATCCCTGAGTGCATGCTTCCGCTCCCTTTTGGGTATGTGTGTTGCATATATCATATTCACCGTCTACACTTGTGGGGGGAAACCCTTCTGTCCTCTATTGTTCAGCGGTCGTGTCTCTTCCTCGTCATCGCTATGTAGCCCCTTGTCGTTGTTTTCGGCAATTAACTTGCCTGCCTGCTTGAATACCCAACAGTCCCTGTTGGTGTGGTTGGCTGGCTTTTTGGGGGTGCCATGTATCTGGCATGAGCGGTCGAGTATTCGGTCCAAATTGGACGGACCCGGAGTAGTTCTTTTGAATGGCTTTTTCTGCTGACCGGGTTTAGAGCCTCTGAATCCGGCATTGACTGCCATATCCTCACTATTATCGCCGTTAATGCGGCGTTTGTTTTTGTTGTGACACGACCTGCCATTGCGGTCCTTGATATCCGGACTGCCAGAATTTTTGCTGAGGTTGTTGCTGCGTGCTAGCCAGCTGTCCTCACCCGCGCAGAAGCGGGTCATGAGTGATGTGAGGGCTGCCATGGATTTCGGCTTTTCCTGTCCCAGGTGCCGGGCAAGCCACTCGTCGCGGACGTTATGTTTGAAGGCCGCGAGGGCCTCCGCATCCGGACAGTCGACGATTTGGTTTTTCTTGGTTAAGAACCGTGTCGAGAATTGTCTGGCCGATTCGTCTGGCTGCTGAATTATGTGGCTTAGGTCGTCAGCGTCTGGTGGTCGCACATACGTGCCTTGGAAGTTATTGAGGAATGCGGCTTCCAGGTCTTCCCAACTCCCAATTGACTCTGCTGGCAAGCTGTTAAGCCAATGCCGGGCTGGTTCTTTAAGCTTGAGTGGGAGATATTTGATGGCGTGGAGATCATCACCGCGGGCCATGTGGATGTGAAGGAGATAGTATTCGATCCAAACCGCGGGGTCTGTTGTGCCATCGTAAGATTCAATATTCACAGGTTTAAACCCTTCGGCGATTTGATGATCCATTACTTCATCTGTGAAGCATAGTGGGTGTGCGGCGCCTCTATAGTGGGCGATATCACGACGGAGTTCAAAAGAGCTTTGTCTATTTTGTTCGGCCTGGCCGGACTTACTGTGTCCGGTGCGACGGTTGTCATCACGTATCATGGGGCGCCCACGCGATCCATAGGTCGATCTTGATTGTCTTGCCTTATCATCCAATATATCTCGCAAGTCCAGAGTGTTCCCCTGTGGCCTTGTGCTTTTCGAGCGATGCCGGGGTACGGTTTTAGTGGAGGGCCTAGAGGCCTCTCTGTCACGGCCACGGGGTGGTTGGTCAGCCGAATTGTCTTCTGGTGATGCAGGTTCATATGCCTCCTCCTCTAATCGGGGGAGCAACTTGCGTTTAGGATAGCTTTTGGAGGGGCGTTCGAGCTCATGCTCTTCGGCCGCGAGGACTTCAGTCCATCTGTCGGCTAGCAGATCTTGATCAGCTCTAAGCTGCTGCTGCTTTTTCTTGAGGCTGTTTGCCGTGGCCATAAGCCTATGTTTAAAACGCTCTTGTTTGACGGGATCCTCAGGCACGACGAATTCGTCGTCGTCGAGGCTTGCCTCGTCTCCGGAGGGAGGCATTTAGTCCTCTACCTCTTCTTCTGCCGGCCTCTCATGAGGGCTGGCGTCTCCGTCCTCCTATGCTGAATCTTGCTGGAGGGGGTTGTCATCGGCACTGTCTGGGGTGTTATTATCTCGGATGCCGGAATCTCCATTCTTGCTATGGCGGGATTTAGAGCAGCGCCGTTGACGCCGGCGCTTGGGCTGTTTCTTGGAGGGGTCATCCTCAGCTGTTCCTTCGCCATTCCCATCCTTTGGGATATCCACCATGTATATGTCATACGATGAGGTGGCTTTCCAGTGCCCAGTAGGCGCTGGTTCTTGGTCATCTCCGGCATCGTCGTCCATACAGTCGATGTCTTCGGAGTCAAAGTCTAGCATGTCGGTTAGATCGTCGACAGTGGCTACTAAGTGGGTGGTGGGTGGGCTTTGAATTTCTTCGTCGTCCGCATCCCAACCATCCTGACCGCAGTCCGGCTAGGGCTCTCCTGATAACGAGAGATACTTTAGCGAACTCAAGATGTCGCCGAAAGGTGAGTGTTGAAAGATGTCCGCAGCGGTGAACTCCATGATCGGCGCCCAATCGGATTCGATCGGAGGGGGCGCGGAAGGTTCGGAGTCTGGCAAGGAGTCCGGCACCTCGGAGTCACGAGCTTCATGAGGGACAAGGTCAGTGTTCGGCTCTATCACCGTAGAGGTTGCAGCCCCCGAGGCGGTGTCTAGCCATCCGTCCTCGATCTGCGCAGCCGGCTCCGAATTGAAGATCGGAGCGGACTCGAGTGTGGCCTCCAGGGTACTGTCCGGCTACAGAGCTAGATCATGCCCGTCGTGACAGTGCGGCGCACTCGGCTGTGGCTCGAATCCATCAAAGATCAAGTCCCTGCGGATGTCAGCCGTGAAGTTCAAACTTCCAAATCTGACCTGACGGCCAGGGGCGTAGCTTTCAATCTGCTCCAGATGGCCAAGTGAATTGGCCCGCAGTGCAAAGCCGCCGAATACGAAGATCTGTCCGGGGAGGAAGGTCTCACCCCGGACTGCGTCGTTGTTGATGATCGAAGAAGCCATCGAGCCTATCGGTGATGACACAGAGGAACTCTCAATGAAAGCACCAATGTCGGTGTCAAAACCGGCGGATCTCGAGTAGGGGGTCCCGAACTGTGCGTCTAGGCGGATGGTAACAGGAGACAAGGGACACGATGTTTTACCCAGGTTCGGGCCCTCTTGATGGAGGTAAAACCCTACGTCCTGCTTGATTAATATTGATGATGTGTGTTACAAGAGTAGATCTACCACGAGATCAAGGAGGCTAAACCCTAGAAGCTAGCCTATGGTATGAATGTTGTTCGTCCTACGGACTAAAGCCATCCGGTTTATATAGACACCGGAGAGGGCTAAGGTTACATAGAGTCGGTTACAATGGTAGGAGATCTACATATCCGTATCGCCAAGCTTGCCTTCCACGCCAAGGAAAGTCCCATCCGGACACGGGACGAAGTCTTAAATCTTGTATCTTCATAGTCTTGGAGTCCGGCCGATGATGATAGTTCGGCTATCCGGACACCCCCTAGTCCAGGACTCCCTCAACGAGCGTGGCCGTGGGAAATGGACTGCGACGCTTCTGTGCCACCGGTTGCGGGTCAAGGTGGACGGGCTCACACACGTGTCTGTGCTGTCGTGGGTCAAGGGGACACGCCTGCCCCGTGTTCTCTGCATGTGCCGCCCGTGCATTCATGCCGTAGCCCATTAATTTGCCCATCTTGCAAGGGCCTGGCTAGAGGTGACGTTACAAGATGGGAGACGCATTCATTTGCCCATCTTGTAACGGGCAGCACGCTGTTTGAACTGCATCGATACCCATATCGATACCCCATGCTAGTATTGCGTCCTCAAAAGGGAGCACGCCATGCACAGCACGCCATGCAGCGTTGGACTTTTGGTTGTCTTCATCGAGCTGCTGCATTGTGGCTGGGTGCATGCTTTGATGCGACGCTGCATCGGTTCTAATGGTAGGCATGCGACAACTTACTGCGTCGATAGGGGTGGCGGAGCAGGGCTACGTAGAGGGCATGCATGCAACGCACGGGCGCAGTTCTGCAGGTGGGCATGCATGCTGCGGGTAGGCACGAGCACGCATGCAATGATGGAAAGGGCACTGCGTAGGCTTGGTCCACGCACCGCGTCAACTCTTGTCGTTGGATTCAAATGAACGGTCCTGATGCCCCAACGAGAGAGGCTGATCGAAACCCCACCGCGTCAACCAATTAGCGCGTCTCATGCGGATCGCTGCACATTGTAGTTAACCCTAGCACCTGATCTCAACCGTCCACGCACAACGATCGACGACCATGTAGTGTGCGGGATTTTGAGGGGTTTTGAGAGGGGTTTTGAGAGGTTTTGATTGATTAGGGTTGAGCATAACTAATTCAAAAAAATCAAAAAAATATATAACTTGCGCACATAGTCTTATTATGTCGTATAGTAACGAGAAAAAATATATATAAATATGGTTTACATACATTTTTATGAAAAATCCTTCACAAAATTGTCATTCCTCAAACAATGTAGTATGGAGTTCAAGGGAGAGAGTAGTGGGCACCCGAGAATAGGTGGGGTTTTGAAAATGAAAAGTGTGAAAACCTCACCAAAACTTCATTTTGGATTGACTAAGAAAGATCTTAACTTACTTTTCTCATTTTCATGTTTTAAACTTGTTCTATATATAATTTTCTATTAAACCTTGTTTTTTCAAAAAGAAAAGAAAATAATATAAAATTAATTCAATAAATAGTGAGACTTTAGATTTACACTATATAGGTAGAATAGATGTGTAGAAAAATTATTTGGCTGGTTTAGACAATGTGCCAAAAAAACTTGCTTAAATATGAGGCCGTTTACCCTACCTTTAGAGGTCATTTGAAACACACTTTTCATGACTATGAGTTCAACTTACCAAAAGGGCTCGGAATGATCAGCAAGCAAACATATTTCAGTTGAGGTACTTTAGATAGCACTAAAACATCAATACCCCATCCCTAATTCAAATTTGAGCCCAAATTTAAATTTAAATTTGAATTTAAATTTGAATTTTATTTGGCTGGTTTAGACAAGGTACCAACAAACAAGTTCGAATAGAAATACGGGGATACATAGTGACTACCAATACGCACCAAGTTACAAATATCATTACATGCCCCAAATTTTCAAACTGTTCTCTGTTCTACCTCTTCCTACCACGTCGTGTGCCCTTCTTCGCCTTAGCACTTCTTCTTTTTTGGTTCTACTACACACACAAGTTCACTGATCATCTTGGTTTTCTTCACTGGTCTTTTCAACACCTCGCCAACACCCTCGTGATCAGTGTCTTCAGTCTCAATGTTGACACCAGTTTCAGTTTCTTTGGTGTGTACCTCAACATGGGTTTCTTCAGTCTGAACCTTGACACGCTCAGGTTCAGTTTCAACCTCGAGAGCAGTTTCTTCACTCTGAATGTTGACTGCAATTTCAGTTTCTTCGGTGTGCACCTCCACATCAGTTTCTTCAGTCCAAATGTTGACTACAGCAGGATTTTCTTTAGTCTGCTCAGGCTCAGGCACACTTCTCTTCTTTCTACTGCCATTGACTCTTGCTTTTTTTGTTGGCCAACATTGTTCAACAACAAGGGGCTGACTTGCTCGCTTCCTCCTGGCCATTGGGAAAATGTTATAGATATAGTAATTGGAAAAAAGCACCAAATCAAAACACAGACAAATAAACAAGAACATACTTTGGCTTATCAGGAGTGTAACGGCATTTGACAGATCCCACTCTGTGCCCAAGTTCCTGGCACAACTTGCACTTGTTTTTGTTACCTTTTTGGGCCCTTTTTGGCTTTTCATCTTTCTTTCCCTTCTTACTACTCCCACCTTTCTCAAACCATGCCTTGAATCTACTCTGTTTAGGCCTGCCAGCCTTTCTTTTCGTCAAGGGAGGACACATGAAAAATTCAATGTCCACTTCAGGCCACTGAGACTGATCTGTATGTGCTGGAATTGGAGTAGCATATGCTGCTTTGAATCTTGCTACCGAATAATATTCATGCAAATATGGGTGCATGTTTATCTTTGGTTGGGATGCTAAGAAAATAATGGCATGCTCACATGGTTTACCAGTGTGTTGCCTCTCGAGGCAAGTGCAATCATGCAATTCAGTGTTAACAACATGTCTCCTTCCAGTTTTGTTATCTCTAACTTCAGCACCCCAAGGTGAATATTTTTCAACAAACAAATGTGGAAGACATCTGCTCCTATTGACCACCTGTTGTACCACTGCTGGAAGCTTATCACCTTGCAGACCATCACCTATCCTTCTTCTCAATTCCCACAACCGCATGAGCATGATCCTGATTTGGTCAACCATGTCATGCACAGGCAAATCTTTTAACTCCTTCACCTTGTTGTTGAAACTCTCTGCCAAATTGTTGTTGATGTGGTCACACTTGATGGCAGTGTTGAATGCTGACCTGTACCATAACAAAGAATGGTAGGTGTTCAGCCATGGACCAAACTCATCACATGCTGCTATTATCTTATCAAAATGATATTTGTGTGTCTGTCTAGTGTAAGATCTTGCTGCTGGCCACATGCGCCCAAATTCTTCTCCTCTAATTTTTTTGATCAAATTCATCCACAAATGACCGAAGAACTCCCTCTGCTCAGCATGTGGGAAAACATTTTTCACTGAATTTTCAAGCCCCTTACATGCATCTGTGTGTATAGCCAAAGGTGACACTGGCCCTAGGCATCTTTTCAACTGGATCATGAACCATTTCCATGAAGCCTCTATTTCTGACTAAAACAAGCCAACAGCAATAGGAAACATCCAGTTGTGTCCATCTAGAGCATTGCATGCTACCAACTGACCATTCACTTGCCTGTCAAAAATGATGAGTCTATGCTCAAATATGGACGACACCCTGCTTTGAAGCCATCGATGCAAGGCTTCAAAGCCATAAAAAACTTGGAGAACTTGACTTCAGCTTTGGCTGATACCTCTGTATCTATCTCCACAACACTGCCAGCTGACCTTTTTTCCACCTCTGCTTTGAAGTTGTAAAGCATCCTAAATGTATTTGCCCAATCACCATATAAATTTTTCATTGCCCTTTGTTTTTCCTTCCACACTGTGGTATATTTCAGTTTAATGGGGTACATCTTTTCCAAGTCTACTTTGAGTTTCTTGGCAGTATTGTTTGGTGTTTTGGCTAAAATTGGGGTGATCTTTTCTGCAACCCAAAGTTGTGATGTCATGGTTGATACTCTCTGTGAACTTGTAATACAAGTATGTTGATTGGGGATTTGGTTAACCCTGATAGTACTTCCATCAGGTTGCAGTCTAGCAGATATGTACCACTTGTAAGGCTTGACACTACCATCAAATCCTTTGCACCTAGCATAAAACTTCTTTCTATCAGTCCAAACAGTCTTGGCATCAAACTCATGTTTCACTTCATAAGTCTTGAAACACATCCTAAACTCCTTCATGCTTGGGAACAACTTGCCTACTTCAATGACAGGGTTTTCTTTGTCATACACATGCACCAACTCATCATCATGTGCATCATCTACTTCATCTGTAGCTTGTTCCATCAGTTGTCCATCTACATCTTCATCAGCATTATATTAGCAGGCAAACTAGATTCGCCCCTCTCCTGCTTACTCTGTCATCGACTGGAATGCCAAAAAGTTTGGCCATCTCAATGTCAGGCATTGGTGCAATGACCAAATCAGTAGGCTCATCTAATTCAACTACATTCGAATCAACAGTTGCTGCAGTTTTAGTTTCAGTTCCAGTCACATGTCCCTCTTCGGCTATTACTGTAAGTTCTGTACACATGGGAATCAATGGCCTGTGTGTAGCCCAATCATCATCTACCATCTGCGCAGCCAATTGTGATGGCACATATCCAACATTCGAAAAAATATTCAGATCAATGAGCTCAGCAAAAAAATTAGCCCGTTTGCTTGTCCAGCCGTTTTGCCGATCGATTTCTTCAATAAACTGTTCACCATCTTCTATTCTCACATACTCTCCTTCCCAATCATCAAACCACAACAGTGATACTTCTTGCTCTGGACCCCAAACTATATTCTCCCCAATTTTTTCCACCCATTTCTTCACTGCCTTCTCTCCCATGTTCTGTAGAACTTGTGGATCAATCTCTATAAACTCAACCTCCCATTTAATAATTGTGTCTCTCTCAATATTCTGAATGCTACCATCAACTAATTTTGCCTTTGATGGAAAGAAAATGACCGTCAATTCGAAGGTCCGAGCGGCAGCATCCCCTGTATTAGTGGCGGACAGTGTGAGCCCGTGAGAAAGAGCAGACCAGGCCGTAATTGCATGCAAAATTGGATCAGAGAGAGGCGCATTACCTATTCAAAGTTGAATCTGGCAGCTCCATCTCAGTATGCCCATGGGCTTCCCTCACAACCTATCGATTCAACAAGTGAAAATAGAGGAAATGAGCTGAGATCTACGGGACAGAGAGAAGAACGGGAGGGCGACTAGGGTTCTCACTCACCATTTTCTGAGGACGAAGGCTCCGCCGCCGTTGAGAACGAGGGCTCCGCCGCCGCCACCGAGTACGCAAGATCCGCCACCACCGGAGAAGAAGGGGGGGAGGCAGAGTGGCGGGCCCGGCTCAGTCGGGTGGCAGGGCATGGTCAACTGTTTTAAGGAGCAATTAAGTTGGACCCACATGTCCTAACATAAACGGGGGCTTGGTTGACGACCAATTTAACCACATTTAACACCCCATGTGGACCTGGGCTATTTACACGCTCAAATGTGTCGCATCACAGCCATTCATTTCAACAACGTCGCACCCTTTCCAATTCACATCAAAGATGTCGCACATGAGCTATTGGCCCGATGCAAAATACGATCAGCATCCATAGACCCCTCTGATGTGAACAGGTTATCATAAAAGTTGGCAGCCAGCAGCCGCATCTCCTCCTCATCAACAACACACTTGGAGCCATCCTCCGTTTGTAAGGCACGAAGAGTACTTATCCTTTTATGATGCGACGCTCTGTTTTGGACCACTTGATGAACCACTCGTCTGACAATCTCGATCTTATCCTCTGCCTGCAACCCTCGCCTTGCCAGATCGCCGGAAGGAACCGCCAAGTCAACAAGCAAAGCCACCTCCTCCTCGGGATATCCCACCCGCAGGGCTTCGCAAATCACGTCAGACGGGGAAGGGGAGGACGCACCTGCCGGCCCGCCGTCTGAATCGCCATCGTTGTCGTCAGAATCGCCGTTTCCATCCTCGGTGTTGAATATATGGTTTGTGCATGTATATTGTATAGCCTGGCCCACCTCCTAGTCTTTGTACAGTTGAGGTTGTGGCCCACTTTGTACTTCATATATACGTGCGCTTTGCACCAATCAATATATCGTGAAGCATTGCCAAAACAATCGTTTCCAACATGGTATCATACCTACGATCCCTACCCTAACCCGTGCCGCCGCCGCCATCGCGATCCCATCGCCGCCGCCGCCGCCACCTCGTGCCGCCGCCGCCGCGCCGCCGCCCTGGTCTGCCGCTGCCGCCCGCGCTTCTGCACGCCCCTGCCGCGCCGCCCCCAAGCAGCGCCGCCTCCTTCCCTACCGCGCCGCCGCCCAAGCGTCGCCGCACCACTCCTCTAGGCCATGGCCTCCCCTGGTTCCACAGGTACCTCCCGCAGCCGCCGCACCAACCCGTTCGAAGGTCCCGATCCCGTCGTCATCCGTGACCTCAACATCCTCGCCCGGGTTCCCGTCGTCCTCGACCACCTCACCTCCATGTACTATGCCTGGAAGACGTACTTCTCCCTCGTGTTCCATGAGTACAATCTCCGGGATCACATCGATGGCTCCGTGGACTCCCGCTTCATGGAGGACGATGAGGAGTGGACGGCCATCGACGCCACTCTCACCCGTTGGTTCTACACCACCATCTCGAAGGACCTCTTCCACACGGTGGTCTCCGCCGACGATGGCGCTCACGCCGTTTGGACCAAGCTCAACGGCCTCTTCACCGACAACGCGCTCCAACGCAAGGTCTTTTTGCACGGTGAGTTTTTTGGGTGCTAGCAGCTTGAGTCGTCTGTTGACGATTATTGCATGCGCCTCAAGAAGCTTGTTGACGAGCTCCGTGACCTCGGCGAGAAGGTCTCTGATGAGCTTCTCCTTAGCACGCTCATCGCCGGCCTGAACGACGACTTCGGGAACGCCGCCTCCAACATCCCCCTCATCACGAACCCGACCTTCCCCAAGATCATCGCGTACATGAAGCTGGAGGAGCGGCGGATGCGGATGTCACGCACCCGGGCCACCCACACGGCCCTCACCGCTGGTACCCGTGGCGGTGCGCCGCCCACCGCCCCGGCCCCACCGCTGCGGCCCGCCTCGGGCCCCTTCCAGGTGCTCCCGCCGCCCGGGTTTCCCTACCCGGCGCCGCCGCAGGCCCCTCTGCCCCCCGCCGAGCAGCAGCAGCGCCGGGGCGGGCGTCGTGGCCGAGGTGGCCGCAAGCAGCAGCAGCCGCAGTAGTCGGCTGCCCACGGAGGGGTGCCCCGCCAACCGCAGCACCAGCTACCGCCGGCACCCTGACAGGCTGGCCAGAACCCTTGGACGGGGGTTGTGTACGCGTATTCCATGCCTATACCACGTGCCCCCATCCCCGGTTCCTTTGGCGCCCGCCCGGCCCCTCATCAGACCCTGTACGCGGCCCCTTAGGTGTACCAGCCCGCGCCGCTCTATGGGCCCTCTGCATATGGGTTTGTGGCGCCACTGCCTTAGCCGGCGTCGTTCGCCCCGGCCCTCCCGCCGGCGCCTTGGGACCCCGTGCTCCTAACGGCTCTCCACACCACCCCCACGCCGCAGCAGTACACTGGCGGTGGCGTCTGGTATATGGACACCGGAGCCACGGCTCACATGGCCGCCAACCCCGGTAACCTTCTTGCCGCTCACCCTGTTCACACCGCTGCTCGCATTACCGTGGGTGACGGTTCTTCCATGCCCATTACTCATGTCAGCCATGCTGCTTTTCCTTCTAACTCCATGCCATTATATCTTTCTAATGTGCTTGTTTCTCCTGACATCATTAAAAATCTTGTTTCCGTTCATTCTCTTACACATGAAAATCCTGTTACCGTTGAGTTTGACATGTTTGGCTTTTCTGTCAAGGATGCCCGTACCCGGATGGTGCTCCACCGATGTGACAACCCTGACGAGCTCTACCCGGTCCACTCACCTACCTCATCCGTTGCTGCACCCATGGCGCTTTCCGCCGGAGTGGACCTTTCGCACGCTCGTCTCGGTCATCCCAACATCGCCACCCTTCGTCATATTCTTCGGAGTTTTTCATTCACGTGTAATAAGATCGACGATCACCCTTGTCATGCTTGTCGCCTCGGCAAACATGTTCGTCTTCCTTTTAGCACTTCCTCGCATGTCGCATCATACGCGTTTGAGTTAATTCATAGTGATGTATGGACCTCTCCTGTTGCAAGTAACACGGGCTATCTTTATTACCTTGTAATACTTGATGATTTTTCGCACTATGTGTGGACCTTCCTGTTGCGGCGAAAGTCAGACTCTGTTGCCACTCTCACCGCCTTCTACTCCTATGTCTCCACACAGTTTGGACGTCCCATTCATGCGTTGCAAACAGACAACGGGAAGGAGTTCGATAACCTTGCAATCCGCAACCTTCTCACCACACACGGCACGATCTTTCGTCTCACTTGCCCGTATACTTCGCAACAAAACGGCTGCGCTGAGCGCGTGCTTCGCACTCTCAATGAATGTGTTTGCACCCTCCTCTTTCACGCCAACGTGCCCCCATGTTTTTGGCCCGACGCGCTTGCCACCGCATCACTACTCATTAACATTCGTCCTTGTCGCACTCGCGGGAATTTTGCACCTCATCACCTCTTGTTTGGCATGCCACCCTCCTATGCTGAGCTCCGCATCTTCGGTTTCCTGTGCTACCCCAGCATCGCTTCCACTGCTCCTCATACGCTCGCACCTCGGTCTGTGGCCTGCATCTTTCTCGGCTATCCTCCTAACACCAAAGGCTACCGCTGCTATGATCCTATCTCTCATCGGGTGATCACTTCATGACACGTTTACTTTGATGAGATGGTTTTTCCGTTCTAGCAGGTACCTTTGGATGTTGCGGCCTTGCCCGCTCCCGGTGATGGCCGCCCACGTGCCTCTCTTGGGCCGCCTCCCGGCTTTGAGGGTGCCCCCTGCGCCATGGGTCGAGTCTCTCCCCGATTGGCTGCCCTAGGGGCCGCACCTCCATCGACGCCCGCGACGCCCCTGGCGTCCCCGACCTCGACCCTGCCGGCGGCTTCACCCGCCGCCTCGCCCGCGGTGGCCTCGCCCGCCACCACGCCAGTGGCCTCGTCCGCCACCACGCCGGTGGCCTCGCCCGCCGCCTCACCGGCGGCCTCGCCCACGGCGGTCACATCGGAGGCGGGCTTGTCTTCGTCCTCGCCCGCCTCCCCTCCGGACCCGCTGCCCCGCCCGGTGACTCGCTCTCGGGCTGGCACCCTTCGCCCGAGCACGCGGTACCCCAGCGATGAGTATCTTCTTGCTGCTTCCGCCTCTGAGCCTTCTCCTCTCCCATCGTCAGCTCGAGCCGCCCTTCGGGATCCTCATTGGCTCGCTGCGATGCAGGAAGAGTTTGGCGCGCTCCAGCGGAACCGTACCTGGCAGCTCACCCCTCGGCCGCCCCGTGCCAACATCATCACGGGCAAGTGGGTCTTTCGGCACAAGAGTCGTCCGGATGGCACTCTCAAGCGCTATAAAGCTCGCTGGGTGGTTTGGAGTTTTCAACAACGCGCGGGCGTGCACTTCATCGACACATTTGCCCCGATTGTCAAACCGGGCACGATCCGTTCCGTGCTCTAGCTAGCCGTGTCCCGAGCATGGCCTGTGCATCAGTTGGACGTGTCCAATGCCTTCTTGCACGGCCACCTGGCTGAGCAGGTGTTTTGTGAGCAGCCCACCGGCTTCATCGACGCCTCACATCCAGATCATGTGTGCTTGCTCTCCCGTTCGCTCTACAGGTTGAAGCAGGCACCTCGAGCCTGATACCAGTGCATCGCCGCCTTCCTGCAGACGCTCGGATTTACATCGACTCGCTCTGATGCGTCGCTCTTCGTGTATCATCACGGAGCTGACACGGCCTACTTGCTGTTGTACGTCGATGACATCATTCTGACGGCATCCACTGTCGCGCTCCTCCAGCGGCTTACTGCTCGTCTTCGTGATGAGTTTGCCCTGAAGGATTTGGGTCCTCTGCATTATTTCCTTGGCATTGAGGTGGTTCGACGGCCAGATGGGTTCTTCCTACATCAGCAGCGCTATGCCCATGAGCTTCTCGACCGAGCTGGCATGCTTAACTACAAGCCTGCTCCCACGCCAGTCGACACCAAGGCCAAGGTCTCCGCTTTGGAGGGTTTGCCTGCATATGATGCGGCCTTCTACCGCTCCATTGTGGGCGCCCTGCAGTACCTGACCCTGACGCGCCCCGACTTGCAGTATGCCGTTCAGCAGGTCTGTCTTTACATGCATGCTCCATGCGACTCTCACTGGACTCTGGTGAAGCTTATCCTCCGATACATACGCGGCACCCAGTCCTTGGGACTTACGTTGACGGCCTCCGCCTCCACCGACCTTGTCGCCTACTCTGATGCGGACTAGGATGGCTGCCCGGACACACGACGCTCCACCTCGGGGTACTGTGTCTACCTTGGGCCGTCCCTGATCTCTTGGTCTACCAAGCGACAGCCCACCGTTGATACGTCCATTTTGTATCATGCTTTTATATCAATATTTATTGCATTATGGGATGTTATTTCATGTTATGTCACAATACTTAAGGCAATTCTCTCTTATTTTACAAGGTTTACATGAAGAGGGAGAATGCCGGCAGCTGGAATTCTGGGCTGGAAAAGGAGCAAATATTGAAGGCCTATTCTGCGCAACTCCAAAAGTCCTGAAACTCCACGAAATATCTTAAAAAAATAAAGAAAAATCGTCGCCAAAGATGAAGGCCAGGGGGCCCACACCCTGCTCATGAGGGTGGCCCCCCCCCCCTGGGCGTGCCCCCCTACCTCGTGGACCCCCTGGTGGCTCTCCAATGCCCATCTTCTCATATATGAAGTTTTTCGATGAGAAAAAAATAACAGGCAACCTTTCGGGACGAGACTCCGCCGCCACGAGGCGGAACCTTGGCGGAACCAATCTAGGGCTCCTGCAGAGCTGTTCTGCTGGGGACACTTCCCTCCGGGAGGGGGAAATCATCACCTTCGTCATCACCAACGCTCCTCTCATCGGGTGAGGGCAATCTCCATCAACATCTTCACCAGCACCATCTCATCTCCAAACCCTAGTTCATCTCTTGTATCCAATTCTTGTCTCCAAGTCCGGGATTGGTGCTAGTAGGTTGCTAGTAGTGTTGATTACTCCTTATAGTTTTTTTTACTATATACTGCAAGGCAACAGCCTCACAATCCTTTATTAAGGCCAAGTAGCACCAGAAATACAAAGTTACAAAGCAACAAAAGAAATGAGGTTATGGGTTAAAGGCTACTTACAAAGAGATATTAAGGTAAGGAAGCTATCCAAGAAGTTAGACTATTCCTATATTTACACTTGATTCTATGAGCTAACAGAGAAATATCATGGACAAAGTTCCTCCTCTAGGATCTGAAAGTAGGCAGCTCATTTCTGAAAATCTTCCCGTTCCTTTGAGTCCAAATATTCCAAGTAGCCGTGAAGACTACCTCAGAAAAGAAAGGGTAGCCAAAGTCCTTCCTAGCATTGCAAGCCATCTCAAAAGTAGTCTGGTTTGGGTGAACACTCCGAGAGATGCCCAAGTAATTCCAGACACGTTGGCTGAAGTTGCAAACAAAGAAAAGGTGGGCTCTATCTTCATGCAAAGCTGATAGACACATGGCACACGTATCATCTTGAATAATCCAATGCCTTCGCTGCATCATGTCTCTAGTGTTGAGTCGGTCCATCAATAGGATCCAACCAAACACTTTGATTTTGAGGGTGCAAGAACCTTTCCAGATCCAGCCTAATAAGGGGTCAACCACGATTTCAGAAAAACAAGACAAGTAGTATATTCTTGAATGATAAGCACCAGATTTCGAGGGCCATTTCCAGACATCCTTTTCCCCTTCATGTAGATGGATCAAGGGCATTAAAGCCAGATGTTGATTGAATTCCTCGAAGGCCTGAACTGATAAAGGCAAGTAGAAATTGCTCGTTGGATCAGACAAGGCCATCACATCCTTGATGGTAAGCGTGTCATCAATCACAAAAGAGTGGAGCCTCGGGAATTGATGTTGCATGATAACCACAGAGTTATTCAACTGTCAACGATCCAACCAAAAAACTACCATATCCCCCGATCGCACATGAGGGACAGCCACCTTACAAAATTTGTCGTATAACATCAAAACGTCGCGCCACCAAAAAGAACCACAGCTTTGAGTGACTTGGGGTGGTGAAGCAGCATAATATGTATCACATATGAGAGAAACCCAGGGCACATCCGCCTTATTAAAAAATTTGAAGAGATGCTTGATCAACAAAGCATCATTTTGTATGCCTAGGTCGAGCACACCCAGGCCTCCCCGATTCTTAGGCCGACAGACCAAATCCCAAGCCGCCAAAGATTTCCGCGGTGCATCAGAGTTCCCCCTCCACAAACATTGCCTCATGATACGTTCAATCTGCTTCAAAATGCCTTGAGGTAATGAGAGAGTGCACAAAAAATAAATTGGCATGGAATAAAGAACAGATTTCAAAAGCTGCAGCCGACTCCCTTGGTTCAACAGGCAAGAGGAAGCGGATAATCTTCTCTCAATGTGATCCACTAATGGTAACAAGTCATAAATTGTGGGTCAAGAGGTACCCATTGGCAGACCAAGATAGGTAAAAGGCATGGAACCAACGTCACATCCAAGCAAAGCAGCTACATGTTTCCCCTCATCATCGGACACATTTAATGGGATCAACAAAGATTTACTAAAGTTGACCCACAGACCTGTAGACTTGGCAAAGACCTCAAGCATGTCCTTGAAGGCAGTGAGCTGGCTGTCCACAGCATGAAGAACAATTAAAGTGTCATCCGCGTATTGCACAATCGGATAATCCATTGAAGCGGTTGGTATTGGCAGTGTAAGGATGTTCCTTGCGCACATCTCATTTACCACCGATTGTAATAAATCCACAGCAATCACAACTAACAAAGGAGATAAAGGGTCTCCTTGACGCACACCTGAACGACAAACAAAGTGTTTACTAGGCACGCCATTCAGAAGAACCAAAGAGGACCCAGTGGACAAGATGCTATCAATCCAATTTGTCCAACGATTATCAAAACCCTTGCATTTTAGGATCCGAAGAATCAACTCATGCTCAATGGTATCAAAGGCCTTCGTGAAGTCAAGTTTGAGCAGGATTATAGGCCTTTTGGATGCCTTACATTGATGAATGTATTCAAAACACCACGCCAAGCAATCTTGTATGGATCGTCAGTGAAGAAACCCATATTGATTACGATGAATACACTTTAAGATCACACCCTGCAAGCGGTTTGCCAAGAGTTTGGTTAAAAAATTTAAGCAAGTATTTGTCAATGATATTGGTCGAAAATCACCAACATATTCCAGGCTCAACTTCTTTGGAATGAGGGTAATGAGAGATGTATTCAGACACTCCAGATCACACTTGCCATCATAAAAATCTTGGACTAACTTCATAAAGTCTTCCTTCAAAATATGCCAACATTTCTTTAAAAAAAGACCAGAAAACCCATCCGCGCCGGGAGCGCGATCAGAGGGCATGTTTTTAATGACCCTATCCACCTCAGAGTCCATGAAAGGCAAGGACAAATCCTCAAGGCCATCAATCCGAGTAATTAATGAGTCAAGATCAAAACCCATTTGGATTCCTTTGGCCTGGCCCATTCTTTGGTTAAAATCCGCCCAAAACATCCCCGCCAGCTGCTGATGATCAGAGATCACTTCCCCATCCATAGATTTGATCGAGGATATAGTGTTCCTCCGAAACCTTTCGGTAGCCATAGCGTGAAAAAACTTAGAATTCTCCTCACCAACTTTGATGTTTCTGATCGTGCAGCGTTGCTTCCAATAAATAAATTGCCAATGCAAAATATCCTCAAGATGCAATTTAACAATCCTGCGAAAATTGAACTCTGGCCAACTCAAGGGTCTAAATTCCTCAATAGTATCCAAAAAATGATCACTTTATTGCAATCAGCAATGAGGGCCTTGACTGTGGACAGGCTGAGGTGCCATTTCTTAAGAGCATAGCGAAGTGCTTTGAACTTAGCAGAAATGGTGAGAGCAATGGAAGATTTTCCCACAGGCCTGTTCCACACCTCCGAGACACAATCAGTAAAACCAGGCAAATCTACCCAATAGTTTTCAAATCGAAAAACTTTCGCCTTGGGAATACAAGTGGCAATGGAAACCACACACGGGACGTGATCAGAGGCAGTGCGTGCCAGAGGAAGTACCAATGTGTTGGGGTGATCATGTGTCCAAGCCACAGATGTGAAAAACCAATCAATTTGCTCGAGAAGAGGTGAGGTTTGCATGTTGGACCAAGTATACTGCCGCCCTTGATTGGCAACTCAACAAGACCCAAATGACCAATTATCTCATTAAACAGAATAATATCATTCACATCACCGCCCGGCTGATTACGATTTTCAATCGAACGCATAAAGTTAAAATCTCCCAAAAGTAACCAATTCTCCTCAAACTGGATATTAAGATTGTATAACTACTGCACAAATTCGTCACGCGCAGAACCTTGACACGGGCCATAGGTTGAAACAAGAAACCAGGATTCCGAAGTATGCTTAGATTGAAATTTCACAATAATACCATAGAGTTTAGCCTCAATTAAGTTGCCAATGAAAAAAGAAGAATTCCAAATAACCACCATACCAGCAGACGCCCCACCTGAGGGTACATAGACAAAATTATCAAAACGCCTTGGGCAAAATTTTCTAATGAAACGTTGATCAATATGCATGCATTTTGTTTCCTGGAGGCAAACCACAGAGCATCCGCTTTCCTCAATCTTTTGCCTAACAGCGAGCTGACGTGCATCAGAATTCAATCCCCGAACGTTCCAACAAAGAACTTTCCACTCTCTAAACATTGTCTGATTCATTACAAACCAACAGAAAGTGCATTAAAAGTAGGCCACACAATGACCTACAATACCCTAAATGGACGAGGACTGCAATGTTCCAAACAAACACGAGCAGATAAATGGCGATTAAGGTACGCCATGAACCTAAGACCTGGATGGAGAAGCTAAACATCAGAACTGTCGCTGGTGCTGGACTTGGAAGGATTAGCTGCAAGCTTATCCGACGAGATCTTCTCCGGCGCAATGCGAAGGCAAGCTCCAATTCTCTAAAGATCAACTATAGCAGTCAGAGGAGGTACTGCAGTGTTATCATCAGGCTGGGATGCCGAAGATTTCCGCTTCTTTAGAGTGTGATGCTT
Source organism: Triticum aestivum (assembly GCF_018294505.1). Classification (NCBI taxonomy): domain Eukaryota; kingdom Viridiplantae; phylum Streptophyta; class Magnoliopsida; order Poales; family Poaceae; genus Triticum; species Triticum aestivum. The sequence goes on from NC_057795.1 coordinate 692,362,941, forward strand.
CTTGGATGGAGTACCAGCAGTCACTTTGCGGTATACATCACGCAGGGCACTGATACGAGCACTGCGCCTGACCTCCAAGTCAACAAAGACACGAGCTGCCTTGGGCTTTCTTCCACGCTTCAGTGAAAAAGGTGGCACAACAGAGAACTCAAAAGCTTCCGCAATCGGCTCATCAAGATCATCAAAACAAAGTGCTCGAGCAACTGGCCTTTTAACAGGTGGTATCTCCCTCCGTAGGAAAGCCGAAGGAACAGGTGCTGGTAGCTGCAGCAAATTGGGTGCCGAATCACCGAAAAGAGCCTCCCTTGTTTGTTTATTCAGAAAAGCACCAAGTTCAGGCTTGAAAACAAAACATGGGATGTCCGATGACCAAATCAACGGCAGCACCTTCTCAAAAGTGCGCTTCCACTGCATCACAGGAGGTAAAACGGGCCCAAAGACAGTTAGAACTTGTCCGATCATGAGAGGAGGCTGCTGTGGTCCCATTGGGTGCTGGAGAACAGCCAAATCCGCAACAAAATTCCCATTGTTAATAGAATCTTCAGAAAGCTGTAGCACAATAGACTCCTGAGACTGAACTTCATCAACAATGGCATGTTGCACAGCCTCATGGACAGGTGGAGGATCATTCATAGGCTGCACATTGACAGGGTGTGGAACATCATTCCAACCCAGCTCTGGAAATTCAGGCATGACCCAGTTATGATTATTGAACTGCATGTTTCTAGGGAGAGGGTGGGGGTTGCCATTGAAGGGCATTGGGTCCTCATCCGCAGGAAAAATATCAGCAAAATCTGCAGAGAGAATATAACTGGCGCCGTCCAAGAAATCCTTGCCCCTCCAAAATCAGCATACTCTCTGTATGCCACTGATCTGGGAACCAGAGACGGAGCAGGGAAGGACACATAAGCAAGAGAGCGGACCATCATCGGGTCATCCTGGTGCCAATGATGAAAGCAGCCAAAAGTGCTGATAACATCGGCAAGATATTGAGAGCGTCGATAATCCAAAGGAACTCTTAGAAACATAATCCATCCCCGACGAAACCCCTGCATTGTTCTGTAGTTGATACCCTCATCGTGTGGAATAAACCTGACAAATCTATCGTTTCCCAGATCGAAAGGTGGATGATCAACCAAAGCTTGACAAGCTAGAGCACTACGGAAGCGAAATAGACCAACCCCCTGAATCCACGGCTGCGTGTCCATCACAGCTCTCCCCAGATTATTAACAACAAAATCACTAACCAAATTCTGGAAGATGACGACTTCTTCAGGCAAAGGAGCTGGCTCAACAATGGCGATGGCATACTCCTCATCCTGCCGATCTGGAGCCACCGCCGGCACAAAGATAGTGCGAGGCAGACGCAGCTGACCACCGTCAATGATGTCGAAGCCAAGCGGGATGAAATCCATCGGGTCCAGAGCAAAGTTGGCCATGGTCAGGGCCGGGGATGGGGGCCAGCACTGATCGGCGGCAGTGTGGTTTGCAGTGAAGACCGGCGGCGATGGTAAGACCGGCGATGGAAGCGGGGAGGCGTGCGGAGGAGGCGTTATGGGTGGTGGCTCAGCAGGCAATGGTGGAATAGGTGGTGCGGCAGTCTCGACAGGACTGGGCAGAGACCGAGCGGTACTACCTATGGGAGAAACCGAGGAGTCCCGCTCCGAAAAACTTGTTGACCGGTTGGATTCAGAGGATTTGCATCGAGGGACCCACCTGTAAGAGGGAGAAAGGCTAGAATCCGAACAGCCTACAGCCCGGTGCCCCAACCGAAAGCATCTACGACACCTAACCCGGCTGGTGCACGCGCTGGATAAATGTTTCATGGATAAACAGTTTTGACATTTCCAGACTTTAAAAACCATGTCATCAACAAGCTCATTAAACTTATCATAACTGCCAGGTGATTCCGGTGATTTGGAGAGAAAAGACTCCTCATTTTCAATAACAGATGAAGAACCATGCTAAGATACGGAACCATCATGGGCAAGAACAATCTGGGCCGGGGAAACATCCTGGGCCGAAGGACTAACCTGAGCCGGGGCGCCGCTGGGCCAGCCAGATCCCTACCATGCACATGCAGGTTCACGTCCGAACTGGATGGAGAAGCCACAGGAATCCTTGCCAGAGAAATAGCTGAGGCGTTGACCGATCCGAAAATGATGGGTGGTTCTGCCACCGTCCATCGGAGTTCAGCCGGCGGCGGCGGAGGCAAACTGTCCCTCTCACGAGGAAGCAAATCATATCCATCACTAGCAACCACATCAATAAGGCCTGGTGAAGCAGGAAAAGAGTAACCCTTGCAAGCATCATACTGTTGGAAGGTGGCAAAAAAGATCTTCTTCGACGATCTATGACCCGAACGCAGAGCTGACTTGGAAGGTGGTTTATGCATAGCAATCAAACCAAGAGAAGCCCTCCTCTTAGAAGGACTGATGATAATCCATTCGGCATCACATGCTTTCTTCCAAATAACAAACTCACGTTTCCAATTAGAACCACCATTACCCCAAAGATGGAAAAAACATTTGAATTGCGGGCATGCAAAAGATCTCAAGTGAAGAATAATAATGCCAACACTCTTGCATGATACCATAAATGAGAATACCTTTTCCTTTATGAGTTGAACAGACAAATCAATTGCAGATCCCCCGATTGCAGATTCCAAAGCCGCCGCAACCGAATCCTCATCAAGACGAAATCTATGTCTGCTGAAAGACACAACCATAATAAAATGGCCCGTGTCATCCGAGGGATGAATGGTTTTCCCACAATATCTAAAAACCTCCTCCGCAAAATCCACACCTTTGGAGAAATCCAGATCCAAAGTTGATCCACCATGAGAACCCATATGAGATGGGTATAGGGTGGTAGATCAGAGAACACCGGAGAAGATGGGTGGAGAGGGAACAAGAATTACTGGTTGGAGAAGAAGATTGCCGGAGAGCCTAGGGCGCCGGTGTGGGGAGAGGTGGGACTCTCATCATTTTTGTTATGTCATTTAAAAATGTTTTCACGCTTTCCGAAAAAGCTCATTACTCCTTGTAGTTGATGCTAGTTTGTTTATTTGGTGGAAGATCATATGTTCAGATCCTTTATGCATATTATTACCCCTCTGATTATGAACATGAATATGCTTTGTGAGTAATTACGTTTGTTCCTGAGGACAAGGGAGAAGTCTTGCTATTAGTAGTCATGTGAATTTGGTATTCGTTCGATATTTTGATAAGATGTATGTTGTCTAGCCTCTAGTGGTGTTATGTGAACGTCGACTACATAACACTTCACCATTATTTGGGCCTAGAGGAAGGCATTGGGAAGTACTCCCTCCGTTCCTCAATATAAGGTGTATTATTTTTCCAAAAAGTCAAACTTCTCTAAGTTTATAGACAAAAATATCAATATCTAGAATACCAAATCATTATCACTAGATCCATCATGAACTATATTTTTACATTTTATATATTTAGTATTCTAAATCTTTATATATTTTGCTGTAAACTTGGTCAAACATAGACAACAGTTGACTTTTTGAAAAACTAATACACCTTATATTTAGGAACGGGGGGAGTAATAAGTAGATGATGGGTTGCTAGAGTGACAGAAGCTTAAACCCAAGTTTATGCGTTGCTTCGTAAGGGGCTGATTTGGATCCATATGTTTCATGCTATGGTTAGGTTTACCTTAATACTTTTGTTGTAGTTGCGGATGCTTGCAATAGAGGTTAATCATAAGTGGGATGCTTGTCCAAGTAAGGGCAGTACCCAAGCACCGGTCCACCCACATATAAAATTGTCAAAGTACCGAACGCGAATCATATGAACGTGATGAAAACTTGCTTGACGATATTACCATGTGTCCTCGGGAGCGTTTTTCCTATTATAAGAGTTTGTCCAGGCTTGTCCTTTGCTACAAAAATGATTGGGCCACCTTGCTGCACTTTATTTACTTTTGTTACTTGTTGCTCGTTACAATTTATCTTATCACAAAACTATCTGTTACCACTTATTTTAGTACTTGCAGAGAATACCTTGCTGAAAACCGCTTATCATTTCCTTCTGCTCCTCGTGGGTTTGACACTCTTACTTATCGAAAGGACTACGATAGATCCCCTATACTTGTGGGTCATCAAGACTCTTTTCTGGCGCCGTTTCCGGGGAGTGAAGCGCCTTTGGTAGGTGGAATTTGGTAAGGAAAAATTTATTTAGTGTGCTGAAATTTTCTGTCACTTGTTACTATGGAAAGTAATTGTGTGAGGGGCTTGTTCGGGGTATCTTCACCCCGTCCAGTAGAGCAAAGATTTGTTCCTCAACCTACTGAACCTACTGAACCTATTGAAAATGAAACTCCTTTTGAGATTCCTTCGGGTTTGATGGAAAAACTGCTAGCTAACACTTTTACAGGAGATGGAACAAAGCATCCTGATGAACATCTACGCTATGTGGATGATGTTTGTGGACTATTTAAGCTTGCAGGTATACCCGATGATGTTGTTAAGAAGAAGGCTTTCCCTTTATCTTTATAGGGAGACGCATTGACATGGTATAGGCTATGTGATGATATGAGATCATGGAACTATAAAAGATTGAAATTGGAATTTCATCAAAAGTATTACCCTATGCATCTTGTTCATCGTGATCACAATTATATATATAATTTTTGGCCTCGCGAAGGAGAAAGCATCGCTCAAGCTTGGGGGAGGCTTAAATCAATGTTATATTCATGCCCCAATCATGAGCTCGCAAGAGAAGTGATTATGCAAAGTTTTTATGCTCGGCTTTCGGATAACAATCGCACAATGCTCGATACTTCTTGTGCTGGCTCTTTTATGATGAAGACTATTGAATTCAGATGGAATTTATTGGATAGAATTAAACGCAACTCTGAAGATTGGGACCTCGACGAAGGTAAGGAGTCAGGTATGACGCCTAAGTTTGATTGTGTTAAATCTTTTATGGATACTGATATTTTCCGTAAGTTTAGCACTAAATATGGACTTGACTCTGAGATAGTAGCTTCTTTCTGTGAATCTTTTGCTACTTATGTTGATCTCCCCAAGGAGAAGTGGTTTAAATATCATCCTCCCATAGAAGTAAAAGTAGCTGCACCTATTAAAGTTGAAGAAAAGATTGTCACTTATAATGATCCTATTGTTCCCACTTCTTATGCTGAAAAACCACCTTTCCCTGTTAGAATGAAGGATCATGCTAAAGCTTCAACTGTTGTTTGTAAAAGCAATATTAGAACTTATACACCTCCTGAGCAAGTCAAAGTAGAACCTAATATTGCTATTGTTAAAGATCTCTTGTCTGATAATATTGATGGGCATGTTATTCAATTCTGTGGTGAAACTGCCAGAATTGCTAAACCTTGTGCTAGAGATAAACATAGACCTGTGGTAGGCGTGCCTGTTATTTCTGTTAAAATAGTAGATCATTGTTATCATGGCTTGTGTGATATGGGTGCTAGTGCTAGTGTTATACCCATTAACTTATACAAAGAAATTATGCATGATATTGCACCTGCTGAGTTAGAAGATATTGATGTTACAATTAAACTTGCCAATAGAGATACTATATCTGCAATGGGAATTGTTAGAGATGTTGAAGTCTTGTGTGGAAAAACCAAATATCCCGCTGATTTTCTTGTTCTTGGTTCTCCACAAGATAGCTTTTGTCCCATTATATTTGGTAGACCCTTCTTGAATACTGTTAATGCTAAGATAGACTGCGAAAAGAATGTTGTTACTATTGGCTTGGATGATATGGTTCATGAGTTTAATTTCTCTAAATTTAGTAAACAACATCGTGAGGAAGAATTGCCTAGTAAGGATGAAATTATTGGTCTTGCTTCTATTGCCGTACCTCCTAGTGATCCTTTAGAACACTATTTGCTAGACCATGAAAATGATATGTTCATGAATGAAAGAAGGGAAATAGATGAAGTATTCTTTAAACAGGAACCTATTCTGCAACACAATTTGCCTGTTGAAATCCTAGGGGATCCTCCTCCACCCAAGGGTGATCCCGTGTTTGAGCTTAAACCGTTGCCTGATAATCTTAAATATGCTTATCTTGATGAAAAGAAAATATATCCTATCATTATTAGTGCTAACCTTTCAGAGCATGAAGAAGAAAGATTATTGAAAACTCTGAAAAAGCACCATGCCGCTATTGGATATACTCTGGATGATCTTAAGGGCATCAGTCCCACTCTATGTCAACATAAAATAAATTTGGAAGCGGATGCCAAACCAGTTTGTGATCCTCAACGACGTTTGAATCCTAAAATGAAAGAAGTGGTAAGAAAAGAAATACTCAAGCTTCTGGAGGCAGGTATAATTTATCCCGTTGCTGATAGTCAGTGGGTAAGTCCTGTCCATTGTGTCCCTAAGAAGGGAGGTATTACTGTTGTCCCTAATGATAAAGATGAATTGATTCCGCAAAGAATTATCACAGGTTATAGGATGGTAATTGATTTCCGCAAATTAAATAAGGCTACTAAGAAAGATCATTACCCCTTACCTTTTATTGATCAAATGCTAGAAAGATTATGCAAACATACACATTATTGCTTTCTAGATGGTTATTCTGGTTTCTCTCAAATACCTGTGTCGGCTAAAGATCAATCAAAGACTACTTTTACATGCCCTTTTGGTACTTTTGCTTATAGACGTATGCCTTTCGGTTTATGTAATGCACCTGCTACCTTTCAAAGATGCATGATGGCTATATTCTCTGACTTTTGCGAAAAGATTTGTGAGGTTTTCATGGACGACTTTTCCGTCTATGGTTCCTCTTTTGATGATTGCTTGAGCAATCTTGCTCGAGTTTTGCAGAGATGTGAAGAAACTAATCTTGTCTTGAATTGGGAAAAGTGCCACTTTATGGTTAATGAAGGTATTGTCTTGGGGCACAAAGTTTCTGAAAGAGGTATTGAAGTTGATAAAGCCAAGGTTGATGCTATTGAAAAGATGCCATGTCCCAAGGACATCAAAGGTATAAGAAGTTTCCTTGGTCACGCCGGATTTTATAGGAGGTTCATTAAGGACTTCTCAAAAATCTCTCGGCCTCTGACTAATTTATTACAAAAAGATGTACCATTTGTCTTTGATGATGATTGTGTAGAAGCATTTGAAATACTTAAGAAAGCATTAGTCTCTGCACCTGTTGTTCAGCCACCTGATTGGAATTTACCCTTTGAAATTATGTGTGATGCTAGTGATTATGCTGTAGGTGCTGTTCTAGGGCAAAGAGTTGATAAGAAATTAAATGTTATCCATTATGCTAGTAAGACTCTAGACAATGCTCAAAGAAATTATGCTACTACCGAAAAGGAACTTTTAGCAGTTGTATTTGCTTGTGATAAATTCAGACCCTATATTGTTGATTCTAAAGTAACTATTCACACTGATCATGCTGCTATTAAATATCTTATGGAAAAGAAAGATGCAAAACCTAGACTTATTAGATGGGTTCTCTTGCTGCAAGAATTTGATTTGCATATTGTTGATAGAAAAGGAGCTGAGAACCCCGTTGCAGACAACTTATCTAGGTTAGAGAATGTTCTTGATGACCCACTACCTATTGATGATAGCTTTCCTGATGAACAATTAAATGTCATAAGCACTTCTCGTAGCACTCCATGGTATGCTGATTATGCTAATTATATTGTTGCTAAATTTATACCACCTAGCTTCACATACCAACAAAAGAAAAAGTTTTTCTATGACTTGCGACATTACTTTTGGGATGACCCACATCTTTATAAAGAAGGAGTAGATGGTGTTATTAGACGTTGTGTACCTGAGCATGAACAGGAACAGATCCTACGCAAGTGTCACTCCGAAGCTTATGGAGGACACCACGCTGGAGATAGAACTGCACATAAGGTATTGCAATCCGGTTTTTATTGGCCTACTCTCTTCAAGGATGCCCGTAAGTTTGTTTTGTCTTGCGATGAATGTCAAAGAATTGGTAATATTAGTAGACGTCAAGAAATGCCTATGAATTATTCACTTGTTATTGAACCATTTGATGTTTGGGGCTTTGATTATATGGGACCTTTTCCTGCCTCTAATGGATATACACATATTTTAGTTGCTGTTGATTACGTTACTAAGTGGGTAGAAGCTATTCCAACTAGTAGTGCTGATCATAACACTTCTATTAAAATGCTTAAGGAAGTTATTTTTCCGAGGTTTGGAGTCCCTAGATATTTAATGACTGATGGTGGTTCACACTTTATTCATGGTGCTTTCCGTAAGATGCTTGCTAAATATGACGTTAATCATAGAATTGCATCTCCATATCACCCGCAGTCTAGTGGTCAAGTAGAATTGAGCAATAGAGAGCTCAAATTAATTTTGCAAAAGACTGTCAATAGGTCTAGAAAGAATTGGTCCAAGAAACTTGATGATGCATTATGGGCCTATAGAACTGCATATAAAAATCCTATGGGTATGTCTCCGTATAAAATGGTTTATGGAAAAGCTTGTCACTTACCTCTCGAACTAGAACATAAGGCATATTGGGCTATTAAAGAGCTCAACTATGATTTCAAACTTGCCGGTGAGAAGAGGTTATTTGATATTAGCTCACTTGATGAATGGAGAACCCAAGCTTATGAAAATGCCAAGTTGTTTAAAGAAAAGTTAAAAGATGGCATGACAAAAGGATACAAAAGCGTGAGTTTAATGTAGGTGATTATGTATTGCTATACAACTCTCGTTTAAGATTTTTTGCAGGAAAACTTCTCTCTAAATGGGAAGGTCCTTACGTTATCGAGGAGGTCTATCGTTCCCGGTGCCATAAAAATCAACAACTTCGAAGGCACAAACCCGAAGGTGGTAAACGGTCAAAGAATCAAACACTATATCTCAGGTAATCCTATAAATGTTGAAGCCAATATTATTGAAACCGTAACCCCGGAGGAATACATAAGGCACACTTTCCATCCGGCTTCAGACTCCGAAAAGGAATAGGTATGTGGTACGGTAAGGACAATATTTCTCCAAAACAATTTTTAAGGCAATATTTCTCCATTTTGGAATATTTAGAAAAATAGAAAAATAAGTGGCAGTCCGGGAAGGACAAGGGGCCTCCACGAGGGTGGAGGGCGCGCCCTACCCCCTGGGCGCGCCCGCCTACCTCGTGAGCACCTCGTGTGCCCTCCGGACTCCGTTTCCTTGCACGATACGTATTTTGGTCGGTAAAAATTTATTATATATACTCGCGAAGGTTTTGACTCTCGTATCACGCAAATATCCTCTATTTTTGTTTCGAGCTGTTGCTGCTGCAGATTAGAGCAAGATGTCTTCCCAAGATTCTGAGGGAGAGAGCTACATGGCTGATTATATTGCAAATCCAAAAATATATGGGGATGTGGAGCATTATGGATGGACCACGGAGGAAGAAGAAGACTATGATCAAAAGAGGGAGGAGGAAACGAGTTCCGATGAAGAGGACGACCCACTACCTCAACCTGGTGATATGCATGTGGAGTTCAAGAAGTCAAGCCTCCCTAAGGTCCAATCTATCCCACCTCGTTTTTTGCAGGACAACAAGGCAACACTATGCAAAAAGATAATGAAACTTGAGCTCGAGAATGAGGATCTGAGGGAGGAAAATTTTAGCCTCAGACGCAAGCTAGAGAAGAAAAATGCAACGACTCCATCATCAACAACACTTCCACCGCCAACAACAAAGAAGGAGACATAATCACATGGGTATGGGCACTCCCCTTGGCAACTGCTAAGCTTGGGGGAGGTGCCCTGGTATCGTATCACCATCACAACTCCTATCTTTACCGTTTTTCTTAGTTCGATCCTATTAGTAGTATCTTGATTTAGTAGAATAAAGTCATGGCATGATCTAGTTTTGAGTTTTGCTTTACGATCCTTCTTTGTAATCGAGTCCGTGAGCTATATAATAAAGATTAGTGTTGAGTCAAGGGCTTGATTATTTTGCCATGATCTTGGGTGAATAGAAGAAAAAGAATAAAAAGAATCAAAGAGTTCATATTGATCTTATTGAAAGTAATGACTTCACATAGAAAGAGTATGATGATTAAAAGTTGTTGGGAGTTGGCAAATATAGCTTTGGTCATCGTTGCAATTAATAGGAAGTAATAAGGAAAGAGAGGTTTCACATATAGATATATTATCATTGACATCTTTTATGATTGGGAGCACTCATTAAAATATGACATGCTAAAGAGTTGAGGTTGGACAAGGAAGACAACATAATGAGTTATGTTTTCTTACATCTGAGATAAAGTATGTTGTCATGGATCCTCTAACGTGTTGAGCTTGCCTTTCCCCCTCATGCTAGCCAAATTCTCAGCACCAAGTAGAAATACTACTTGTGCTTCCAAATACCCTTAAACCAGTTTTGCCATGAGAGTCCACCATATCTACCTATGGATTGAGTAAGATCCTTCAAGTAAGTTGTCATCGGTGCAAGCAATAAAAATTGCTCTCTAAATATGCATGACTTATTAGTGCGGAGAAATAAGCTTTGTACGAACTTGTTGTGGACGTAATAAAAGCGACGGACTGCATAATAAAGGTCCACATACAAGGGGCAATATAAAGTGACGTTCTTTTGCATTAAGATTTTGTGCATCAACCCTAAACGCGCATGACAACCTCTGCTTCCCTCTGCGAAGGGCCTATCTTTTATTATTATCCTCTACCTTATGCAAGAGTCACGGTGATCTTCACCTTTCCTTTTTCATTTTATCCTTTGGCAAGCTCAGCATGTTGGAAAGAACATGATATATATATATCTAATTGGATGTGGGGGAGCATGAATTATTACTGTTGACATTGACCTTGAGGTAAAAGGTTGTGGGGCAAAACTATAAGCCCCTATCTTTCTCTGTGTCCGATTAAAACTCTGTAACCACAAGTATTGCGTGAGTGTTAGCAATTATGAAGGACTAAGTGATAGTTGAGTATGTGGACTTGCTTTTAAGCTCTGACATAGACTCTTTCCGATGTTATGATAAATTGCAATTGCTTCAATGACTGAGATTATAATTTGTTGGTGCTCAATAAGGTTTCTGATTCATACTTTGGCTTTGTGAAAAGATCATCACTTGAACATGAGTAATCATATGACAAAATCTATATATGTTGCTGTTATGAAATAATCATGATGCCTTCATGTCCGTATTTTATTTTTATCGACGCCTCTACCTCTAAACATGAGGACATATTTATTGTTATCGGCTTTTCGCTTGAGGACAAGCGAGGTCTAAGCTTGGGGGAGTTGATACGTCCATTTTGCATCATGCTTTTATATCAATATTTATTGCATTATGGGCTGTTATTTCACGTTATGTCACAATACTTATGGCTATTCTCTCTTATTTTACAAGGTTTACATGAAGAGGGAGAATGCCGGCAGCTGGAATTCTGGGCTGGAAAAGGAGCAAATATTGAAGGCCTATTCTGCGCAACTCCAAAAGTCCTGAAACTCCACGGAATATCTTAAAATAAATAAAGAAAAATCGTCGCCAAAGATGAAGGCCAGGGGGCCCACACCCTGCTCACGAGGGTGGGGGCGCCCCCCCTGGGCGCGCCCCCTACCTCGTGGGCCCCCTGGTGGCTCTCCGACGCCCATCTTCTCCTATATGAAGTCTTTCGATGAGAAAAAATAGAAGGCAACCTTTCGGGACGAGACTCCGCCGCCACGAGGCGGAACCTTGGCGGAACCAATCTAGGGCTCCGGCAGAGCTGTTCTGCCGGGGACACTTCCCTCCGGGAGGGGGAAATCATCACCATCGTCATCACCAACGCTCCTCTCATCGGGAGAGGGCAATCTCCATCAACATCTTCACCAGCACCATCTCATCTCCAAACCCTAGTTCATCTCTTGTATCCAATTCTTGTCTCCAAGTCCGGGATTGGTGCTAGTAGGTTGCTAGTAGTGTTGATTACTCCTTGTAGTTGATGCTAGTTGGTTTATTTGGTGGAAGATCATATGTTCAGATCCTTTATGCATATTATTACCCCTCTGATTATGAACATGAATATGCTTTGTGAGTAATTACGTTTGTTCCTGAGGACAAGGGAGAAGTCTTGCTATTAGTAGTCATGTGAATTTGGTATTCGTTCGATATTTTGATAAGATGTATGTTGTCTAGCCTCTAGTGGTGTTATGTGAACGTCGACTACATAACACTTCACCATTATTTGGGCCTAGAGGAAGGCATTGGGAAGTAATAAGTAGATGATGGGTTGCTAGAGTGACAGAAGCTTAAACCCTAGTTTATGCGTTGCTTCGTAAGGGGCTGATTTGGATCCATATGTTTCATGCTATGGTTAGGTTTACCTTAATACTTTTGTTGTAGTTGCGGATGCTTGCAATAGAGGTTAATCATAAGTGGGATGCTTGTTCAAGTAAGAACAGCACCCAAGCACCGGTCCACCCACATATCAAATTATCAAAGTACCGAACGCGAATCATATGAACGTGATGAAAACTAGCTTGACGATATTCCCATGTGTCCTCGGGAGCGCTTTTCCTATTATAAGAGTTTGTCCAGGCTTGTCCTTTGCTACAAAAAGGATTGGGCCACCTTGCTGCACTTTATTTACTTTTGTTACTTGTTGCTCGTTACAATTTATCTTATCACAAAACTATCTGTTACCACTTATTTCAGTACTTGCAGAGAATACCTTGCTGGAAACCGCTTATCATTTCCTTCTGCTCCTCATTGGGTTCGACACTCTTACTTATCGAAAGTACTACGATAGATTCCCTATACTTGTGGGTCATCAACCGTCTCCCGCTCGAGTGCCGAGGCTGAGTATCGAGCAGTGGCTAACCCCGTTGCTGAATGCTCTTGGATCCGTCAGCTGCTCCAGGAATTGCTTTGTGATGTTCACAAGGCTACGCTCGTCTACTGCGACAACGTCTCCTCCGTTTACCTCTCCACCAACCCGGTCCATCATCGTCGAACGAAGCATATTGAACTCGATATACACTTCGTTCGTGAGCAGGTGGCTCTTGGGCGCATCCGGGTCCTCCACGTCCCGACGGCGCAGCAGTTCGCCGACGTCGTGACGAAAGGACTGCCTACTTCTGTTTTCGAGGAGTTCAGGTCCAATCTTTGCGTCTCCGGCGACGCTTCGACTGCGGGGGGTGTTAAATATATGGTTTGTGCATGTATATTGTATAGCCTGGCCCACCTCCTAGTCTTTGTATAGTTGAGGTTGTGGCCCACTTTGTACTCCATATATACGTGCGCTTTGCACCGATCAATATATCGTGAAGCATTGCCAAAACAATCGTTTCCAACACTCAGCCAGCGCCCAGAACCGGCCCCCCCACGTGCCTCCCACCGTCATCGGGAGAGGCGGGGGCGAACCCCGGCGTCCGCATCGACGATCGCCTCCCGAGTCGCCCCTCAATTTTATCTCGTTTGGAGTGTGGAGATCCGCCGGATGTGTGGCTGATTTAGCTAGCTAGCCAGCTCATTGTCCTGCGCTTGTATTCTCTGATCACCTGCCGGTAGACCCAGACCTCCTGGACTGTTCTCGGTGTTGTACTGCTCTTCTTCTTCTAACGAAGATCGGCCAGTGGCCCTTCGAGAACTTCACGTCCCCAGCTCTGCATGCATGCAGTCACAGATTTTAGCTTTTTTCATATTGGGCCAATACCACGTGCACCACCATTGACCCTACTCCATGCATTCTGCTGCGCCATCTCGTCGTACATGTACAGTAGTCTGCATGCATGCCTGAATCACATCGCCAATATGTCTATGCCCAACTGGTTACGCGCGCAACTCCAATCCCTGCCATTTCCCCTTCATGTGGATGCGAGCCCTTGCATGTGCATGGCGCTCTCTCTCTCTCTTCCTGTGCACACACTGACACATGCATGTCTTACATCAACACATCAATGCTTACTTTATCTTCCCTCTCCTCTAACTCCATCACTTTTAATTTTCTTTTGACAATTTTAGATGGCTCGTATCTTTAAAACCAAAATTGCGTTTTTGAAACTTTTTGCATATTTGAACTCGTGACGCCAAGCCCTTTAAAGCAAGATCAGTCTTGGATACATTTGAAACACATTTTTGTTTGAAATAGTGAAGAACTTTCTGAATAGTGGGTTTGCATTTTTCTGCAAACTGTGAAGAACTTCTCATTTTTATTGTAAAGTGCTAAATAAATGAAATCAGAAGTTGAAGAACTTTTTGAACAATGGGTTTGCACTTTGTTAGAAATGTTAAAGAACTTTGCTAGAAAATGTATTTGAAGTTGGAGAACTTTATAAACAGCTTTCCTGAACTTCGATGAAATGTTGATGGAACTTGTTTGAGGCATGTACAAATTAAAGAATGTTGCTAGAAAATGTGTTTGTGGTAAACTTAAATATAAAAAATTCAAACTAGTTCAAATATATTCAACATTGATCTTGTTCTAAAGGTCTTTGCGTCAGAGGTTCAAATATATAAAATAAAATAAAATTTAAATAATGGTTTAGAGGATATAAATGATTTAAGTTTACAAAGGGGTGGTAAAATGATGGGTTTGTTTGGGAGAAAGAAGAGAGAGATACATGCAGCCTGTTGACTTGATGTGCATGTGGGATAGTTGATTTGACGTGCATGATGGGTGGACTAGATATGGGTTGCGCGCGCAATAGGTTAGACAAAATCCGCCGTACCCCAAAGCTGCACTAGCTGGGCTTTCCAAAGATCTGTGGCGCCGTAGATTGCGTGTACAGCTGCGTTGATTCCACTCTTTGACGTGACAAGGACTCTGTTTCAATGGTTCAGAGTATAGATATATAGGTTTGAACGGTGAAGCGAACTTTCGGAGAGAAAAAATGGTCACAATGGAATTAACTCAGCATCGATTGATTCCCCACGCGGCTCGTTTGACCCACCTCACTCGATCACAACGCGCCCTGATTTCTCTCCAAAAAATCGCCCGCATCCTCGTCTCTTCCCCTTCTCTCCAGGACCTATGCATTGCATTGCATGAAGAGGAGACGTGCCCTGATTAGTAGGCGACAGTAAAGCCGGGTGGATCGCATGCATAAACTATGGGCAGTGATACGCGCGGGTGCGCTGGCCGAAATTTCGGCCGGTCGCATCGCGCCCGTACCATACGATTTAAGTTAGAGCGGCAGGATTTGCATGTATAGCCTTCCCAATTGCTAACTGCTTCGTTTGAGTTGTCAAAGAAAAAGAAATTGCTCCGTTAGAGAAACAAGTCGGTTGCACAAAAGGCGGGAAGTAACCGACTTGTTGTTAACTCTGATAATATGGAAGTAATTGACACGATGAAGAATGGAGGACATACAGCGGGAGCGGCGGCAGCTGTGTTTGAGGATTGTTATTTTTTGGTTTGTGATTTTTCGTTAGTTAGATTTGAACACTGTAATAGGAAGGCAAATAAAGTAGCTCATGAAGTTGCTAGAGTAGCCAAATTTTCTGAGACAAAGGACTGGTTTGAGGAACCTATGAATGATATTGTAAATTTTCTTATAGATGATGTAACCATTATTACTAATAAATAAAGAGGATGTTTATTTCGAAAAAAAAGGAAAAGCTATGGGCCTATGGCGCCCCATCACGTGTAGCCAGTAGGCCTTAAGGCAGCCAGCACGCTGGGCGTCCTCACCGCTTGCTTCGACACCGGTCGCTGCCCTCTTTTTTTTTTTTTTGCACTAGACAGGTCGCCGCCCTCCTCGCACCCGTCCTCGCCAGTTTCAACAGTACGTCGTTGCCCCTCGTAGCAAAACCGTGCCACCCGACGTCTCTATGTTGCAGCACCTAGCCACCGTTGTAGCACTTCCATCGAAGCACCACCGGACCGTCGGCTGCAGCTCTCAGCGTCACCGCTCGCACCTCGGTTTGAAACTTTTTTTCACGCCCGTTGAAGCTTTTATCCACCCCGCCTTTGAAGCTTTTCCCCGCACCGGTTGAAGCTTTTACTCATGCCCGTTCTAGCTTTTTTTCGTCGACGGTCGCTGCACTGGGTTGCACGAACGACGGCCACCAGTCAATGCCATGTAGCAAAAAACCTCGCCGGTCGTAGCCAAAAACAACGACGGTTGTAGCAAAAAAAAAGTCATCGCCGCCGTCGACCAACACCGCTATGCATGCATGTAGCAAAAAAAGTCACTGGTGGCAGCAAAAACAGGCTACGGTTGTAGCAAAAACGTCGTTGTTCCAGCAGAACAAACTCCGGTGGTAGCATTTCTGGGTGTTGGTTCCAGCAAACCTCCCCGCCGGTTCCAGCAAACTTGGTCGCCGGTTGCAACATCTCGTTAGCTCTGTCGCAGCTCCAGGTTGTGGCTTGCTCCATCGCAGGACGCGCACCGGTGTCTTCAGGTTGAAGCTTTTTGTTGTCGTTGGTTGTAGCTTTTGGGTCGCCGGTTGCACCATCGGTGGAGGAGCATGTTGTGGGTTTCATTGGGGGAAGAAGATGCTTGCAATGGTGCGGTAGGAGATGCTAATGAAAGCAGCAGGGGGTCACGCCGTTGATGCCGGTGAGCTCGTACTGCGGGAGGCGTGATGGGATCAAACGAAGACGGAAGGAAGAAGAAGCAGAGAAAAAGGAAGAAAGAAAATGAAAAAGAGAAGGAAGACGTTTGGGTCCACTGAGCACGCGCGTGCCAGCGTGTATCACGCGCGTGAGAAAAGGAAGCGACCAGCCGAGCGCTTTAGCCTGCGCTTCGGCCCCAAACATTTACCATAAACTATGGGATTTATTTCGTACCTAATTCAGTTGAGTTTTACAAGGGCGAAAAGATTGCACGTTGATATATTCGGCGTTACTGGGCGCCTGCCTCTCGTCCGGTGATGCTTTTAAGCCGCCGGCTGCCTTTTTTTTTTTTTGAAATAGAGGCATGCCCCCCGGCCTATGCATCATGGTGATGCATGCGTCCATCTTTATTAACAACTCGCCCGTGCCGCCGGCCGCCTGCCTCTTCTCTCTCGCATTTTCACGTTTCCTCTCGTCTCCGCCGCTCTCCCCCCACATTGCCAGACCAGACCGTCTCCCCCCGCTGCTACCACCATGTTTCGCCGTGAGTGTGAGTTGTCCTCGCAGCGGCGTCACCTGCAGCTCCAACGCACGGACGCGGAGTCGGAATCTCATCCTGAGCGTGAGGTGTCCTCGGAGCGGCGTCTCCCGCGGCGAGAGGCCACCACCATGTATCGCCGCAACCGCAACCCCGACCGCGACGCGGCGTCTCGCCGTGAGCGTGAGGTGTCCTCGGAGCGGCTCCGCCAGAGTCAGCGTCACGAGGCGCGCCTGCTAACGGAGGCGGAGGCGCTCAAACACCTGCGCGACAACTCGCCCGTGCCGGCTGGTTGCGTCCTCTCCCCGAGGGCTGGATGACCAACGTCGTCCACGTCCCGGTGGCGCCGCCGCTCCTCGGGCAGGCGCGAATTGAGTTCATCCAAAGGGAGTATCAAGGGTTGCCATTGGAGCTACGCTGGGACCCCAAGTACACACGGTCATCATCATCTTACTGGGACAGAGAAGTGGAGAAGGAGTACAATTGGTGGTCCTCGGATGACTTTCTCTCCCATGCGCACTCCAGCGACTACGATGAAGAAGACGAAGAGGATGACTTCAAATTTGATGACGAAGATGAAGAACTCTTGCCAGCAGCAGCCGAGCAAGATGCTGCGCAGCCTACCTCTGGTACAGGAGGAGAAGGAGGAGGTGTGGCCCAGCATGCAGACCGCCATTGAAACATCTTGGCAGTTCGCAGGAGGAGCTCCACCACCGTGGTCTGCCTCTAAATTATCTTCTCTTAGTTTCAATGAAGTTGTATCAAATTATTTTAAGTTTGAATGAATTTTGCCCTAGTTTGACCAAACATGTTTTTTGGAAGACAAACCTTTTTTTTGAGAGAGAGAACGTCGGGCTTTATTGATCAAGCAACAAATTTACATAGAGTTTCCCGGATGCAATCCGGAGCAGAAAGAAAAACACAAAGACTAGACGAGATCAAACTTGATCTAGCTAAGATATGAGCTAAAACATTGTACTGCCGACGAACATGTTGGAAAGCCACAGAGGAAAGGCCATTAGCCAAATCTTTGACATCTGCAACAATGGATCCTACCACCGAATGATCCCTGGCAGGACAGTGCAAGCGCTGCACCACAGAGAGACAGTCCGTGTTGAAGATAACATCATCAAAACCTATCTCACGAGCAAGCTTGACGGCACGCCGGAGAGCAAAAGCTTCAGCCACTTCAGGAGATATCGCACCCCTCATGGGTTCAGAACAAGCAGCAACACAAGCACCCTCATGGTTCAGCACCACCACCCGTAAACCAGATTTCTGCCCTTCCCCAGACACCGCAGCATCCGAAAAGGCCACCACTGAACCCTGCGGCGGCGGAGCCCAACTGCACTCTGAAGACGGAATCCCACGCCCGGAAACAGGGACTGGTTTGTAGAGATGTTGGAAAATCAGATCAATATATACCTTGGCCCTGGACGCCATAGAAGCCGGCGCAGGTGGCACCGGTGCATTCCTCGCCTCGTTCCTCGCCTCACATATATGCCATAACGCGACGGTGACAATTGTCGCTTCCTTGTCAGAGCAGCCAGCCAGGGTGTCGAAAAGCCACTGCCTGGGGGAAGAGAAGGACGACCGGCGGAGCCTGATGCAGAAGGAGTCCTTGAGCGCGTCCCACACCGCGCGAGCGTGAGGACAGAACAGCAGGGTGTGTTCCACACTCTCCGGCCGAGCGCAAAAGCAGCAGTCCGTCCTGGCAGGGACATGGCGCCGCCACAATTGTTCCCCAGACGGGAGGCAGTCGTGAGCCAAACGCCACAAAACGATCTTCATCTTGTTGGGCACTTTGACACGCCATAAAGATTTCCACAACTTCTCCTCGTCCGGCCATCTCGAGCCTTGGCCGAGGCCATTCCTGCTCCTAGCATTCAGAAAACTGTTAGTTCGTGCCATATTGTAAGCAGATTTGACAGTGTAAACACCAAGCTTCGTGAAAGGCCATCGAGGGAAATCATTCCCACCGCTCCTGGCGATCGGGATTTGCAAGATGTCATCCGCCACTCTATCAGGGAAAAAGGCTCGGATAGTGTCCGCGTCCCACTCCCCCCTTTCCTCCTGCATAAGGCAATGGACCGTAGCAGAGGGCGGAATAGGCGACAGGGGCTGCAGCACACCCGGAGGCATAGACGGAATCCAGTGATCCGACAGAATTTTTGTGTCCCGTCCGTTGCCAATACCCCACTGAACCCCTCTCTTCAACAGGTCCCTGCCATGAATAATACCACGCCAGGTAGCCGAAGCAGACCGGGGCACGGAGGCATTCCAGAAGTTTCCATTTGGATAATATCTGCCTTTCAGTACACGGGCGCACAACGAACCTGGTTCAAAAAGAAGCCTCCATCCTTGTTTACCAAGAAGAGCCTGATTGAACAACGCCATATCACGAAAGCCCATACCCCCGAGAAACTTAGGGGCTGTCAACCATGACCAGGAACGCCATTGTAGCTTCTTCTTTCCATCCTCTCTACCCCACCACTGATCGGAGACAATCTGCCTGAATTTTTCACGGGTGGCAACCGGAAGGCGAAAGCAGCTCGAGACAAAGGTTGGAATAGCTTGTGTGATAGATTTCAGCAACGTCTCATTCCCAGCCCTTGACAACAGCCGATCTGACCACCCAAAAATATTCTGCCAGGCTCTGTCCGTCAAAAATTTGAAGGTGCTGGTGGGTGAGTTACCAACCTCCGTAGGCATGCCCAAGTAAGAATCGTGAAAAGTCTCATTGAAAATCCCCAGCTGGTTCTTAACTCTGTTCTTGACCTCCTCCGGGCAGTGTCGTCCAAAAAAGATACATGACTTTTCCTTGTTGATGGCCTGACCAGAACCTTCACAATACATGGATAAGACCGAATCCAATGAGTTCACACTACGTTGATCGCTCTTGGCAAAGAAGATACTATCGTCCGCAAATAGGAGGTGTGAGATAGGAGGGCCTTGCCGGCCGTTTTTGATTCCATGTAGCTCGCCACAACACTCCTTCTGGAATAGCAGACTAGACAAACCTTCGGTACACAAGAGGAACAAGTAGGGACTAATTGGGTCCCCTTGGCGGATGCCTCAAGAGGGTACCACCGGATCAGTGAGTTCACCATTGACTCGAACAGCATAACGGACCTTGGTGAGACATCTCATAACAGTGTCAATCCATGCAGAGCAAAACCCAACTTGGCCAAGCAAGCATGCAAGTAGCTCCACTCCACCCGATCATAAGCCTTCATCATGTCAATCTTGAGAGCAAAGAAAGGTTTCTTCACTCGTTGCCTTCTGATCGTGTGCAAGCATTCGTAAGCAATCAAAGTATTGTCGATGATTAATCTTCCCGGCACAAAAGCACTCTGACACTCTGAAACCACAACCGGTAGGAGAACCTTCAACCGATTGGCCAGAACCTTGGAAGCAATCTTATAAAGCACATTGCAGAGGCTGATTGGGCGGAAATTCTTCAAGTGCTTGGGTCAAGAAGTTTTGGGGATTAAAACAATGACAGAGTCACAAAAGCCCTCAGGGATGGGCCTCCCTTCAAGGAAACCACGCATGGCCTGGCATATATCTTCCCCAAGAAAACTCCAATGAGTTTGATAGAATAAAGCTGGATAACCGTCAGGACCCGGCGCCTTCGTCGGGCCCATCTGAAACAAAGCGGTTTTGATCTCCTCATTAGAGTACGGCTTGCAGAGATCCTCCTTCATCTCCGGCGTGATCTTAAGATTAATGGCATCTATGACCCTGTCCGCAGTTTGGCAAGGTTCAGAGGTAAAAAGTTTATCATAGAAGTCTTGAACCAGGCCCTTGATTTCCCCCTGGGAATTGCAGCAGGAGCCATCTTCACGGATCAGCGAGTGTATCCTGTTCGTCCGCCTACGAGCAGTCGCCCTAGCATGAAAGAAATCCGTGTTGCGATCTCCCGCTTGCAGCCAATCAATCCGGGATCGTTGACGTGCCATAATTTCCTCACGTTCAAAAAGCTCGCAAAGTTGTCCCTCGATCGACCGTTCCTCCGCGAGCAGAGCAGGAGTTGGAGGCGATGACCTAATAGAAGCCAGGCGTCGCTCCAGTTTCCCAATTTTCCTTCTGATGCAACCAAAGGCCTCTTTGCTCCAGGATCGTAATGAGCCAGCGACATGTTTCAGATTAGACCAGGTGGACTCCAAGGACGGGCAGCCCGCTCGAACGTCAGACCAAGCTTGTTCCATAGTCCCCTTGTAGTCGTCGGCCCTCAACCACATAGCCTCAAATTTGAAACCTTGCTGGACAGGAGATATCCGATTCTGGCGATCGCTGCAAACTAAAGAAACCAGCACAGGGTAGTGATCAGAAGAAGTTGCAATAAGATTCTCTACCCCACAGTCATCAAACAAACTCGTGAAAGCACCATTTGCAACATCACGGTCCAGCCGACACTTGACATGACAGCCCGGCTCTTGTTTGTTGCACCAAGTAAACCTCAGTCCTGAGTATCCCAAGTCCGTTAGACAACAGTCCAGCAAACACTCTCTGAAAGCTTGAATCTGAGACTCGGACCGGTCCCTAGGACCACAATGTTCGTCCTGAGCAAGCACCTCATTGAAGTCACCACAACATAGCCACGGTCCATCCCACATAGGTTGCAGGCGACGAAGGAGCTCCCAGAATTGAGGCCGATCTTCTCTCTGGGGCTCCCCATAAACGAAAGAAGCACGCCAAGAACCACCATCATTGAACTTAACAAAAGTGTCGATGCATCGCTTATTAGCCACCTTAACTGTTACCTCAGCAGCTGATGTCTAGAACAAAGTCAGACCACCTCCGAGACCCTCACTACTTACAGCGTAGCAGCCAGAAAAGCCCAGTGACCACATAAAGTTCCTCACACGAGAATCCCTCATCTTCGTTTCAGACAGGAAGAGGAGGGTGGGTCGGTAAAGCTTCACTAGCCAGCGAAGCTCGCCAACTGTCGAGTCCGACCCGAGGCCTCGACAGTTCCAGCAGATGATACTCATTGCGTCTGGCGGGGTTGCGCCGCAGCCTCCGCCGGATCCGCCGATCGAAGTTCTGAAATTCGTTGTTTCTTGTTGGACTCTAGGTCGGTGTCTTGAGCCTCAGCATGACACAAAACAGGTCCACCCGGTACTGGAACCAGAGCAAGGGTATTGTCCTCCTCCAACACATGAGAGGGAGAAGATGTGGAAGCTTTTCCTGATTTCCTCTTCTGACCGGCAGCCCCGGATTTCTTCCGCGTGGATGAAAACAATTCACGGCTAGGGTCACTGGCCCGCCCTCTGCCGCGACCCCTGAAAGTGCGGCCACGGCCTCGAGCAGCCACCCCAAATTTGATAGGCGAAGAAACATCACCACCAGCAGTATCCATACCATCCGGGGCAGAAGAGTTGACATAACCCGCAGCTTCAAATTTGGAGTTACCAAAGGCGCGGTCACCCGTCGTAGCAGACGAAGAAGAGGCCGCACTAGACCTGGAGCCCCCGGATCTCCTCGAATGCTCATCATTGACACATAGCTTCTTCGCAGCATAGGGTAAGTCACCGTTCTCATCCCACAAGCCAGGAGTAGGGCACATCACCAAGGAATGCCCCAGGATGCCACAGGAGAAACAGACGAACGGCAACCTCTCATACATCACCGAGAAAGTCTCAGTACTCTTCAACTTAAGAGATGTCATAGTAATATAACGGACAATCGGCTCATGCACATTGATTTCAGTTCTGACTCTCATGAAGCCACCCCAGCATCGACCATCGCTATCTGACTCCACACTCAAAATCTGCCCAATAGGTTTGGCAAACTCCCGCCCAAGCTTGGCCTTCATCAGCCTCGGCGGTTGATTCATAATTCGAGCCCAAATCGCTAGGCGATCGAACCGAACCTGAAGGGGCTTAACATTTTGATCAAAAACTTTCAGAAGCACCGCGTGCTTGCCCACCATCCATGGAGAGCCCTCGATCATCCTGGCCCTGTCAGCCTGGGTGCCAAATTCTGCCACGAAGACATTATTCCCCGAGGGATGGAACAGCAAACCTTTTGGATTACCCCACGCCGGCCGCATCGCCGAGGAGATCGTCTGGATGTGGAGAGGATTAGGGGACATCACCTTCCCCACTAGGGCACAATCCAGGGCTACCAGATCCGCCTCATCCTCATCATCAAGAATCACTGGCTGCGCCTCCACTGCCGTGAGACGAAGCCGCTCCATCAGCTCTTCAACCCGATCAGCGGACGGAGCGCCGCCTCACAAGTGCGACGCCTCATCGGCCTCCGCATCCTTTTCTTTGTCGCGCAGCGCCAGGGCAGGCGAACTGCCGCTGCCGCCGTGCACATGAGACGTGCCCAAAGTGGCATCAGACCTCCCACGTCGCCCCCCCCCCCCCCCCCCGGCCATCGAGGGCCGATGATCCTCAACCAGTCGCCGCCAAGGGTGGGTAGCGGTCCAACGAGCGCCCCTGGATCACCCCGAACAGCGACCAGACGAGGGAAACAGCGGACCCCTGATGAGGCGAGGAGGATCGGAACAACAGGGGAGGAAGGATTG
Source organism: Triticum aestivum (assembly GCF_018294505.1). NCBI lineage: Eukaryota > Viridiplantae > Streptophyta > Magnoliopsida > Poales > Poaceae > Triticum > Triticum aestivum. The sequence goes on from NC_057795.1 coordinate 692,386,533, forward strand.
AATCTGGGAAGCAAGATCACAGGTCCATACGGTGATCTCGCCCTAGGAACCGCCCGTCGCCCGTGGGTCGCGACAGCCCTAGGAGAGAGAACATACAAGATGCATTCCTGTCCAAAAGACAAACCTATTGGGGGCTCCTCTGGGGAGAGGCGAAGGCACCCCAATAGCGTGTGACCGGATGCGCCGTTGGGTCGCTGTGGTGTTGCCCTGGGGCGTTCCAGTTGATGGTGTCGTGTCGGCCGGTGTCGCAACTCCAGTCCAATTTGTAACTTGTCCACGTTAAGCGACCTGACCATCTTGCATGTGAATCCACGAGTCCATCTCAGCTCGGTCTTGTAATCTTCATATGTAAAAATGCTCTGCTTCGGATGAATATTTGGGTTTGCTGTTGGGGGTGACATCTAATTCCTGTAGGAGTTTCAGACATTTCTTTTCATTCTGGTAAGAAGCTTCTACCTCAGTTACCCAAGCAAAGCAAGTATAGCCATAGAGATAGTTTGGCATGTCTCAACTTCTGATTCCTAATATTTTCTTGAAAGAGAATCAACCACTTTGTTCTCAACCCCCTTTTATATTCAATCGGGTAATCATATTACAGGAGTTTTAACATGAGCTTGTGTTGGATGCCCTCCAACATTCTTTGACTGGACATGAATTTCAAACTTTTGGTCTTTTTAATGACACGTTTGTTTCCAATGAAATAGTTCACACAAGTTTCTCTGCAACACCTTCAGGTTTAGTTTCCTACTGATGACACAAGTACCTGATTGTATGATATCACCCAAGATATTTTTTAAATCAAACATATCAGAAAGATAACCCATAATTTCTTCTCAAAATTCTGTGTGACCTGATCATCACTGTAAACCCATTTTGCTAAAGCAGTTTTTCCGGTGCCTCCTAAACCAACGTTAGGAAGCACAAACAATCGATTTGAGTCTTTAGCTATCAATACCTTTCCAATTATACCTCCTTTTAGCTTCAGCTCTTCCAACAATTTCTGGTTTAGTGATGAAGGAATGAGTTACCCTGTTGCTACTTTTGAACATCTGGCCATCAACTGGTTGCTCAGTAAATCAAAATTGTGCTCTATTTGCTGATATCTCATCAAGGTTTTTACGAACTTTCTCTCTATTTTGTGACTCGGTTTTGGAGGGATTAGCAAGAAGACGGCTCATACAGGTAAAGAAATCAGTACGAACTTGTTGCTTAGAGCTCGGGAACTTCGTGAATATGCAGGAGTTAACAAGGGTGTCTAGATCACGAGCCCCACAGGGGGCGCTACTGGGCATGGCAGGCCCCTAGGCCGAATCATAATAGGGAGGGGGCGCCACTGGCAGGGATTCGCCTTGAGACACAGCAAATCAAAGGGACCTCTCCCCCGCATAGCTCCACGCTCTCCCGGTCTAATTGGCCTAAGTGTTTAGGCTCATAATTAGACGGGCTCTAATCTCGGTCTAATTGGTCTAAGTGAATTAGATCCTAATTAGATGAGAAGCTCCACTAGGCTTTCTCGCTCTCTAGTTTTCTCGCAATTCTTCTTTCTGGGCGTCGGAGCTCCGCCGGACTACTACCATGCAACACGTGGATACCTCAGAGGGGTCGTCTACTTTGACTCTCGACTCGGTGAACTCTTCTCGCGTCTGGGAGGTGTAACCTAGATGCGGGATCGACGAGATCATTGAGCTGCATTGACTCGTCACTACTTTCGCTACTCTACACCGTCGGTGAGTTCGATCATTACCACCATCTTCATAGTGATCCCGGGTCATATCGTGTAGCATTTTTTTTTGCGTAGCACATTCCCCTATAGTGATGACACAAGTTATCGTGTTGCTAGAGTAGGTGACATCAAAATTAAGATGTTTGACGAAGTTGAGCTGGTGCTTCGGGAATTAAGGCATGTGTCGGGGCTAATTAAGGAGGAATTTTATTTTGCTTGGTGTTCTTCATGATGGTGGCGTGGAATTAATTCATTTGCGATCTGGATAAGAAGACCACAGAAATCATGAAAGATGGGGTGATTGTGATGACGGAAGAGAGGACAGCTTCACATCTTTACAAGTTGCAACGGAGCACTATTGCAGGTGGAGCCATGGAGTGTGGAGTTGCAGGAGTCACACAGTGGCGGCGGGTCAGGCTGACCAGGTAGCTCTCTGCAAGCTACAAAGAAGACAATCCAAGTGCGGAGTACATGAAAGTTCAGCGCATGGACAACTTTTGGGTGGTGGAGAATATTCAAGGTGGAGTTTGTTACATTTGTGTCGAATATATTTATACGCGGCGGTTTACGTGCTTGGAGTTGTAATTGGTATGGACAGGCATGAGTTGTGTTGGAGTCAAACACGTTGTATTCTAGACCTCTTATATAATGAGGAGGCACCACAGGTTGTAACCCATGGCGACTTGATAGCAATAGGTACACGGGGGAGCCCGGTGTCGCGGTACTTGAGGAGGAGCGCCCATACTCATTGCCACAGAAATGTAACCATATCGATGAAACTCGTTAACAAATATCGTGTCTCTGTGTGTCGTCTATGATCTTGCTAACATGTTTATTCTAACATTTTGGCAGACCAGCTCTGGTTTGCTTCCCAATCTGAAGATTCAGCACCAACTATGGGTCTTGGTGGGGCGGGGCGCGGGGGGGGGGGGGGGGGTGCAACTATGCCTCGCTTGACGCGAGATGGTTGTCTTTCCTCAAGATTGGCGAGAATAGGCTGTTCTGGATCTACAAAAAAAGTAGTCAAAACCAATACACCGACCGAACGAAATCACCCCCCCCCCCCCCCCCCCCCCCCGAAAAATGACCTGGCCAGTACCTAATGGACCACCTTGCGGAAGACCATGTGACGGTGCAAATATTAGCACGAAAACACGCTAAAGTTATATGCATCTAGACCTGGACCACGTATCGGCCTAATCACGTTAATTGCTGACATGGTACAGGAGAAACACCCAAGTCAATAGCGTTGCTTGAAACACCTCGCTGCTTGGCCTTGTTTTTTTTTTCATTCATATCATAAAGATCAAAGTACAAGTCACTTAAGAACCGACATAACAAAACCAAAAAGATAGCGGGATATCTCTGAGTTTGACACCAACGCTCATCACCTGCCTCCGAGCGTTGCTGCAAACGCCTTAATGCATGGCGTTGCTGCGACCGTATGTGCGTGCCATCGGTCGTGCGAATATCCGAATACGTGAACATACATGAGTGAGGGTATATATTCGGCTGTAATCGTACACGTGTATGCTACGCCTTTCCACACATGCATGTAACAGTACGTACGATTTTTCAAGAAATTCTGCCATGCTCCACGTACAAGGCTAATCAAGAGTCCAGCTAATGCATGGATGCACTAGTACATGTGTATACATAATATATTCTTCCATGTACACAATATACACGGGCGCCACCGAAGGCAAACGAGCCAGGAACCCTAACCCTAATGTTGAGTAACGTGATTGTATAGGAAAGCTAGACTATCATAGGATATTATTCTACCTTGCCTTGTACTTCAAGATAATCATGTACTCCTATATATGCCCACGAGGCTCAAGCAATACAATGCAACGAATTATTTCACCAATCATCCCTCTTTCCCTTCCAATATGGTATCAGTTTCCGGGTTCTAAACCCTACCCGCCGCCGCTTCCGCACCCGCGCGCCGCCCCTGGGGTGGTCGGCCTCCATGACCGCCGCCGGGGGCCGCGCCGCCCGTACCTAGGGTTCGTCTGCCGGCCGTGTTGGCCGGCTGCCCTAGAGAGTCTTTTTTTTTCGATCCTTTGATCCGGGTTTTTCTCTCTCGTCGGTCGCTTTGATCGGCGTCTACTTTTTGGTTTTCCGATCTTTTCTTGATCGGTTTGCGTCGCCCACCGCCGCCGTCGACACCTCGCGCCTCTACTTCGACATCGGCGCAACCGGCCGGCTACTTCACCGACCCGGCGGCCTCGCGTGACAGGCAGCCCTCAAGGCCGTCGTCCGCGCGCCGGCCCGCCCGTCGATCTACGCCGGCCATCACCGCCCTGCTTCGACCGGGACTCCTGCATCACCCCAACCAGGCGGCCTCGCGCCATGCGGCGGCCAATCATAGCCGCCCTGCCGCCCGCCGCCGCCGGCTTCATCTCGGACTCCGCCTCCACCGAGCGGCGTCCCCGACCTCGCGCGCGATCGGCTTGATCACCCGCTCGCCGCCGCGATCCGCCTCATCTACGCCGCACGCGACCGACCTGGCCCGTGAGTTACGCGCGCCTCCGCAGGTCCCGTGAAGATCGTCTCCGAGTTCAGCGCGCTCCTCCGTTGATCGAGCAACGGGCTGCCGCTGCATCGCCCCGTCGGGCCGCAGCGCCGCCGCCCCGTGGTTCTTCTCCCGGCTACACCGACCCGCGTCAACGCTGCATCGCCCCTTCAGGTCGTAGTGCCGCGGCCCGCGGTCTACCGCCGCCCCGAGGCCGTCCGCTCCTGGTCGTCCCCGTGGCTGCACCGACCCTCGCGCCGTCGCTGCGTCGCCCCGTCGGGCCGTAGCGAGCGTGGCACGCGGTCCACGCCGCCGTCTCGAGGCCGTCCACGCTGTTGCACCACCCCGCGCTGAAGGAAATATGCCCTAGAGGCAATAATAAAGTTATTATTTATTTCCTTATTTCATGATAAATGTTTATTATTCATGCTAGAATTGTATTAACCGGAAACATAATACATGTGTGAATACATAGACAAACATAGTGTCACTAGTATGCCTCTACTTGACTAGCTCGTTTATCAAAGATGGTTATGTTTCCTAGCCATGGACAAAAGAGTTGTCATTTGATTAATGGGATCACATCATTAGGAGAATGATGTGATTGACATGACCCATTCCGTTAGTCTAGCACTTGATCGTTTAGTATGTTGCTATTTCTTTCTTCATGACTTATACATGTTCCTGTAACTATGAGAATTATGCACCTCCCGTTTACCGGAGGAACACTTTGGGTACTATCAAACGTCACAACGTAACTGGGTGATTATAAAGGAGTACTACAGGTGTCTCCGAAGGTACATGTTGAGTTGGCGTATTTCGATATTAGATTTTGTCACTCCGATTGTCGGAGAGGTATCTCTGGGCCCTCTCGGTAATGCACATCTTTATAAGCCTTGCAAGCAATGTGACCAAATGAGTTGGTTACGGAATGATGCATTACGGAACGAGTAAAGAGACTTGCCAGTAACGAGATTGAACTAGGTATTGGATACCGACGATCAAATCTCGGGCAAGTAACATACCGATGACAAAGAGAACAACGTATGTTGTTATGCGGTTTGACTGATAAAGATCTTCGTAGAATATGTAGGAACCAATATGGGCATCCAGGTTCCGCTATTGGTTATTGACCGAGAATAGTTCTAGGTCATGTCTACATAGTTCTCGAACCCGTAGGGTCCGCACGCTTAACGTTACAATGGCAGTTATATTATGAGTTTATGAGTTTTGATGTACCGAAGGAGTTCGGAGTCCCGGATGAGATCAGGGACATGACGAGGAGTCTCGAAATGGTCGAGACATAAAGATCGATATATTGGACGACTATATTCGGACTTCGGAAAGGTTCCGAGTGATTCGGGTATTTTTCGGAGTACCGGAGAGTTACGAGAATTCGTCGGGAGAAGTATTGGGCCTTATTGGGCCATACGGGAAAGAGAGAGGGGCTGCCTAGGGCAGGCCGCGCGCCCCCCCAAGGCCTAGTCCGAATTGGACTAGGGGGAGGGGCCGCACCCCCTCCTTCCTTCCCTTCTCTCTTCCCTTTCCTTCTCTCCTACTCCTACTACATGGAAGGTCTCCTAGTTGGACTAGGAAAGGAGGGAGTCCTACTCCCGGTGGGAGTAGGACTCCTCCCTGGCGCGCCCTCCCTTGGCCGGCCGCCCCCTCCCCCTTGCTCCTTTATATACGGGGGCAGGGGGCACCCCATGACACAGAAGTTGATCTACGGATCGTTCCTTAGCCGTGTGCGGTGCACCCCTCCACCATATTCCACCTCGGTCATATCGTCCCGGAGTTTAGGCGAAGCCCTGCGCCGGTAGAACATCATCATCGTCACCACGCCGCCGTGCTGACGGAACTCATCCCCGAAGCTTTGCTGGATCGGAGCCTGGGGATCGTCATCAAGCTGAACGTGTGCTGAACTCGGAGGTGCCGTACGTTCGGTACTTGGACCGGTCGGATCATGAAGACGTACGACTACATCAACCGTGTTGTGTTAACGCTTCCGTTTGCGGTCTACGAGGGTACGTGGACATCACTCTCCCCTCTCATTGCTATATCATCACCATGATCTTGCGTGTATGTAGGAATTTTTTTGAAATTACTACGTTCCCCAACAGTGGTATCCGAGCCTAGGTTTTATGCGTTGATGTTATATGCACGAGTAGAACACAAGTGAGTTGTGGGCGATATAAGTCATACTACTTACCAGCATGTCATACTTTGGTTCAGCGGCATTGTGAGATGAAGCGGCCCGAACTGACATTACGCGTACGCTTACGCGAGACTGGTTTCACCGCTGCGAGCATTCGTTGCTTAAAGGTGACCGGCGGGTGTCTGTCTCTCTCACTTTAGTTGAACCGAGTGTGGCTACGCCCGGTCCTTGTGAAGGTTAAAACAGCACCAACTTGACAAACTATCGTTGTGGTTTTGATGCGTAGGTAAGAACGGTTCTTGCTAAGCCCGTAGCAGCCACGTAAAATTTGCAACAACAAAGTAGAGGACGTCTAACTTGTTTTTGCAGGGCATGTTGTGATGTGATATGGTCAAGACGTGATGCTATATTTTATTGTATGAGATGATCATGTTTTGTAACCGAAGTTATCGGCAACTGGCAGGAGTCATATGGTTGTCGCTTTATTATATGAAATGCAAACGCCCTGTAATTGCTTTACTTTATCACTAAGCGGTAGCGATAGTCGTAGAAGCAATAGATGGCGTAACGACAACGATGCTACGATGGAGATCAAGGTGTCACGCCGGTGACGATGGTGATCACGACGATGCTTCGAAGATGGAGATCACAAGCACAAGATGATGATGGCCATATCATATCACTTATATTGATTGCATATGATGTTTATCCCTTATGCATCTTATCTTGCTTTGATTGACGGTAGCATTTTAAGATGATCTCTCACTAATTATCAAGAAGTGTTCTCCCTGAGTATGCACCGTTGCGAAAGTTCTTCGTGCTGAGACACCACGTGATGATCGAGTGTGATAGGCTCTACGTTCAAATACAACGGGTGCAAAACAGTTGCACACGCGGAATACTCGAGTTAAACTTGACGAGCCTAGCATATACAGATATGGCCTCGGAACACGGAGACCGAAAGGTCGAGCGTGAATCATATAGTAGATATGATCAACATAGTGATGTTCACCATTGAAAACTACTTCATCTCACGTGATGATCGGACATGGTTTAGTTGATTTGGATCATGTGATCACTTAGATGACTAGAGAGATGTCTGTCTAAGTGGGAGTTCTTAAGTAATATGATTAATTGAACTTAAATTTATCATGAACTTAGTCCTGGTAGTATTTTACAAATTATGTTGTAGATCAATAGCTTGCGTTGTTGCTTTCATATGTTTATTTTCATATGCTCCTAGAGAAAATTGTGTTGAAAGATGTTAGTAGCAATGATGCGGATTGGATCCGTGATCTGAGGTTTATCCTCATTGCTGCACAGAAGAATTATGTCCTTAATGCATCACTAGGTGACAGACCTATTGCAGGAGCAAATGCAGATGTTATGAACGTTTGGCTAGCTCAATATGATGACTACTTGATAGTTTAGTGCACCATGCTTAACGACTTAGAATCGGGACTTCAAAGACGTTTTGAACGTCATGGACCATATGAGATGTTCCAGGAGTTGAAGTTAATATTTCAACCAAATACCCGAGTTGAGAGATATGAAGTCTCCAACAAGTTCTATGGCTAAAAGATGGAGGAGAATCGCTCAACTAGTGAGCATGTGCTCAGATTGTCTGGGTACTTCAGTCGCTTGAATCAAGTGGGAGTTAATCTTCCAGATAAGATAGTGATTGACAGAATTGTCTAGTCACCATCACCAAGTTAGTAGAACTTTGTGATGAACTATAGTATGCAAGGGATGACAAAAGCGATTCCCGAGCTCTTCGTGATGATGAAATTAACGAAGGTAGAAATCAAGAAAGAGCATCAAGTGTTGATGGTTGACAAGATCACTAGTTTCAAGAAAAGGGCAAAGGGAAAGAAAGGGAAACTTCAAGTAGAATGACAAGCAAGTTGTCACTCCCGCGAAGAAGCCCAAAGCTGGACCAAAGCCTGAAACTGAATGATTATACTGCAAAGGAAATGGTCACTGGAAGTGGAAATGCCCTGAATATTTGGTGGATAAGAAGGATGGCAAAGTGAACAAGGGTATATTTGATATACATGTTATTGATGTGTACCTTACTAGTGTTTATAGTAACCCCTGAGTATTTGATACTTGTTCGGTTGCTAAGATTAGTAACTCGAAACAGGAGTTACAGAATAAACAGAAACTAGTTGAGGGTGAAGTGATGATGTGTGTTGGAAGTGGTTCCAAGATTGATATGATCATCATCGTACACTCCCTATACTTTCGGGATTAGTGTTGAACCTAAATAAATGTTATTTGGTGTTTGCGTTGAGCATGAATATGATTTGATCATGTTTATTGCAATACGGTTATTCATTTAAAATCAGAGAATAATTGTTGTTCTGTTTAAATGAATAAAACCTTTGATGGTCATACACCCAATGAAAATAGTTTGTTGGATCTCGATCGTAGTGATACACATATTCATAATATTGATGCCAAAAGATGCAAAGTTAATAATGATAGTGCAACTTATTTGTGGCACTGCCGTTTGGGTCATATCGGTGTAAAGCGCATGAAGAAACTCCATAAAGATGGATTTTCGAAATCACTTGGTTATGAATCATTTGATGCTTGCGAACCGTGCCTTTTGGGCAAGATGACTAAAACTCCGTTCTCCGGAACAATGGAACGAGCTACTGATTTATTGGAAATAATACATATCGATGTATGCAATCCAATGAGTATTGATGCTCGTGGCGAGTATCGTTATTTTCTGACCTTCACAAGATGATTTAAGCAGATATGAGTATATCTACTTAATGAAACACAAGTCTGAAACATTTGAAAAGTTCAAAGAATTTCAGAGTGAAGTGGAGAATCATCGTAACAAGAAAATAAAATTTCTACGATCTGATCGTGGAGAAGAATATTTGAGTTACGAGTTTGGCCTTCATATAAAACAATGTGGAATAGTTTCACAGCTCACGCCACATGGAACACCACAACGTTATGGTGTGTCCGAACGTCATAACCGCACTTTATTGGATATGGTGCGATCTATGATGTATCTTACCGATTTACCACCATCGTTTTGGGGTTATGCATTAGAGACAGCTGCATTCACGTTAAATAGGGCACCATCTAAATCCTTTGAGACGACACCGTATGAACTATAGTTTAATAATGAACCTAAGCTGTCGTTTCTTAAAGTTTGGGGTTGCAATGCTTATGTGAAAAAGTTTCAGCATGATAAGCTCAAACCCAAATCGGAGAAGTGCATCTTCATAGAATACCCAAAGGTAACTATTGGGTACACCTTCTATCACAGATCTGAAGGCAAGTTATTCGTTGCTAAGTGGATCCTTTCTAGAGAAGAAGTTTCTCTCGAAAGAAGTGAGTGGGAGGAAAGTAGAACTTGATGAGGTAATTGTACCTTCTCCCTTATTGGAAAGTAGTTCATCACAGAAATCAGTTCCAGTGATTCCTACACCAATTAGTGAGGAAGTTAATGATGATGATCATGAAACTTCAGATCAAGTTGCTACCAAACCTCGTAGGTCTTTCAGAGTAAGATCCGCACCAGAGTGGTACGATAATCATGTTCTGGAAGTCATGTTACTAGACCATGATGAACCTACGAACTATGAGGAAGCGATGATGAGCCCAGATTCCACGAAATGGCTTGAGGCCATAAAATCTGAGATATGATCCATGAGAACAAAGTATGGACTTTGATTGACTTGCTCGATGATCAGCAAGCCTAGTTAAATAAATGGATCTTCAAGAGGAAGACGGACATTGGTAGTAGTGTTACTATCTACTAAGCTCGACTTGTTGCGAAATGTTTTCAACAAGTTTAAGGTGTTGAATACGATGAGATTTTCTCACTCGTATCGAAGCTTAAGTCTGTCTGAATCATGTTAGCAATTGCCACATTTTATGAAATCTGGCAAATGGATGTCAAAACTGCATTCCTTAATGAATTTATTAAAGAAGAGTTGTATATGATGCAACCAGAAAGTTTTTGTCAATCCTAAAGATGCTAACAAAGTGTGCAAGCTCCAGCAATCCATCAATGGACTAGTGCAAGCATCTCGGAGTTAGAATATACGCTTTGATGAGTTGATCAAAGCATATGGTTTTATACAGACTTTTGAAGAAGCCTGTATTTACAAGAAAGTGAGTGGGAGCTTTGTAGCATTTCTAATATTATATGTGGATGACATATTGTTAATTGGAAATGATATGGAAATTCTGGATAGCATGAAAGGATACTTGAATAAGAGTTTTTCAAAGCAAGACCTCGGTGAAGCTGCTTACACATTGAGCATCAAGATCTATATAGATAGATCAAGACGCTTGATAAGATTTTTCAATGAGTACATACCTTGATAATTTTTTGAAATAGTTCAAAATGGAACAGTCAAAGAAGGAGTTCTTGCCTGTGTTACAAGGTGTGAAGCTGAGTAAGACTCAAGACCCGACCATTGCAGAAAATAGAAAGAAAATGAAAAGTTATTCCCTATGCCTCAGTCATAGGTACTATAAAGTATGTTATGCTGTGAACCAGACCTATTGTATACCTTGCTCTGTGTTTGGCAAAGGAATACAATTTTGATCTAATAAGTAGATCACTGGACATGGGTCAAGAATATCCTTAGTGAGGACTAAGGAGATGTTTCTCGATTATGGAGGTGATAAAAGAGCCCGTCGTAAAAGTTACAATGATGCAAGCTTTTACACCAATACAGATGACTCTAAGTCTCAATCTGGATACATATTGAAAGTGGGAGCAATTAGCTAGAGTAGCTCCATGCAGAGCATTGTGGACATAGAATATTTGCGAAATACATACGGCTCTAAATATGACAGACCCGTTGACTAAGCTTCTCTCACGAGCAAAACATGATCATACCTTAGTACTCTTTTGGGTGTTAATCACATAGCGATGTGAACTAGATTATTGACTCTAGTAAACCCTTTGGGTGTTAATCACATAGCGATGTCAACTAGATTATTGACTCTAGTAAACCCTTTGGGTGTTGATCACATGATGATGTGAACTATGGGTATTAATCACATGCAGATGTGAATATTGGTGTTAAATCACATAGCGATGTGAACTAGATTATTGACTCTAGTGCAAGTGGGAGACTGAAGGAAATATGCCCTAGAGGTAATAATAAAGTTATTATTTATTTCCTTATTTCATGATAAATGTTTATTATTCATGCTAGAATTGTATTAACCGGAAACATAATACATGTGTGAATACATAGACAAACATAGTGTCACTAGTATGCCTCTACTTGACTAGCTCGTTTATCAAAGATGGTTATGTTTCCTAGCCATGGACAAAAGAGTTGTCATTTGATTAATGGGATCACATCATTAGGAGAATGATGTGATTGACATGACCCATTCCGTTAGCCTAGCACTTGATCATTTAGTATGTTGCTATTGCTTTCTTCATGACTTATACATGTTCCTGTAACTATGAGAATTATGCAACTCCCGTTTACCGGAGGAACACTTTGGGTACTATCAAACGTCACAACGTAACTGGGTGATTATAAAGGAGTACTACAGGTGTCTCCGAAGGTACATGTTGAGTTGGCGTATTTTAAGATTAGGTTTTGTCACTCCGATTATCGGAGAGGTATCTCTGGGCCCTCTCGGTAATGCACATCTTTATAAGCCTTGCAAGCAATGTGACCAAATGAGTTGGTTACGGAATGATGCATTACGGAACGAGTAAAGAGACTTGCCGGTAATGAGATTGAACTAGGTATTGGATACCGACGATCAAATCTCGGGCAAGTAACATACCGATGACAAAGGGAACAACATATGTTGTTATGCGGTTTGACCGATAAAGATCTTCGTAGAATATGTAGGAACCAATATGGGCATCCAGGTTCCGCTATTGGTTATTGACCGAGAATAGTTCTAGGTCATGTCTACATAGTTCTCGAACCCGTAGGGTCCGCACGCTTAACGTTATGATGACAGTTATATTATGAGTTTATGAGTTTTGATGTACCGAAGGAGTTCGGAGTCCCGGATGAGATCAGGGACATGACGAGGAGTCTCGAAATGGTCGAGACATAAAGATCTATATATTGGACGACTATATTCGGACTTTGGAAAGGTACCGAGTGATTCGGGTATTTTTCGGAGTACCGGAGAGTTACGAGAATTCGCCGGGAGAAGTATTGGGCCTTATTGGGCCATACGGAAAAGAGAGAGGGGCTGCCTAGGGCAGGCCGCGCGCCCCCCCAAGGCCTAGTCCGAATTGGACTAGGGGGAGGGGCCGCACCCCCTCCTTCCTTCCCTTCTCTCTTCCCTTTCCTTCTCTCCTACTCCTACTACATGGAAGGTCTCCTAGTTGGACTAGGAAAGGAGGGAGTCCTACTCCCGGTGGGAGTAGGACTCCTCCCTGGCGCGCCCTCCCTTGGCCGGCCGCCCCCTCCCCCTTGCTCCTTTATATACGGGGGCAGGGGGCACCCCATGACACACAAGTTGATCTACGGATCGTTCCTTAGCCGTGTGCGGTGCCCCCCTCCACCATATTCCACCTCGGTCATATCATCGCGGAGTTTAGGCGAAGCCCTGCGCCGGTAGAACATCATAATCGTCACCACGCCGTCGTGCTGACGGAACTCATCCACGAAGCTTTGCTGGATCGGAGCCCGGGGATCGTCATCGAGCTGAACGTGTGCTGAACTCGGAGGTGCCGTACGTTCGTTACTTGGATCGATCGGATCGTGAAGACGTACGACTACATCAACCGCGTTGTGTTAACGCTTCTGTTTGCGGTCTACGAGGGTACGTGGACATCACTCTCCCCTCTCGTTGCTATATCATCACCATGATCTTGCGTGTACGTAGGAATTTTTTTGAAATTACTACGTTCCCCAACACGCGCTCCGCCGCTGTGCCGCCCCTTCGGGCTGTAGCACCGCGGCCCGCGGTCCCTGCGACCGTCCCGAGGTCTTCCGTCGTCGCCCCGACCTGCCCGCCGCCGCTGCGTCGCCCCTTCGGGCCGTAGCGTCGTGGCCCGCGGTCCACCGCCGTCCCCGCGCGTCGACTTCCTGTGGCATGCGCCGCACCACCTCCTTTGGCGCGGGTACGCCACCATCTGCGCCGGTCTTCGTCACGCTGTCGGGTTCTTCGCCTACTTCAAGCACCGCCGCCGCGCTCCTAACCTAGCCGCCGCCGCCGCTCTTCTTTTGTAGGCGCCGCCGCTACCCCCGTAGCCACCGTAGCCGCCCATCCACCTCCTTCGTCTTTGTCCAGCACGAGCCCGTCGCCAGCGTCGTCGTCATCTACCCCGACCGCTTCATCTACTCCGACAACTGCGGGCGACATTGGCCCCGTGCCGATTGGCGCCGCAACCGTCGTCGAGTCCTTCTCTGCTGGCCTCTCCGACTTCTTCGGCATGGCGTACAGCTCGTGCAGGTCCCTGTCTACGCATGCCCGGTGCTGGCAACACCGCCGCGTGCCTTCGTCCACGACGTGTCCCCGGGCCCGGCAAGCCTGGTGCGGTGCTTCGTCAACTTCGTCTTCGTCTGTCTACGCATGCCCGGTGCTGGCAACACCGACGCGTGCCTTCGTCTACGATGTGTCCCCGGGGTTGGCAATCCCGGCGCGACGCGTCGTCAACATCATCTACTTCCTGGCGCACCACTACTTCGACACCACTGCGCCCACTACTTCGACACCACTGCGCCCACGACTAACTCGGCGCCCCCTTGCGCCCGCGGCTCCACGACGACTTCCTCGACACCGGCCACCCTGACTCGACATCGACCACGGCATTCTTCGCACGGCTACCTCGACCACGGCTCCACCACCCACGCTCTCGGCTACCTCGACAAACGGCACAAAGGGCTATCGCCTTGCTTGAGCAACCTCGTCGGTTGCCACTCCAACCATGACTCCGCGATGCGTCGACCGTTACGACTGTGGGGGGTGTCCGTCGGCTTGCTTTCGGATTCTTCTCCAGTCTCACTGTCTGCCTCGCTACCGTTGTGACTGCGGGGGGGATGTTGAGTAACGTGATTGTATAGGAAAGCTAGGATAGTGTAGGATATTATTCTACCTTGCCTTGTACTCCAAGATGATCATGTACTTCTATATATATGCCCACGAGGCTCAAGCAATACAATGAAACGAATCATTCCACCAATCATCCCTCTTTCCCTTCCAACACCTAACCAGTGCTCCGATCCGCAAGGTAAGTTAGGTTCCAACCCCGAACTCTAATCAGTAGTTCCGACCCGCAAGTTAGGTTCCATCCCGGTTTGATTTTTCCAGTCTTGGGCGACTGATTCGTGCTCGTTCACAGGGCTCCGAGGATGGTGGCTTCCCTCCACACGGCGGCGACGAGGATCCTCCGTCCGGCGGTGCTTCGCCGGCTCGTCCACACCCAGCCGCAGGTATCTTGGCCTCCGTCTCATCTCCGGCTAGATCTGTGCCCCGACGTCCGATTGTTGCTCTGATTGGTGGAGGCCCTCCCCTCTTCTCTCCATACTATTATGTATCACGGTATATCATAATCATAGGGAAGAACGGCTATCCTTTACATAGACATCTTTTTGATTGACGATCTCTGCCTAGCATGAAGAATGCCTTGATATTTATTTTAAATCGATATCTTTTGGTCTCTAGCTAGTTCTATAGTTTGCTCTGTATCACTGGTAGATAATCAACTGCCTAGCATGAAGAAATATTTTGATAAAACCGATGTCTTTTGGTATCCTGCTAGTTTTATACAGTAAGTTTCTGTGCCATTGTTAGATGCTCAACGCCCAGCATGAAGAAATATTTTGGTAAAACCGACGTCTTTTGGTCTCCTGCTAGTTTTATCTTTTGATCGATGTGCCATTGGATACATGACCAACTGCCTAGCATGAGAATGACTTGATATTTTGGTAAAAAAATTGACATCTTTTGGTCTCCAGCTAGTTTTACATTTTGCCGTGCATGATATCAGGTGATATATCTCTTGTCAAGACTATTTGTTGGTTAGATCTAAGTTCTCAATGCTGCTTCTGTGTTTCCAGCATTCCGGAATCCCCGGTGCCTTGGATGAAGGATACAACCGTGCATCGCAAATCCAGCAGAAGAAGGAGGAGCTTTACAATCTCATCGCCAAGGCTGTGGCTGAGCCCACTACCACCTGGCTGGACAGGCGACTGCTCAAGGCTCTCTCCCTGCAAGTCAAGCCTAGACCAAAGGACCCTCAGTGGTACAATATCAACCATATATATTCAGACATACTCCCTTCGTTCCTAAATATAAGTCTTTGGAGTCATTCCACTACGGACCACATACGGAGTAAAACGAATGAACTACACTTTAAAATGCATCTATATACATCCGTATGTGGTCCATAGTGAAATCTCTACAAAGACTTGTATTTTGGAACGGAGGGAGTAGATATTTGTTCTGTTTCCCTCTTCCAACCGGAGTTCATATGTAACTCTTACCATCTCGTCCAACCTACCTGTAGGCGCAAGATAATTTTGACCAAGGTGGCCACCCATTGTACATATGCTGTGGGTATTCTTGTTGCCTATGTCAGATGTCCTCGCACTGAAGACGGTGCTAAAATAGTAAGGTATGATGGACATCTTGTTACTGCTGAGAGTCTGCCCATGCTAAAAGGATAGGAGGCTGCTGCTACTTCTGAGGGAGTGCCCAAGCAATTGGGTTGAAGACAAAATGCAGCTTGTTTGATGGAGAAGCAAGACGGATATCAGTTCTATATATTCCAGCACTATATTATTATGTATGTCTATATCATGTGCTAGCTAGAACATGAGTAGTAGTATTACTGGATGATCTCTGTGGTCGCATTCTAAGATATTTATGATGTTGCTGGCATGGTATGAAGATGAGTCTAGTAGTATTTCTGTTTGAGCAAATTTCTGCTTTAGCAACTGAATGGTCTGTGTGATCGCTTTCTAAGAGAATATAGCTCTTTGTGATATAGCTGGCTTGGTACTGTTCATACAGATGAACCTTATGCATTGTTGGTTTGAATCCTGCCATGATAGATGATTTTGGCCATATATCGCATTTCGAATGATACAATATCTGCTGGTCGTACAGGTGTTGGACAAAAGATCGTTGTACGCAGGTCAGTTTGCTTGTTGGATGATGCTTGATATCAGCGGTTATGACCTGCTCTGGTTGACTCATTTTTCGATCTGTGAATATTCTTCAAATACATGAATATTATTTTGAATTCATGAACATTTTTAAATTTATAAACAATTTCAAATTTATGAATATTTTCCAAATTCAGGAATATTATTATTTATAATTTTAATAAAACCAACCGAAATAAAATAAATATTTGAGAAAATTAAAGAAGAATATGGAACTCCCGGGTTGCTTGCTTGTTAGAGTCGCATATCATTGGTCGATGTATCCTGTATGGGATATAGAGCGTGCATCAAATGAAAGGGAGGCCACGGTTTTTGTGCGTAAACACAGAGCCACTGTAGCTAGTCCTGGCCATCTCAGGCCCGGCCCTGTCGGCCCACCCAGGCCCGGCCCTAATATCCAGGGCCTAGGCCCGATGGGCTTGCCCATGGGCCGGGCTTGGGCCTGAGTTTTGAGCCCACCAGCAGGGCCTGGACGGGCTTGGGCTTAGCATATTGGCATTTTAAGGAAGAGGCCCGGCCCATGGCCCTAAGCCCTAAGGGCTTTTCAGGGCTTTTTACCAGATGGGCCGGGCTTGGGCTTGAAAAGTAGGCCCGATGGTAGGGCCTGGGAGGGCCTGGGCCTAAGTTCTTTGCCGTGGGCATTTTTAGGCCCGGCCCAAGCCCGGCCCGGCCTGGCCCATGGCCAGATATAACTGTAGCCTCCATAACTTTTTTTTTCTTTCACTAGATGACCCGTTGCGTCCTTGGCGTAAAGATCAATTGTAGTCAAGAAATGCAATCAATAGTATACATCAACTATTTGAAGGAGTCCTTTTTTCAGATTATCTGCAAAATACGATTCTAATGACTATGCTCATGTTGTGTTATTTTACACTCATCCTTTGTTGAGGTGTCCGTTAAGTAGCATCACATGACTGCATGCCGATCATGATAACACCAAACCAGACGAACCAAGCATCTGAACAAACCGAGAACCGTACCCTCCACAACGACCTCCTAACTGGCAACCAACAACACATGAAAAGTGGTTGGAACCCGGAATTAGGAAGCAATGATCCTCCATCGACCCGGAAATAGAGCTGGAGAGGTGTCCGACATAATCCAACCTGGCGTACACCAACAACCGAATAAGTCACGGAGCCTACTACTTGGGGTCCCTGACGCGTGTGCCGAGGGCACGCCTCGGGCCACCTCATCTGTCACGCGATACTCGTCGCCCTGCATGTGCCGCCCCACACGTTGGTGGTGGCGCCCGGTGTTTGTTCCACCGGGAAGAGACGTCGGGTCTGCACTCGAGGGTGCACCTTGATTGGCATGTGGGCTATCTGGGACGCGTGCCCTGGGTACATCCATGCGGCTGGACACCCCATAGGTGTTTGTCCTGGGCTTTACAAAATTATTTGCCTGCTCGAAACATGCAACCGCGACCCTGGATGAGAAGGCACAACCGAACAGGCCGTCACGAATGTCAAGGCATTCAATGTTTCTTTGAGTTTTGTCAGCTTTGCATCCTTCTGGGAAGATGAGGTGGCGGCGGCTCTCTAGAGATGAAATAAGGTCTTCTCATCTAGCCCCGTCTTGATGATGTTTCTAGTGTCATCTGAGGGAGTGTGGATATTTTTCTCCAACAGATCTCGTGGATTCGTCGGCCTTTGTCTTTGGTGTATCCGCTTGGATAAAATCTTCGTTCGTGTATGTTCATGTGTCTATAGGTTGGATCCTTCCGATTCATACTTCTCTTCATCGACGGCGGTTGTTTTTCTGGTGCGCCGGTCCTGTGGGCCTTAGCACAACCCACAACGTATTCCTGACTGTCGTCCACAACAAGGTTTGCCTGACTCCGGTGATGGAGGGGGATAGCAGCGGCTCGCATTCGGCTTGCTCCAGTGATTATAGTCGTTGTTGTGTTTTACGGACATAACCGTAATTTTCACTTTTGATGATGTTTGTTGTACTATCTTAGAGTTGATGAATAGATCGGAAGCTTCTCTAAAACAAGATTCAACGAGGGCAAGACAAGAAAAAAAGTGAGAAGAAACTAGACCGAGGGAGGGTGAGTGGGTCTCAATGTCGGAGATGGGCTATATACACAGGCGCCACGGAAGGCAAACGTGCGAGGAACCCTAACCCCTAAGGGCCTGATTGGATCGTCGTTTCACAGGGACATACACTTGTAAAATATACACACCTCCGTCCGTTGTTTTTGTTCCAGGTGGAAATCACGCTGTGGCCTGTGAAATACACCTGTAAAATAATACGGGTGTAAAATCTTACAGCCATACCAAGCGGAGCCTAACCAGTTCCATCAGCAAGGTAGGTTAGCTTCAGAACCCCCCTATTCAGTAGTTCCTAGCCGCAAGTTACGTTCCAACCCGGCGTGATTTCTCTGCTCTTGGGTGATTGATTCCTGCTTGTTTGCAGGCCTGACGATGGCGGCCTCCCTCCGCGCGGCGTCGACGAGGATCATGCGTCCTGCGGTGCTTCCAGGGGCGGGGCTTCGCCGGCTCGTCCACACCCAGCCTCAGGTATCTTGGCCTCCGTCCCATCTCCGGCGTCTGATTGTTGTTCTGATTGGTGGAGGCCTCCGTTCTTCTCTCCACACTATTATCTATAGGGATGGACCGCTGGCCTTTAAACAGGCATCTTCTTTTTTTGATAACTTAAACAGGCATCTTCTGGATTGATGATCTCTGCCTAGCATGAAAAATTCCTTGATTTTTTTTTAAATCCTCGTCTTTCCCGCTAGTTGTATTGTTTGCTCTCTACCCTGCTTTAGTTGTAGTTGGATCTGTGGCTCGTGTCCACTTAAAACTGGTGTTTGTAGCTCGCTTTTGCTTTCACTTAATGGAAATCGGAGGGGGAAGCCCTTCTTTGATCAAAAAAATTGTTTGCTCTGTACCATTGTAGATGGTCAACTGCCAGCATGAAGAAATATTTTGGTAAAACCGATATCTTTTGGTCTCCTGCTAGTTTTATACGGTAGTTTTCTGCGCCATTGCTAGATGATCAACTGCCTAGCATGAAGCCCTTTAGTCTCCTGCTAGTTTTATAGTTTGATATGTGCCCTTGGGTACATGCATGACCAACGGCCTAGCATGAGGAATGACTTTAATGTTTTCGTAAAAACGTGACGTCTTTTGGTCTCCAGTTAGTTTTATAGTTTGTTGTGCAAGATATCAGATGATATACGACCGCATCGATCTCTTGTCAAGACTGCTTGTTGTTTAGTTATCAGTTCCCAATGCTGCTTCTGTGTTTCCAGCATTCCGAATTCCGTGCGTCGCAATTCAAGCAGCAGAAGGAGGAGCTGTACGATCTCATCGCCAAGGCCTATGCGAATTCCACCGCCACCTGGCAGGACAGGCTTATGCTCCACCATCTGTGCACGCAAATTGAGCCTAGACCAAATGACCCTCAATGGTATGATCTCAACCATATATACGCAGACATAGACATTTGTTCTGCTATTCGTCTGCTACATGAGTTGATATATATGTACGTAGCGTAGTTCTTAGTTTCTTACCATCTCATCTCATGTCATCTCGTTCCGCCTACCTGTAGGCGCAAGGTATTTGGACTTAAGAAGGGGATCGCTTATACTTCGTTCACGGGTGCTGTTGTTACTTCCTTGTTCGCTGTTTTTGGCCTGGCTCCCAATCCTAAAATAGTAGAATATGAAGGACTTCTTGTTACTGCTGAGAGTGTGCCCATGCTACAAGAGAGACTGCACAGGCGAGTTGGACATCAGCCTGCTGCTACTGCTGGGGGAGCGCAGAAGCAGACGGATTGAAGACGAAATGCATCTTGTTTGATTTTTTTTTTTTGAAAAGGGGGGACTCCCCGGCCTCTGCATCAGAAAGATGCATGCGGCCATCTTATTAACCAAACATCAAAAAGTGCCAACAAGGTTTCGATGCATCTTGTTTGATGGAGAAGCAAGACAGATGTCAGTCCATCATGTGATATCTAGAACTTTAGTTGTAGTATCACTGGATGATCTCTGTCATCACATTCTAAGAAGATATTTATGATGTTGTTGACATGGTACGTTATCCTTTCTGTTTGAGCAAATTGGATGAAGATGAGCCTTATGCATAGCTGGATGGATGGATGCTTCATCAGCGGCATGCACCGTTGTCGGCGAGAGCGAGACCCGCAGCGGTTGACTCTTGAGTCGCACTTGACGATTATTCACATCAAAGTACATTCCCATGTTCGTACCGCTCCAGAAATTACAATTTCAAAATGTATATATATCCCATAAAAGAAAAATACGAACAAGCTGGCCACACTTTGGCATGGCTGGCCTTTCACACTATAGAGAGATAAATAATCATGCTGCTGTCTGACACGGACGCGCTCACCCGACTTAAACCAAACCCAAGAGAGACATAGACCTAGATCATGTAATTGTCCAAATCCAAAATTTTGCCAATTTTTTGTTTCGTCTTGAGATTCTGGTTCTGATGTTGCTGAATGAGACAGATATATTGATGCAATTCATCCACATTCAATATATATTTCTAATTAGCTGGTGCATGTCATTATCAAAGTATTTTTTTTTTGACAAATTTTATTTACTCGTTGGGACTATAGTTGTGATGTCAGTTCGATATATCGTTCTTTTCGTTATCCTATTTTCTGAAAGTAATTTTGTCCATCCAAATAAGTCGGTGGACCACACGTTTGGGCAAGCACATGTATATGTATCGCATAAAACCGATCATCAAGGAAGACTTATATTTAGAAATGGAGGGAGTAGCAGGCTTGCATGAGCAAGGCCTGGCACACAAAAGAGTCCTGAAATCTCTCAGTAGCTACTTCCTAGCACATTTGTGCCAATTAGGCCACTGGTGACTGATGCATAGAGAGGGTAGCAGGTTTGTATGCATGGAACCAATTGGCACCATCGCCTGTCAAATGCAGCATAGCTGAAGTCACTTTGAAGAATTCTAGGATTTCATACAAGGAATAATATGCTTCACCGGCGTCCAGCGAAATACCACTAGTAGAAAAAGGGTCAAATGTGAGACACATTAGTCCCGGTTTGTAACAGAACCGGCATTAATGTGTCCATTAGTGCCGGTTCCAACGGCTAGGCGGGAGGAGCTCTTTAGTACCGGTTCGTGGCGAACCTTTAGCACCGGTTCGTGCCACGAACCGGTACTAAAGAAAGTGGTGGCAGGATGTTGTCAGAGTGGGGCCCTTCCAGCACCTTTAGTACCGGTTTGTGGCACGAACCGGTACTAAAGGTCGTCCTATATAAACCCTTCGTCCACCCGCACTCTGTTCTTCCCCCTTTCCCCTCTCCCTCTCCTCTGTTCTTCCCTTCTTCCTCTCGAGTTCATCACAAAATTTGCCCCAAATTTGTCAAGATTTGCAGGCCCCCATCCATTCAAATGATCACCAAGGTTAGCAACTTTGTCCTTTCATCTCTCATTGCTAGATTAGCTCTTGCATTGGTTTATATAGTGATTAATTGTGGGTTTTAGTAATTTGGGAGGAATTATATGTGGTAGTATTTGATTTATATGCAATTTGAGGTCAAAATAACACTTAGTTTGCATATGTAGGTGTGGTTTACTTAGTGCCTTCTAAATCTCCGTCGTAACCACCGTCGATCGCCCGCACCGTCCCGTCGCCGGCACCACCTTGTGGTGAGCCTCTTGTTCATGAAATTTTATATAAAAAATTGATGTTTGTGTGATTTGGATATATAGTTACTCGTATAATAATTATCTTACCCGTACGTTGTTTGTTATACATAGTGCCATGGTTTTGATATCCGTCCCCGTCGGCCCTCGTCCTTGTTATGATTCGGATGTGGTATATTCTCTTTTAAAACTATTTGTTGCATTTCGTGTTTATGACAAATTATGCCCATCAAGTTGACATAGATATTTTTATCTAGGAGGTATGTGAACCGGAAATTCCAACCGACCCTATTGTCGAGAGGTTAAATTTAGTTGAAAGAGAAAACGAGTACTTGAAAGAAAAATTGAAAAGAATTGAGGGGGAGAAGATGGAATTGGAGTTGCATGTTGCCGATGTCGTCGATGATCACAAGATCAAGATGGAGAAAATGCGCTTGAAGATTAGAAAGATTAGAAAATATGCCATCGATAGTGAGGCTTGGTATCATTATGCTGTTGGATCAATTGTTACCTTAGTTGCGATCTTGATCGCATTTGTTGTTGCATTTAAATGCTTTAGCTAGAGAGTTATTTGTTTGTTGCATTTAAGTGTTGTATGAACTTTATGTATGAACTTGTATTAATTTGGTCTATTCGGTGTTGTGTAATGAAGATGAGCCGGCAATGGATGTACGATGACCGATGCTCTCCCCAGTTCGTTGAGGGCGTGCATACTTTTCTGCTTGCGGCTGAGGCAAACAAGCGGGCGGATGGTTTTATGCCTTGTCCATGTGCTGGCTGTAAGAATGGTCGCAATTACTCTACGTCAAGAACCATTCACGTCCACCTGTTTGAGTCCGGTTTCATGCCCCACTATAATGTTTGGACCAAGCACGGAGAAAGAGGGGTTATGATGGAAGACAATGAAGAAGAAGAGGACGACGACAGCTATCCTGGCCATGGGTTCCCTGAATACGATGATACAACAATGGGGGAAGAAGCTGAGCCGGTAATGCGGGAAGAAGCTGAGCCGGCAATGCGGGAAGAAGCTGAAGAAGAGGCATCAGATGAGCCCGTTGATGATCTAGGTCGGGCCATTGCCGATGCAAAGAGAAACTGCGCAAGTGATTTGGAGAAGAAGAAGTTGCAGCGCATGTTAGAGGATCACAAAAAATTGTTGTACCCGAATTGCGTAGGTGACAAGAAAAAGCTGGGCACCACACTGGAATTGCTGCAATGGAAGGCAGAGAATGGTGTATCTGACAAGGGATTTGGAAAGTTGCTGGTAATGATAAAGGATATGCTTCCAAAGGACAACGAATTGCCCGAGAGTACGTACGAAGCAAAGAAGGCTGTCTGCCCTCTAGGGTTAGAGGTGCAGAAGATACATGCATGCCCTAATGATTGCATCCTCTACCGCGGTGAGTACGAGGATTTGAACGCTTGCCCGGTATGTGGTGCATTGCGCTATAAGATCAGCCGCGATGACCCTGGTGATGTCGAGGGCGAGCGCCCCAGGAAGAAGATTCCTGCCAAGGTGATGTGGTATTCTCCTATAATACCACGGTTGAAACGTTTGTTCCAAAACAAAGAGCATGCCAAGGCGATGCGATGGCACAGAGAAGACCGTAAGAAAGACGGAAAGTTGAGAGTACCCGCTGACGGGTCGCAGTGGAGAAAAATCGAAAGAAAGTACGGGAAGGAGTTTGCAGATGACGCAAGGAGCGTATGGTTTGGTCTAAGCGCAGATGGCATTAATCCTTTTGGGGAGCAGAGCAGCAACCATAGCACCTGGCCTGTGACTCTATGTTTGTATAACCTTCCTCCTTGGTTGTGCATGAAGCGGAAGTTCATTATGATGCCAGTGCTCATCCAAGGCCCTAAGCAACCCGGCAACGACATTGATGTGTACCTAAGGCCATTAGTTGAAGAACTCTTACAACTGTGGAATGGAACAGGTGTACGTGCGTGGGATGAGCACATGGGGGAAGAATTTGACCTAAAGGCGTTGCTGTTCGTGACCATCAATGATTGGCCTGCTCTCAGTAACCTTTCAGGACAGACAAACAAGGGATACCGCGGATGCACGCACTGTTTGGATGATACCGACAGTATATATTTGAATAGTTGTAAGAAGAATGTGTACCTGGGACATCGTCGATTTCTTCCGAGCAGGCATCCCGTAAGAAAGAAAGGCAAGCATTTCAAAGGTGAGGCGGATCACCGGACGAAGCCTCGCCACCGTACTGGTGCTGATGTACATGATATGGTCAAGGATTTGAAGGTGATATTTGGAAAGGGTCCTGGCGGACAACCTGTTCCGAAGGACGCTGACGGACGCGCACCCATGTGGAAGAAGAAATCTATATTTTGGGACCTGCCATATTGGAAAGACCTAGAGGTCCGCTCCGCAATCGACGTGATGCACGTGACGAAGAATCTTTGCGTGACCCTGCTTGGCTTCTTGGGCGTGTATGGGAAGACAAAAGATACACCTGAGGCACGGGAGGACCAGCAACGTATGCACGGAGAAGACGGCATACATCAGGGTCATGCAAGCTACGCTCTTACCAAAGAAGAGAAGGAAATCTTCTTTGAATGCCTGCTCAGTATTAAGGTACCGTCTGGCTTCTCGTCGAATATAAAGGGAATAATAAACATGGCAGAGAAAAAGTTCCAGAACCTAAAGTCTCATGACTGCCACGTGATTATGACGCAACTGCTTCCGGTTGCATTGAGGGGGCTTCTACCGGAAAACGTTCGATTAGCCATTGTGAAGCTATGTGCATTTCTCAATGCAATCTCTCAGAAGGTAATCGATCCAGAAATCATACCAAGGTTACAGAATGATTTGGTGCAATGTCTTGTCAGTTTCGAGTTGGTGTTCCCACCATCCTTCTTCAACATCATGACGCACGTCCTAGTTCACCTATGCGAAGAGATTAACGTTTTGGGTCCTGTATTTCTACACAATATGTTCCCCTTTGAGAGGTTCATGGGAGTCTTAAAGAAATATGTTCATAACCGTGCTAGGCCAGAAGGAAGCATCTCCAAGGGCCATCAAAATGAGGAGGTCATTGAGTTTTGTATTGACTTTATTCCTGACCTTAAGCCGATTGGTGTTCCTGAATCGCGGCATAAGGGCAGACTGGATGGAAAAGGCACGCTAGGAGGGGAACAAATAATATGTATGGACGGACATTCTCTCACTGAAGCACACTACACAGTTCTACAGAATTCCGCCTTGGTGGCTCCGTATATGGATGAACACAAGAATTTGCTACGCTCCAAACACCCGGAGCGGTCTGATGACTGGATTACACGTGAACAAACCAGGAGTTTCGCCAGCTGGTTGCAGACACGTACCATGCATGACACCTCTATTGAAGATGACTTGTACTTGCTGTCCCAGTTACCATCTTCGAATATAATGACTTTCAAAGGGTACGAGATAAATGGTAATACATTTTACACGATCGCCCAAGATAAGAAGAGCACCAACCAAAACAGTGGTGTCCGCTTTGATGCAGAAACCAAGACGGGAAAGGAAACATATTATGGTTATATACAGGACATATGGGAACTTGACTATCGACGTGGTTTAAAGGTCCCTTTGTTTCGGTGCAAATGGGTCAATATGACACGAGGCGGGGTAACGGAAGACCCGCAGTACGGAATGACAACAGTGGATCTCAACAATCTTGCGTATGCAGACGAACCATTCGTCCTAGCCAATGATGTGGCACAGTTTTCTATGTGAAGGACATGTCTACCAAGCCAAGAAAAAGAAAAGATAAGGAAGCGAATGCATCGTACGATGAGCCAAAGCGGCACATAGTTCTTTCTGGGAAGAGAAACATCGTGGGAGTGGATGACAAGACAGACAAGTCAGAAGATTATGAAAAGTTTGATGAAATTGCTCCATTCACAGTGAATATTGACCCGAGCATCCCGTTAAATGATGAAGATTTTCCATGGTTACGGCGCAAAGGGACACACGCGAAGAAAAAGTTTCACACCCAAAGATCTGGGATGTGATCGGCTTCACTATCATCACTTTCTTCTGTGTTTCACACCCAGAGGGGAATCTCTGTAATAGTTAGGGTAGTTATGTGTTTTGGCATTTGAAACGCGAAGAAATTTTATGTGCAAACAAATTCTTTCATGCCTTTACTGATTTTTAAAGTTAAGTTATTCACAAACTAGTGATTCACACTAATTTCAAATAATTCAAAATTTAAACTATTCAAATTTGAAAACAACGGGCACTAACAGAAAGTTTGTAATTTTTTGTACCTAAAGCAAAAATGTTCACAAAGAAACTCTAAATACACAAAAAAACAACACAAAAATAAATAAAGCAAAAAAAATAAAAAAAAGCCCGCCTACTAGGCCAGAGCGGCCTGCATACGACTAGAAACCCAACCTGTCGTTGGGCCAGGATGCAGGCCCGCAAAGGCCAAGTGGGCCCACGGGGCTGCAAAGAACACGTAGGCCCAGTAAGCCTGCTTTGGAGAGGAGCTCGAGAGAACGACCGCACGGGGGTTTATAAAACAGTGCGCTCGCCCCTCGGCTAGCGAGGTGGGACTAAACTTGCCGCACGGCACCTGCGCCAGCGCACCCCCTTTAGTACCGGGTCGTGGCACAAACCGGTACTAATGGGGGGCCTTTAGTACCGGTTTGTGCCACCACCCGGTACTAAAGGGGCTCGCTTCCCGCCGCTTGGTCTGGCCAAAACAGACCTTTAGTATCGGTTGGTGGCTCCAACCGGTACTAAAGGTGCCTTCTATATATACAACACTTCGAAAAATTTCATTCACCCTCTGTTTCTTCCTCACCCACCCCGTCGCCGTCGCCGCCCCCGTCCCCGTCGCCGCCCCCGTCCCCGTCGCCGCCCTCGTCTCCGTCGCCGCCCCGGGCCCGTCCCCGTCGCGCCGTCCCTGCGGGCCGCCCCCGCGTCACGCCCTGGCCCGTCGCTGCCCCCGACCGTCGCCTCGCCGTCGCCGTCGCCCCGCTGTGAGCTCTCCCCCTCTAACCCCTCTCCCTCGCCCCCGGTGGCCACCATGGGCGCTGCCCCTCCCTGAGCCCATACACACACACAAGCATGATGAACACACACACACACACACACGTATATACGTATGAATGCATGTATATATTAGTATATACGTATTTTGTATGTTTAATTAGTTTAGATTGTTTAGATTATTGTTTTTTCACTAGTATATATGTATGAATGCATGTTAGATGGATATAATTAGTGTTTAATTAGTATGGAATTTTTTTATATAATGTTGTTTTTCTGTTTTTTAATGGATGTATAGAAGTTGTTTTTTCTGTTTTTAGTGTTAGATGCTTAATTAGTATGAAATAGCATATAGAATTTTGACATATGCAATGATAGCATAATTAGTGTTATATAGAAATGTTAGTTATCAAAATCCAATCATTAAAAAAATGTTACTTTTTGCGGGCATATAGCTAGTATTTGTTCTCGACGATGCTCGGCCCGCATCCTCGCCGTCGACCCTTCCGCGATGACGTCCGGCTGACCCATGTCCGGGACTGGGCTCCGCCGGGCTGGCACTGGGAGGTGCTGCCTGGAGGGGTGCGCCGCTTGATGAGGAACCCGGCCCCGGGTCCCGTCGTCGACCCTGATCTCGTTTGGTGGCGTTCGCGTGGGCCAGTTTCGGCGCGGAGGGAGCTGGCCCAGCCGGAGGTGGTACGTCGCCGTGTCAGGGAGGAGGACGAGCACGTCCATCGCTACATGGTTGCGTTAGAGGGCGGCAGGTTCTCCAATACCTGGCAGTTTCTTCAGGGATCTCACTTCAGCTATGATCCTGTGAGGGTTCCTTCTCTTTGAGTGTCCACCGCCCTCGCCGCAGGAACCGCGAGTGTCCTAGATTCTTCTGTAGTATTCGATCTTTATTAGCTACCTAGCCAGTGATGTATTCAATATTATATCTATTATTCGAGACGATGTATTCGAGATTATATCTATTATTCGAGACGATGTATTCGAGATTATATCCATTATTCGAGACGATGTTTTCAAGATTATATCTATTATTTGAGACGATGTATTCGAGATTATATCTATTATTCGAGACGATGTAATTTGAATACTAAATTGTTTTATATTTCTTTTGGATTAGTTAAATAAAAGCTATGGCGGACAATACCGGCAGAGAGGGAGAACAGGCCATGTTCGATATGATATGCAATCCTCACGGGCCAGATGATGATCAGAATGAAGAAGATTATGATGGCTCCGAATTTCTAAACAACACCGGAGAGGGTGATATGATATTCGATCGCGACGACCGAATTGATGAAGTCATGAACTATGATTATGATGATGACGAAGAAAATGTTGATCCTGAAACAACAGAGACCGGCGAGGTATATATATTTATATAAGTAGGCATCTGGTGATCATCACATGTTTTAAATGACTTGAAGATATATTAACGAATCGATCTTTGTTCTTTCAGCCATCCGGATCGAGCAAATCTTCAGGCAAAAGGACGAAACGAGGCCCGAACAAAAAGTTGAAGGAGGGCGTAAAGTACAATATCGAGGCAATCAGACCTAGTGGCGAACCATTAGCGCCTAAGAAGATTGCGGACAAGTTCGTTCGTCAGTGCGGAGTTGTTATGAAGGACCAACTCCCGATCTCCCTTCAAGAATGGAGAGAGCCAGCAAAAGACAAAAGACAAAAAGACAAAAAGGACGCTGCTCCAAGTCCAGATGTTACTTTTGTCGACAAAAGACAAAAAGATCTGCTTTGGGATACTCTCATGGAACATTTCACCCTACCAGATCATTTCACATAAGCAGATGTGCAGAAAGTCAAGGACGCTGCTCTTAGGGAGATGGCGGTTGCATTCAAGAACCACAAGAATCGTGAATGTAACAAGTACGTCAAGGGAGGAAGGAAGACTCCAGTATTCGAGGGAACACTAGAGAACCAACGTGCTCATTGGGACGATTTTGTGAAATTCAAGGATTCGGAATTAGCTAAGGAACGGTCGAGAATAAACAAGAAGAATGCCGAAAAAAAGGATAAGTTCCATAAGCTGGGGCCAGGTGGCTATGCGGTGGCAATGCTTAAGTGGGATAAGTCTGAGAAAGAGATGGAGGATGCAGGTGCCACTCCGGTTACTAAGAGCTGGCCCCCCAGGGTCAGGACTTGGTTCTATGCGCATGGGCGGGAGTTGGACCCGAAGACAGGCAATGTTTCGACGAGGGCAAGTCTGAAGGGAGCCGACGATGCGATACTTGTTGCAATAGAAGAGGCACGATCGGGGGTGTTCCAGCCCAACAGAGAGAACGACGAGCTTACGAATGCCCTGGGAAATCCTGAACACCCGGGAAGAACACGAGGCAAGGGCACTATTCCGTGGTATGAGGGGTTTTCAGACTGGAACACCGACTACAGAACCCGTGCAAGAAAGAAGATTGCGGAGGAGAAGAAGAGGAAGATGGAGGAGGAGCAGAGGAAGCGGGACTATGAACGCCTTCAAGGCCTAGAAGCAAGTCAAGCGGAACGCCTTCAAATTCCAGCGGCAGCAGGAGCAGATCGACTCACTTACCCAGCAAAGGGGGTCTCAGCAGCTGCAGCAGCTAGCGAATGATCCAGCATTGGATAGCACCGCCCCATCCATGCCGAGAAGCAGCGTGGGTTCCGCCCCGGACGACGCAATGCTGGGTAGATCCCCCGTGGATGACATCACGGAGAACACTAGCTGCGAGCTACACGTCAAAATGAAGAACATATCCATGAAGGTGGCGGACGTCGTTGCTTTTACAAATCCCCCCGAGGCAACCTTCCATTGCAACCCGATTCCAGCGGGATATGCTCGTGTCTTGGTTGATGAGATGGTGGACCCATATTCGGGGCTAGAGCTTGACATTCCTGGAGGTGACGACGAGCACTTTCTCGGAGAGGCCAACCATCGTATCATCCTATGGAAAAAGGATTGCATCACCTTTCGAAGGCCACCGACACCGCGTCAGCCGACTCCTCGTCAAAGTCCGCCACCGAGTCAGCAGACTCCCGCTCCTGCAAGTCCACCAAGCCCGACAAAGTGTCAGGCCACTGATCCTCCTCCAAGTCCGGCAAAGTGTCAGGCCCCTCCTCCTCCTCCAAGTCCGCCACAGCGTCAGACGTCCACTCCTCCTCCAAGTCCGGCACAACCTCAGGCCACTCCTCCTCCAAGTCTGGCACAACTTCAGGCCACTCCTCCTCGTCCAACTCAGCCCCGTCAGCCGTCTCCGCCGCCTCAGCAATCGCAGAAGAGACACCCCGCAGCTATGGTGCGTAGCGGTACGAGTCGAGGTAGTACAGGAAGTACAGGCGAAGGCAAGCGATATAAATATGGTCCAAGCCTCAAGCCTCTTCCGCAGAGGCCTTATGACGAGTCCGAGGAGGAAATCGCAGCCATATCGAAGGCCGAGGTGGAAGCCCATTTTGCACCGAAACCGCCACCGCCGCCAAGGGAGAAAGTGCCTGAGGAAATGATTGACCACTTCATTCGTATGGCTCAACCACCAGCTCCCAAGCTTGTTGACACAGACTATGAGCGCCACATCAGGAAGTTAAATCGAGCACGTCTACATAAGGAGGCGAGCTCGGGATCGAGCAAACAACAAGCAGCTGTCAAAAAATGCGGAAAAATCATTCCCCAGCTGGGAGAACAGGCGGCGCAATCGATTCCCTCGCTTGTTGTGCCGACAACACGTGACAGTACGCGCGCCCAATATTATTGTGGGCAAACAGTTTACGTTCCCGAGGTGGGCAATGTGGTAATAACCAAGGACCATATAATGCAAGCTGAAGTTCTCAACATCGCTGTTGGACAACTCCTCGAGATCGAGCCCATGCCTGTGCTTAAAGAGCATGAAATAAAATAGAAATATGTCCGGGGCCAACCTTTGGTCGAGCCAGACAAGGTCAAGAACCTCCCAACGAGAATGTATGAATTGCATCAATGGTACATGAACATTACCAAGATTTCCGATCGATTGTCCCTCATGGTGAATGTCAAGGAGGAGCATTACTTCCATGAGAAAGCTCTGTCCGTTGAGTATTCTGAACTGTTTCAGTTATACAATCAAGATGTACTCGACAAATATATCGTCAGTTGCTATTGTCTGTAAGTGATTTCTTTCTGTAATTTAAGTCTCAAACTAGCTGTAGTGATCCTTTTGATCAATCATTACCTGTAATTATCCTCACTATATTCTTTTTTGTGGTATTATGCAGGATGAAGATGTATGAAATGAGAAAAGGTGGACGCTTTGGCATTGGGTTCATTGACCCAAACACCGTTAATGAATACACATGGCTAATAAATCCACATCATCAAAAGGCTGTAGAGGACAACATGCTAGAGTTCTTGAAGCGCCTCAAATACAATGAAGATATACTACTTCCAGTGAGTCACACTGTCTTGTACTACAAATTCTCTGTTTTTGCCTAGCTACTAGCTAGCTACATGTTTTTGCTTACATATGCCTGCTTAATTAAGACATGCAAACGTGTGTGCATGCAGATTTCACTGGATCTTGTGTATCATTAAAGTTGACGCCGGAACAGTTGAAATACTAGACTCACTACTCAAAGAAAAAACTGACTATAACATCTTGTTTGGGATAGTCAACAGGTAATTTCAATCATTATTAACTATATATCTCGGCCTATTTAGTTCGTCATTTCATGATATGAACTATTTAATAACCCCTTTATTCATTTTCTTTGTCGGCGGGCAGGGCTTGGCAAGGTTCATCAGCGTCACGGAAGGCGAATGGAAAAAAAAAGCTTAAATGGGGAAGACCCAAGGTAAGTAATTAAGTAGTACTAGCTAGCTAGCTAGCTGCCATCTCCTTAATTATCATGCTTGATTAATTATTATCTGATCAAATTCCATTCTCGTAAAGGCCCTGAAGCAGGCGAAGGGGACTGGTTTGTGTGCATTCTGCGTTTGCGAGAACATTCACATGATGGCGTCCGGAAGGAGTAGATCTCAAAGACAGGAATAGGTACGCTTGTCAGAACATTATTCACAATTTTTACACCATTATCGATATCTAGTCACACAACTAATACACATGCATATTGATCTCCTTCTTAACAGTTCAGAGAGGTGCGGGAGAAGCTCCTAGAAACGGAGCGCGTAGAAGCACTTCAAGAGGAAATAGCGGGATTTTTGCTCGACCAGGTCATAAATCCGAAGGAAGAATACTATTACCCGCTACCGCCCCATGAAAACCACTTCCAATTGTCATCGTGCTCCGAAGGCACCAATTAGGCTAATGCCACGGGCTCCGAAGGCAACATGCATATGTAGGAGAAATTGTATATAGCTATACATGTGTGTATGTGTGAATTAATTAATATGATGGTTTGTGAGACATTGATGATATATATATGCATGATTGGTTCTACTAGAAATTGTATATATATATATATATATATATATATATATATATATATATATATATATATATATATATATATATATATATATATATATATATGCATAACCTGTACAATGTGTAGTATCGTAAAATACCAGCAAACGAAAAAGAATTAAAATGGAAACACAAAATTAAATGAAAAACAAATCATAAAACTAAAAAAAAACCAAACCTTATAGGGCTCCAGGCCCCTGGAGCTGGCTCGTGCCACGTGGTCTCCCTTTAGCACCGGTTCATGCTGAACCGGTACTAAAGGGGGGGGGGGGCTTTAGTGCCCACACTTTAGTGCCGGTTATAGAACCGGCACTAAAGGGCCTTACGAACCGGTGCTATTGCCCGGTTCTGCACTAGTGTACGCACATCACTACCGTCAAACCGACCTGATGCGAACGCGGCTGCGGCGGAGGTTCTCATCGCTGCCCTAGCAGATACTATGAGAGAGGGGGTGGGGATGCGCGGTGACGAAGAAGACAGGGAGAGAGGAGCTCTATCGACCCAGAGAGAAGAGATGGGAGGTCGCCGGTGGCGAACTCTGGTTCAGCTCCGGCAGACAGTGGAAGTCCGGCTGGCGGGGGACGCGTCGTGGACGCCAGAGCGATCTGTTCTGCATGGCCGGCTGGCCGTAGCTGAGACACACAGACCGACAGTCACACATAGACTGATCTGATTTTGTGTGCAAGCAACTTGAGTCCTTTTTTTTCTTTGCAAAAATAAATGAAAATATGAATTCTGGGGTTGAATTTCTGCGAAACCTATATATATTCTGACTCATGTTGTTTGGAACCAAATGAAATATATTCTCCATTTGTTAGAGTTGTGTCGAATATTATTGTACAAGTTAGGTAACAGTTGGACTTGGAGTCGTACTGTGTGTAGACAGGGTAGGAGTTGTGTCCTAATAGGACACTTGTATCATAAGCCTCTTATATATAGTAGGGGTAGACACACGATGTAACCTATGCCGACATAATAGCACGGGCACGCGGGGGAGCCGGCGGCGTGTGCCGGCGCCCGGGCGGCCGGGTGCGGTATTGTGACGGTGTCATGGGGAGGAGCGCTCGTAGTCATGCCCCGGGGATGTAGCCATATCAGTGAACCTCGTTAACAAATCTCGGTGTCGTTCCTCGTGTGATTGCTTGGTCCTTGGTAGATCGACGGTGGTCTCGGATTTATTCTAACAAGTGGTATCATGAGCAAGGTTCGAAGAGGACATGGTGTTGATCTAGAGGATGATCGACGGAGAAGACGGAGTTCTGTGCGAACAGATCATGGCTGTGGCAGCAAATCGATGACATCGTCAGTGAGTTGCAACTTGGAAGATCCAGAAGCGGAGCCGTCGGCTTGTTTCGGGAAGCGATCGGAAGGGACGACGTGTGGCTTGTGTTACGAAGCGATCGGAATCAGCGGTCAGGCTAGGAGAGATTGGATCAGCGGGAACGGCGGTGGCTTAATGCGCGTGCGTTGGACGGACTCAGCGATTCTGCGCGATTGGCATGCAGCGGCTGGCACAAGGTCGAAGCCCATGTGGGCTGCTATTGTGCGGCCCAACGCGGATGCAAGGCGCGCGGTCAGGGCCCAAGGAGCAAAGCTGGGCATGAGCCAGCGAGGCAAACAGAGGTCCGGGCGTCCAGCACAGAGGCGCGGGGTGAAGCAGGAGGCCGTCTTGGTTGAACGCGAGCTTAGCCAGAGCTACGTGTACGAGATTTGTTGGAAAAACTATCGATTCCCAGGTGGTGCTGCAACATGTTGGAATACGGGATTCATTGGCTGGCATCACATTGATCTCACGTGTGAACAAAATAAAAGAGCAAGAGAACAAGAGTTGGTCAAGGAAGTCCACGTGGTGCTATGGCTGTAATAAAGTTGATTGAACTGGTTGTTACACGTGCACGGATACTGCCGAGGGCTATTTCTGGTGTTCTTTGCATGTTACGTTGAGATGGCAGATTGGCAGGAATGGTGTTATTCGACAGTGCGGTCAGGTGGGAATTGAGGTGCGTTGCACAAAGAGGATCATGCAAATACAGGGCGTCAAGGCAATGCACAGTTATGCGAGGCGGACAAGGCGCAGGGTGAAGCATGGTTGCAGTCGGATAATTTCGACTGTGTCGGACTGGACTGTTTGATGGATCGACGGGGATGTCGGTCAAAGCAGAAGACGGCGGTGATTTCAGCGACGACGACACATGAGCATGATGCTGATGGTGACCGACTTCTGGGGGCGTGGAAACACGTGGTGCAGGCCTGAGGGCTTGTGCGGCTTCGACAGACTATGGCGCGGGGTTGATTCAAGATGGTGTGCACAGGAGAGCTTGAAGTCGACGGGGCGCGGGAGGGTGGCACGTACAACCACCATGGAGTCATGTTGAAGGTGGAGTTGGAGTCTGAGGGACGACTTCACTCTGTGCTGATGGAGGGGCTACGGCGTAAGAATTCGGAGAGTCGAAGCCTATTTCAGCGGGATAGCGAGAGACACGTGGATCGGAATGGGTACCAGTGGTCTGATGGAGACGTGATACTCGGCATCGGTCGGTGATGATTGATGGTTCTCTGCAGTGGGGGTTGAGACAGTGTGGGCTAGCTACCCGGGAGACTCGACCAGGACAGCAGAGGCTCGACGCGATGATAGCGGCGAGGCGTGCGGTAAGCACGGGACAGGGCGACAGGCTAAGGCACTGATGGTCAGACATGTGGTCAGACAAACTGTGCAGGGGGTGCTGAAGCAGTGTTGACGAGTACCGGATTCAAGTTGGTGACTGGGTCTACCGGTGCTAGTTGATGGACAGGAGTTGACCGTGGAGAATCTGAGAAAGTGGCGGAAAGTCTGAAATTGTCAAAGGCTGAGAGAGTATATTGCCATATATTCTGTGGTGTTCAATGCACATGGCAAAGTGCGAATGACAAATACAGAAGGAGGCGGAGTGCTATAGCTGTGGGACATGCCAGAGACTATCCGGAAGAAGGGTGAGACAACTGCGAATTTGACTCAGGGTGACACAGGGCGACGGTGAAATTCCTTCAAGTTTCAGACAAGCAGTCAAGAAAGAGCGGTGACGTTGAGTTCAGGTAACTCTTATATGTGGCGTCCAATATGTGAGTTGTTCATTTTCATGCAGACAGTGGTCGGTGTGTGATGGCGTTGAACGGATTCTCCGGAAGTTGGAAGCACAAGGTAGAGTAATGAGGAACTTAATTTTGCTCGAGTGTTGGTTATGAAGAAGACAAGAAGGGACTACAGTTGCAGGTGGAGTCACATGGAGTCTGGGAGTAGCAACGGCGCTCATGGCGTATCTCAAGTCCAATGTACATGGAGGTTCAACGCACGGACGAATTCAAGGTGGTGGAGAATATTCGCCAAGATGGAGTTTGTTAGAGTTGTGTGGAATATTATTGTACAAGTTAGGTTACAGTTGGACTTGGAGTCGTACTGTGTGTAGACAGGGTAGGAGTTGTGTCCTAATAGGACACTTGTATCCTAAGCCTCTTATATATAGTAGGGGTAGACACACGATGTAACCTATGCCAACATAATAGCACGGGCACGCGGGGGAGCCGGTGGCGTGTGCCGGCGCCCGGGCGGCCGGGTGAGGTATTGTGATGGTGTCATGGGGAGGAGCGCCCGTAGTCATGCCCCGGGGATGTAGCCATATCGGTGAATCTCGTTAACAAATCTCGGTGTCGTTCCTTGAGTGATTGCTTGGTTCTTGGTAGATCGACGGTGGCCTCGGATTTATTCTAACATCCATTGGTATACTCAATCGCAAATTCTTCTCAATGACAAATTAAGATTCTCAGGCTCAGCACAAGACAAGGTGCCTGAAAAAACTTTACGGAGTATTATGCCGTTGCACTTGCACAGTACATGCCGTTTTTCGAGCGAACGCGCTCTGCGCCGTCGGATCGCCCGCATGAATCTTGGTGCGGGGTAGCCTGGCTGCATCATGTTCGCCAACCGTTCACCCTAACCGGCAACCGCGTGAATGCCTACCATTAACCCCCTCTTCATCGCCCCACTCGGCCACTAACCTCACTCGCGCACAAGTTATCTTCCACGCGTGCTCTCAAAGTATGTCAATTTGTCATCTCAAATAATATTCACAGACCTTTGAACGTTGTGATATCTGCAATATTCTCAAGGACATATAGTTGTTTCCAACCCTTTTAAACTACTGAAATTATAAGACGCCCCACTCGCCCACTAACCGCACATGTGCACATGTTCTCCTCCCCGCGTGCTCTACTCGAAATAATATTCACGAACCTTTGAACGTTGTGATATCTGTAATATTCCCAAGGACATATAATCGTTGCCAACCCTTTTAAACTATTTGCAATTATAAGATGCAAATCACCATATCAGTCCAAAAATATTATGCCTAGACAACCACCTATTTATGGAACATATTTGCAATATTCTTCTTTTTTAGAAAGTAGCAGTAGTGATTTCAGTCCAAAACCATCACTGGTCAATGCCAACGAGGCTAGGACAACACTAAATTCCTCCTATAACTTACACCTATGTAACGCCCCGGATCCGATGTGCCAGGTGTCTGCCAGTTATTCGCCGTCGTTGTCATGTCATTTGCTTGCGTGTTGCATTTTATCATGTCATCATGTGCATTTCTTTTTGCATACGTGTTCGTCTCATGCATCCGAGCATTTTCCCCGTTGTCCGTTTTGCAATCCGACGCTCCTATGCCCTCCGGCGTCCCCCTCTTCTCTCTTTTCGTGAGTGGGTATTAAACATTCTCGGAATGGACCGAGTCTTGCCAAGCAGCCTTGGTATAACACCGGTAGACCGCCTGTCAAGTTTCGTGCCATTTGGACTTCGTTTGGTACTCCAACGGTTAATCGGGTAACCGTAAAGCCCCTCTCTCTTTGCAGCCCAACACCCCTCCAAAGTGGCCCAAAACCCATCTAACTCCTCTCCATGCTCTCGGTCGTTCGATCACGATCGTGTGGGCGAAAACCATGCTCCATTTGGACTCTCCTAGCTCCCTCTACCTATATAAACACCTCCCCCTCCGAATTTCGCGCAGATCAAACCCTAGCCCTCTCCCTCTCAGCCGCCGGACATGTCCGCGTCGCACCGGACATGTCCACCGCCCGCCGCCACGTCGCTGCAGCCAATCGGCGCGCGACACGTCAGCCCCGCCGCCGCCCTCGGCCAACCAGCGGCAGCCACCTCACCCGGCCCGCGCCTCTCTCTCTCCTCCCTCCCGCGCCAGGCCCGCCGGGTCCAGATCGGGCCCGCGGGGCCCATCCGCCGCCGCCGCGGGTGCTGCCTCGCCCGCCGCCGCAGGGACCCATCCCGCGCCCGTTGCCCTCCGCCGCCGGCCTCGCCCGCGCCCTGCCGCCTCCTCCGACCATCGCCGGCGAGTCCCGCCGCTGCTGCGGCACGCGTCCGCGCCTCCGACGCCGTCCTCCGGCAACCGCGCCGTCCCACGCCTCCCGGAGCTCCAGCGCCGCCCCTCGCCGGATCCGCCACCAGTCGTCGCTCCCGACCCCGCCGGCCACCGCGACTCCACCGACCCCCCTCCCCTCGCCGGAGTGTGCCCGGGCCGCCGTCGCCGACCTGCGTCGGGCACGGGGACGACCCGCTGACTCCGTCGTGGGCCTCGACCCTACGCACAGGGCCCAACCTGCCAATTCCTCCATCCGGCCCACGGGCCGCTAGGTGAGCCCGCCTATTCCCCGCCCGGTGCACGTCTTAGTTATTTTGCGCTCGCCCGTTTTTTTCCAGAAAACTGCTAAGTCCCTAGATTCTGTAAAAATGTTGCATACTTTGACCTGTCATAACTCTGCATCCGTAGCTCCGTTTCGTGCGTATAATATGTCAAATTGTTCGCCTCGAAGAGTACATCATTTCATTCCATTGCATCATATTCATTTGAGGTCATCTAGATGTCTGAATCATCGTTGTAAGAGTGCTTCATTTCGTTTTCTGTTGTCTGTTATCAGAACGACCTCTTTTGTCACTTTTGCCATGATTGATGTGTGCATCCTATGAGGTTGATTCCTACATGTGTTTTGAACTATGCCATGTCTTCTTTACAGTGGTGCTTGCCATGTATTTTTGTGATCAATGTGGTGACTAGCACAAGCATGCAAACTAGGCTTCGTGTTAATGCTGATTTTAGTCCCTGTTTTGCTGTTAAAATGTTGCCATGTAAACTTGATGCTACAGAGAGATTCATGCATAATTTGAGATACTTCAGTAAGGGTGTTTTGAAAACATGGTTATGCTCTATCCATTCATGGTCCTGGTTGCAATTATGGAATAGTCTAGCATGTCATTTTCGTGCTCTACTTTTGCTTCATTCTGTTTCCTGGCAGATTGTTTACGTGTTATTCAATTTGGCCAATGTTGCTATAGTTGATCCTTGCATGCTATGAACTTGTTCTTGACTTGGTTTGCTTCACAAATATGCCTTCTTACTGTTGGATGCCTT
This sequence comes from Triticum aestivum, assembly GCF_018294505.1. Classification (NCBI taxonomy): domain Eukaryota; kingdom Viridiplantae; phylum Streptophyta; class Magnoliopsida; order Poales; family Poaceae; genus Triticum; species Triticum aestivum. The sequence goes on from NC_057795.1 coordinate 692,425,638, forward strand.
GCCATGCCATGTTTTGCTCTGTAGTGAGTTGCACAAGCTCATTTAGGTGCCTTCATTTTTATGTTCCTGCCACGTATGAATCTGTAATAAAACTTGCTATGTTTACGTGGGTGCCATTATATCTTCTGATCCTTTTTGGCTTATGGTCAGTAAGGGACTTTTGATCTATGCAATTAGTAGATTCATGCCATGCCTTTGTTTGCCATGATAAGTTCCTGTAACATGTTGTTTGATAGCTCTAAACATTGCATCGTGCTGTTATTTTCCGCAAAGTCTGAAATTGTTAAAACTTGCAATCTTATCATGTGTGTTTGAGCATGTTCTAGTGATTTCTAGAGTTAGCTCAGTGTTCATGTTTTGTGATGCTATATATGTACTTCATGTCCATGCTTTTGATTATCATGTTGGGGTACTTTAGCATATTGTTTTGATGCTTGCAATATGCCTAGTTGCTGTTTTGGACAGCTTGTCCTTTAAACTTGTTTCATGTGCATGTGTTGAACCGTTGCTCCGTTTTGAGTGTGCTTTATATGAAACTTGCTTGATATTGAATGTAGTTTCATATTATCATGTTGCATCCTTGTTTTGAGGTGTTTGCTTGATGTTTGGGTGCATTTTGCATCAATGCCATGTTTAACTTGTTTTGCTCATATCTTCTAGGCCGTAGCTCCGAACCAAATGATCTTTATATGTAACTTGACTAGAATCTCGTGTAGATCATCTTTGTGCATCTTAACTTGATGTTTAACAACTTGAACATAAGGTTTATTCAGATCTGGACTAACTTCGAAACTTGCATATGAGGACTTACCGGATTTGTTATATGTTGTTCCCGGCCTCATTTAAACTTGCCTTGATGTGTTGCTCTTGTTTGCATCATCTTTTGTCATGAGTAGCTTCATGTAGCCTTGTCATGCATCATGTCTGTTGTGCATCATGCCTTGTTCTTGTGTGGTGTGTTTACCATGTTGTGTGCTTCTTCTCGATAGTTCCTGTTTCGTTGCGATCGTGAGGATTCGTTCGTCTTCGCTTGGTTCGGCTTCGTCCGTTCGTCTTCTTCATGGACTCGTTCTTCTTCCTAGCGGGATTTCAGGCAAGATGACCGCTACCCTGGATCTCACTACTATCATTGCTATGCTAGTTGCTTCGTTCTATCGCTTTGCTGCGCTACCTATCATCTGTTTATCAAGCCTTCCCATATTGCCATGAACCTCTAACCTTTGAGACCTTTCCTATGGAAACCGTTGTTTGGCTATGTTACCGCTTTTGCTCAGCTCTCTTATAGCGTTGTTAGTTGCAGGTGAAGTTGAAGATTTCTCCATGGTGAACAGGATTTTGGTTGGGATATCACAATATCTCTTATATTATTAATGCATCTATATACTTGGTAAAGGGTGGAAGGCTCGGCCTTTTGCCTGGTGTTTTGTTCCACTCTTGCCGCCCTAGTTTCCGTCATACCGGTGTTATGTTTCCGGATTTTAGCGTTCCTTACGCGGTCGGGTGATTTATGGGACCCCCTTGACAGTTCGCTTTGAATAAAACTCCTCCAGCAAGGCCCAACCTTGGTTTTACCATTTGCCTCACCACCACCTATCTTTTCCCTTGGGTCGGCCAACCCGAGGGTCATCTTTATTTTAGCCCCCCCGGGCCAGTGCTTGTCTAAGTGTTGGTCTGAACCGAGCGATGTCCGGCGCCCCCTGGGCAACCAGGGTCTATGCCAACCCGACGTCTGGCTCATCCGGTGTGCCCTGAGAACGAGATATGTGCAGCTCCTATCGGGATTTGTCGGCACAGCGGGAGGTCTTGCTGGTCTTGTTTTACCATTGTCGAAAAGTCTTGTAAACCGGGATTCCGAGTCTGATCGGGTCTTCCTGGGAGAAGGTCTATTCCTTCGTTGATCGCGAGAGCTTGTCATGGGCTAAGTTGGGACACCCCTGCAGGGTATAATCTTTCGAAAGCCGTGCCTGCGGTTATAGGCAGATGGGAATTTGTTAATGTCCGGTTGTAGACAACTTGACACCAGATCCGAATTAAAACGCATCAACCGCGTGTGTAGCCGTGATGGTCTCTTCTCGGCGGAGTCCGGGAAGTGAACACGGTTTCTGGGTTATGTTTGACGTAAGTAGGAGTTCAGGATCACTTCTTGATCATTGCTAGTTGACGACCGTTCTGCTTGCTCTCTTCTCGCTCTTATTTGCGTATGTTAGCCACCATATAAGCTTAGTCGCTGCTGCAGCCTCACCACTTTCCCCTTTCCTTCCCTTTAAGTTTTGCTAGTCTTGATACCCATGGTAATGGGATTGCTGAGTCCTCGTGGCTCACAGATTACTACAACAACAGTTGCAGGTACAGGTTATGCGATGATCATGACGCGAGAGCGATGCTTGCTTGCGTTGAGTTCTTTTTCTGCTTCTTCGATCAGGGGATAGGTTCCAGGTCGGCAGCCTGGGCTAGCAGGGTGGATGTCGTTTGAGTTTCTGTTTGTGTTGCATCCGTAGTCGGATGTTGATCTTATGTATCGTGATGTTGTATTCGTGTGGCATGGTATGCCTTATGTATGTATCCTCATCTATTATGTAATGTTGATGTAATGATATCCACCTTGTAAAAGCGTTTCAATATGCGGGTCTATTCTTGGTGGGACCTTCGAGTTCCTTTTGGATAGGGTCGCATATTGGGCGTGACACCTACATGACAAAAAGAAAACAGTTTCTTGTGATTCTGGAAACACTGTAATGTTCTTTAGAACTACATACAAGCCACCTTATATATGATAAGATAAAGTGGAAATATATATGTCAGAAATATAAATACCAAATGGAAACAAGAGATCAAGAAACAACAACAACAGGGTCTTTATTGTCTTCTCCGCAATATGGGCCGACGAACTTGGAGCTCCCTCCAACTCAAACAGTTGTATCTCAACACCAAGTATCGCTCAAGAAACAAAAACAGGGTCTTTATTGTCTTCTCCACAATACGGTCCGACAAACTTGGAGCTCCCTACAACTCAAACAGTTGTATCTCAACACCAAGTATCGCTGTTAATAACAGAGTTACAAAACATCATGAGTACGTCAAAAGACAAAGATGAACTGATGATGTATCTTCTAGTTGAGCAATGTGTGTGCAATGACAAGTTCATGTAGGTTACAGAGAATATTTTGTTCACAAGAGATGTTGAAATATGAAAGTGATGATCACCTTCTTTATTCAAGACGGTGGTCCAATCTCATAGCAAAATTTCTTCTCTGACGATTCATGCTCCATTGTTTCTTTACCGCTTGCCATTTCATCATTGCTCGTTCGCTTTCTACTCGAGGAAGGTGCTTCATGTTGACTTGCAGCATCTGTAAATGGTAAGATACACACAGTTTTACTCACAATTCAATCGGTAACAAAAGATTCAGTCTATCACGGCAGTTGATAGTGCCAAATGGTGGTACTGGCAGCACTGAAGTTACTAGTTTGGAGTAATTCAGTTTCTTCAAATTTTCATGTCATGTTAATCAGCTGTCTGCAACACGTGACAAGCAATATAAAAGAGACTGCAAATTCACTCATAGTCATACCTCGGCAAGCATACGGTTGAGGTGTTGATCCCTCACACGTAGAAGAAGCCGCCAACCCAGCAGGCGGCCATGGCATTTGGAAAGGGAAAGCCATGCAACGATGACATCGAAACTTGTCCTTGAGGCTCAGGTCCTTGAGATCAATGACGATATGAGAATACTTGCTACTGGCACAGTAAACAATTGCTAGTCCGGCACACACCATATGGACGTCAAAGCTCCGGTTCAAGCTGGCAAGCTCGCCTATTTGGCTTTTCTTCTCCAACTCCCACGCACGCCCACCGCCGCCGCCCTTCTTCTTGAGCACCCACACTTGCAACATGGTTGCGCCGACGATATTCAGAAGGCAACACGCGCCGGCATCGGTGTCTGCAATGGCGTATACTCGTGGATGTGGAGCTGGGAGCGGGACGATTGAGAACACCATGGTGCTGGTGTCGAGCAAGAGCGAGGAATTCAGGTCATATCTCCAAAAGATGAGCCCGGCCGCGGCAGAGTGCATCGGCCGCCGCATGCGCTTCGCGGGCACGTCGACGCCGATGTCAATCCCGTCCACGTCGACCCACGGGTGGATGCGCCACCCTGCCGCCGGACAAGAGCCGTACTCCATGGTTCGCATCCTTTGGCCGTCTCGCTCCCGCTGCACGGTGACCACGCGGAAGCAGCACGGCGCGCCACCTTCTCCATCTACATGGCCGTCGAGGTCGAGCAAGCAGTCCGATATGTACTCGGGCTCAGGGAGGGCTTCGTTCGGTGGACGGGGCACGGCGACGTGCCGGTGGGAGATGGAGACGGGGTTGTAGACGGAGAGGGAGTCGCCTCTGCAGAGGAGGAGCCGGCCGTTGTGGAAGTCCCGGAGGCGCCACGCCGGATCGTGCGCGAGGCGGGTGAGCAGGAAGTCGCCCCCGCGCGCGGCGGCCGCAAGGTCTGGGTCGGAGCGGACGGCGGCCGCGGGGTAGAAGACGGGGAGCTGGTCGAGGTCCGCGTGGGTGACGAAGAGGCCGAGCACGGGCGACCAGGGGTGGAGCTCGCGGAATCGCCGGAGGAAGCGGGGGCTTGAGGCGATGCCGCGCCAGCGGCGTGACGCGAGCGCGGCTCGAGCGAGGGAGGCCGGCGACGGGAGCCGGAGCAGGATGGCCTCGATGCTGTCGTCCTTGAGGGAGTCAAGGGTGGTGACCGCAGGGCTAGTCTCCGACGGCTCCATCAGGAGGGCCGTGGACCGCGGCGGAGCAGCTGAGGATCCTCCGGCGGCTGATGTGGCCATGTGGGTCAGTGCAGAGGCATGAGGACTCTTCCGTGTGGATAGCTTCTCTTTTTTTTGCCGGCGAATCGGCCGGCGACAACAAGCCGGCCATCCATACTTATTTAATCGAGCTGCACCAACGTAAATAAGCTATCAAAATTTTCTTTTTGTCACTTGTGCTTTTTTCTTTTGAACAATTTTGTCACTTGCACCCCCGCAAAAAAATAAAAAATTATCACTTGCATTTGTTGGTTTCCCTCGTCTTCGGTGGATCCTAGTCATCGGTCGTCAAACCCACGGATCACAAGTTGACGTATAATTTTTGGTTTCCATTAGCTAACACGTCGAATGACGACTTTGATTGCTAGGACAACGATATTGATTTGGTTTGGTTATATCTTACGATAGTCTGTGATGATTTTGTTTGGTTCTGCAGACCGATGATTATTGATCACGTGGATTATCAGCGGCAGTTGGGCCCGTGTTGATGCTAGCGACCGCGATGGTGGTGTCAAGGGACTCGCGTCTACTTCTTTTATCTCAAGACTCTTAGAGCTTTCGGCCCCCCAGGACGCTGAAAAAAAGCGTCTTGGGGGTGCGCCGGCGATAAACTCAGAATTGGGGGCGGTTCGTCACCCAGCCGTCACCCCAGGTGTCGAATTCAGTCCGGCTTTCAGCTCAAATATGTTCAAAAACGGTCTGATAACTGCGTGAATCGATCCATAATCGGCGCGGTTCGGCGGGTTTCGGCGTGAATTTCCGCAAACAAATAGGAACCAATTAGTTCCTCACATAGTTTGGCGTGTTTCGGCATGTTTCATTACATAAATCAAATAGTCCACTACAAATTATATTGTTTAACAAATAAAAACTCAAGTTTCATCACATGTCATTCCCGGCCTCACCCTTGAGCCTCCATAGGTGCTCCACCAGATCGTATTGCAATTCTTGATGCACATGTGGGTCTCGGATCTTCTGACGCATATTGAGGTAGTCAGTCCAGTTTGCCGGTAGCTGATGATCAACTTGGGCAAGAGGACCCTGCCTGTGGTATGGTTCAGTGTCAAACACTGGCTCTTCCTGCTTGCTCTCAATGATCATGTTGTGCAAGATGACACAGCAAGTCATGATCTCCCACATTCGATCTTTCGACCAGGTCTGAGCAGGGAACCGGACAACAACAAATCAAGATTGGAGCACACCAAATGCCCGCTCGACATCCTTCCTGCAAGCCTCCTGAATCTTCGCAAACCAGGCGTTCTTGCCTCCTGGCACAGGGTTTGAGATGGTCTTCACAAATGTCGACCATCTCAGATAGATGTCATCAGCTAGATAGTACCCCTTGTTGTACTGCCATCCATTGACCTTGAAGTTCACCGGAGGAGAATGACCTTCAACAAGCTTGGCAAAGACTGGGGAGCACTACAGGACGTTGATGTCATTGTGAGTTCCTGGCATCCCAAAGAAAGAGTGCCAAATCCAGAGGTCCTGTGTGGCCACTGCCTCAATCACCACACTGCAACCGCCTTTGGCGCCTTTGTACAACCCATGTCAAGCAAATGGACAGTTCTTCCATTTCCAATGCATGCAGTCGATGCTTACAAGCATCCCAGGAAATCCTCTTGCTTCATTCTGTGCTAGGATCCGAGCAGTGTCTTCCGCATTGGGTGTTCGCAAGTACCGCGGTCCAAACACTGCCACCACTGCCCTGCAGGACTTGTAGAAACACTCAATGGTGGTGGACTCGGCCATGCGCCCATAGTCATCGAGTGAATCACCGGGAGCTCCATATGCAAGCATCCTAGTAGCTGTCGTGCACTTCTGGATCGAGGTGAATCCAAGTGTGCCGGTGCAATCCTTCTTGCACTTGAAGTAGCTGTCGAACTCCCGGATGGAATTCATAATCCGGAGAAAAGCTTTCGGCTCATCCGATAACGATGCCAAAATGTTTTCTCACCGTGCAATAGAGTGTCGGCGAAGTAGTCCGAGTAGAGTATGCAGTAGCCTTCCAGATGATGCCGGTTCTTTGCTTTCACCCGTCCAAGCGCCGAGCCACCTCGCCGCGGCTTCTCACTGCTCGTGAGCAGGCCGGCAAGGGCGGCGAGAACCATGAGATGCTCCTGCTCCTAGACGTCGACTTTGGCTTCCTCATCCAGCAACGCCGCGAGCGCCTCCTCATCTTCGGAGTCCATCGTCGGGCAGGGCAATTCACTGAACACCTTGTGGGCGAGGTGGGCGCAAGCCCGCCGGCGTACAAGCCCTGCGCGGCCGGAGCACCGGAAAAGGTGCCCGGGGTGACGGCGAAGAGGATGCCTCGGCGACGCTCCTTCTTTTTCCCGGCTGGAGACGGACTGCCTAGCTGCGGCGGGCGGTGGTCGGCGCCGGGATCGGCAGGGTGGCGCGGGGTGGCGGCCGAGCGCGGGGGGCAGGACGGCGAATCTGGGCGGGTGGATTGATTTTTCGCCTGTCAATGTGGCCCCGAGAACACTTTTCCCTTGCGCCGGAGCCCCCGAGCGCCCCCCCCCCCCCCCGGTGTGCCGGGTTCGGCCTGCGTGCGCCGGGCACAAAAACGGGCTGAGCCGGCGGAATTTGGCGTCCTGGGGGCGTGACTGGGTCGTTTTTTCGGCGCCGGCGCAAATAAATCGCCTGGGGAGGCCGTCCTGGGGGCGCGGCTGGAGATGCTCTTACATGTTTTATTCGATGATATTGTGGATATGGATCAATGGTCTGATAGTTGGCCATTGAAAGGTGTCTCTCTACAAACGAAATAGTTGTTACCTATTCGAATAAGCAACTCAAACATGATATTCAAAATGTGTGAAGTTATAAAACTTTTCTTCATGAATTGCTCTCACTCAATCCCGTGTTGCCACACCCAGGCGACTCGAGGGTGAACCCCCATCCCTAGCGCTGCTTTCCTTCCTCCACTCCATCCCCGGCAGCATCCTCCAGTGGTAGCGGGGGTCCTTCTACGTGGTGCCCCTTGGTTTCTTAGGCCATGGAGTTCGTGGGCCATGGCCTTGCTTCGTCCTGTGTGCCACATCGGCTCCCATGCATGCCACCACTCGCATGTCATCTCCGGTACATTTGGCAGCTGGAGGGCGCCCTAAGCTTCTTCTCATCCTTATGTCGTTCTCCTCCCCCTCGCATGAGCATCTCCAACACTGATCGACGCCTCGTACGGCGATACCTGGGAGACTCCTGTTGGGGAACATAGTAATTTAAAAAAAATCCTACGTACACGCAAGATCATGGTGATGCATAGCAATGAGAGGGGAGAGTGTTGTCTACGTACCCTCATAGATCGAAAATGGAAGCGTTAGAACAAGGCGGTTGATGTAGTCGTACGTCTTCATGGCCCGACCGATCAAGCACCGAAACTACGGCACCTCCGAGTTCTAGCACACGTTCAGCTCGATGACGCCCCTCGAACTCCGATCTAGCCGAGTGTCAAGGGAGAGTTCCGTCAGCACGACGGCGTGGTGACGATCTTGATGTTCTACCATCACAGGGCTTCACCTAAGCACCGCTACAATATTATCGAGGAGGACTATGGTGGAGGGGGGCACCGCACACGGCTAAGAGATCCAAGGATCAATTGTTGTGTCTAGAGGTGCCCACCTGCCCCCGTATATAAAGGAGCCAGGGGGAGGGGGTCGGCCGGCCAGGAGAGGCGCGCCAGGAGGAGTCCTCCTCCCACCGGGAGTAGGACTCGCCCCCTTCCTTATTGGAGTAGGAGAGGAGAGGGAAGGAGAGAGAGGGGGAAAGGAAAGAGGGGGCACCGTCCCCCCCCCTCCTTGTACAATTTGGACTTGAGGGGGAGGGGCGCGCGGCTGCCCCTTGGCCGCCTCTCCTCTTCCACCACTTGGGACCATGAGGCCCACTAACCTCCGGGGGGGTTCCGATAACCCCCCGGTACTCCGGTATATATCTGATAACACCCGAAACCATTCCGGTGTCCGAATATAGTCGTCCAATATATCAATCTTCATGTCTCGACCATTTTGAGACTCCTCGTCATGTCTGTGATCACATCTGGGACTCCGAACTACCTTTGGTACATCAAAACATATAAACTCATAATATAATTGTCATCTAACTTTAAGCGTGCGGACCCTACGGGTTCGAGAACAATGTAGACATGACTGAAACATGTTTCTGGTCAATAACCAATAGCGGAACCTAGATGCTCATATTGGCTCCCACATATTCTACGAAGATCTTTATCGGTCAAACCGCATAACAACATACGTTGTTCCCTTTGTCATCGGTATGTTACTTGCCCGAGATTCGATCGTCGGTATCTCAAACCTAGTTCAATCTCGTTACCGGCAAGTTTCTTTACTCATTATGTAATACATCATCTCGTAACTAACTCATTAGTCACATTGCTTGCAAGGCTTATAGTGATGTCTATTACCGAGAGGGCCCAGAGATACCTCTCCGACAATCGGAGTGACAAATCCTAATCTCGAAATACGCCAACCCAACAAGTACCTTCGGAGACACCTGTAGAGCACCTTTATAATCACCCAGTTACGTTGTTATGTTTGGTTCCTCCGGTAAACGGGAGTTGCATAATCTCATAGTCATAGGAACATGTATAAGTCATGAAGAAAGCAGTAGCAACATACTAAACGATCAAGTGCTAAGCTAACGGAATGGGTCAAGTCAATCACATCATTCTCTCAATGATGTGATCCCGTTAATTAAATGACAACTCTTTTGTCCATGGCTAGGAAACATAACCATCTTTGATAAACGAGCTAGTCAAGTAGAGGCATACTAGTGGCACTCAGTTTGTCTATGTATTCACACATGTATCATGTTTTCGGTTAATACAATTCTAGAATGAATAATAAACATTTATCATGATGTAAGGAAATAAATAATAACTATATTATTGCCTCTAGGGCATATTTCCTTCAGTCTCCCACTTGCACTAGAGTCAATAATCTAGATTACACATTAATGATTCTAACACCCGTGGAGCCTTGGTGTTGATCATGTTTTGCTCGTGGAAGAGGCTTAGTCAATGGGTCTGCAACATTCAGATCCGTATGTATCTTGCAAATCTCTATGTCTCCCACCTGGACTTGGTCCCGGATGGAATTGAAGCGTCTCTTGATGTGCTTGGTCTTCTTGTGATATCTGGATTCCTTTGCCAAGGCAATTGCACCAGTATTAGTCACAGAAGATTTTCATTTGACCCGATGCACTAGGTATGACACCTAGATCGGATATGAACTCCTTCATCCAGACTCCTTCATTTGCTGCTTCCGAAGCAGCTATGTACTCCGCTTCACATGTAGATCCCGCCACGACACTTTGTTTAGAACTGCACCAACTGACAGCTCCTCCGTTCAATATAAACACGTATCCGGTTTGCGATTTAGAATCGTCCGGATCAGTGTCAAAGCTTGCATCGACGTAACCATTTACGACTAGCTCTTTGTCACCTCCATAAATGAGAAACATATCCTTAGTCCTTTTCAGGTATTTCAGGATATTCTTGACCTTTGTCCAGTGATCCAGTCCTGGATTACTTTGTTACCTCCCTGCTAAACTTATTGCTAAGCATACATCAGGTCTGGTACACAACATTGCATACATGATAGAGCCTATGGCTGAAGCATAGGGAACATCTTTCATTTTCTCTCTATCTTCTGCTGTGGTCGGGCATTGAGTCTGACTCAACTTCACACCTTGTATTACAGGCAAGAACCCTTTCTTTGCTTGATCCATTTTGAACTTTTTCAAAACTTTATCAAGGTATGTACTCTGTGAAAGTCGAATCAAGCGTCTTGATCTATCTCTATAGATCTTGATGCCCAATATGTAAGCAGCTTCACCGAGGTCTTTCATTGAAAGAACTTTTATTCAAGTATCCTTTTATGCTCTCCAGAAATTCTATATCATTTCCAATCAATAATATGTTGTCTACGTATAATATTAGAAATGCTACAGAGCTCCCACTCACTTTCTCGTAAATACAGGCTTCTCCAAAAGTCTGTATAAAACCATATGCTTTGATTACACTATCAAAGCATTTATTCCAACTCCGAGAGGCTTGCACCAGTCCATAATGGATCGCTGGAGCTTGCACACTTTGTTAGCATCCTTTGGATCGACAAAACCTTCTGGTTGCATCATATACAACTCTTCTTCCAGAAATTCATTCAGGAATGCAGTTTTGACATCCATTTGCCAAATTTCATAATCATAAAAAGCGGCAATTGCTAACATGATTCGGACAGACTTAAGCATCGCTACGGGTGAGAAAGTCTCATCGTAGTCAACCCCTTGAACTTGTCGAAAACCTTTCACAACAAGTCGAGCTTTGTAGACGGTAACATCAGCGTCAGTCTTCTTCTTGAAGATTCATTTATTCTCAATGGCCTGCCGATCATCGGGCAAGTCAACCAAAGTCCACACTTTGTTCTCATACATGGATCCCATCTCAGATTTCATGGCCTCAAGCCATTTTACGAAATCTAGGCTCATCATCGCTTCCTCATAGTCCGTAGGCTCATCATGGTCAAGTAACATGACCTCCAGAATAGGATTGTCGTACCACTCTGGTGCGGATCTTACTCTGGTTGACCTACGAGGTTCGGTAGTAACTTGATCTGAATTTTCATGATCAATATCATTAGCTCCTCACTAATTGGTGTAGTCGTCACGGGAACTGGTTTCTATAATGAACTATTTTCCAATAAAGGAGCTGGTATAGTTACCTCATCAAGTTCTACTTTCCTCCCACTCACTTCTTTCAAGAGAAACTCCTTCTCTAGAAAGGATCCATTCTTAGCAACGAATGTCTTGCCTTCGGATCTGTGATAGAAGGTGTACCCAACAGTCTCCTTTGGGTATCCTATGAAGACACATTTCTCCGATTTGGGTTCGAGCTTATCAGGTTGAAGCTTTTTCACATAAGCATCGCAGCCCCAAACTTTAAGAAACGACAACTTTGGTTTCTTGCCAAACCATAGTTCATAAGGCGTCGTCTCAACGGATTTTGATGGTGCCCTATTTAACGTGAATGCGACCGTCTCTAAATCATAACCCCAAAACGATAGCGGTAAATTAGTAAGAGACATCATAGATCGCACCATATCTAGTAAAGTGTGATTACGACGTTCGGACACACCATTACGTTATGGTGTTCCGGGTGGCGTGAGTTGCGAAACTATTCAGCATTGTTTCAAATGTAAACCAAACTCGTAACTCAAATATTCTCCTCCACGATCAGATCACAGAAACTTTATTTTCTTGTTACGATGATTTTCAACTCACTCTGAAATTCTTTGAAATTTTCAAATGTTTCAGACTTATGTTTCATTAAGTAGATATACCCATATTTGCTTAAATCATCTGTGAAGGTGAGAAAATAACGATACCCGCCACGAGCTACAATATTCATTGGACCACATACATCAGTATGTATGATTTCCAACAAATCAGTTGCTCTCTCCATAGTTCCAGAGAACGGCGTTTTAGTCATCTTCCCCATGAGGCATGGTTCGCAAGTACCAAGTGATTCATAATCAAGTGATTCCAAAAGTCCATCAGTATGGAGTTTCTTCATGCGCTTTACACCAATATGACCTAAACGGCAGTGCCACAAATAAGTTGCACTATCATTATCAACTCTGCATCTTTTTGGTTTCAACAATATGAATATGTGTATCACTACTATCGAGATTCATCAAAAATAGAACACTCTTTCACTACAAGAAATATGCCAACTTGTGACCACCACTATTGGTCACTGAAAGGTCATGGTTTTTCATTTGCGACCTTTTTGTGACCAAAAAGAGAAGGTCAAAAGCTGGCGGTTGTAAACTGACTATAGCGACCTTTCTTCTGGAATGGTCGAAGACGTTTATGACCAAAATATGTCTACTGTGGCGTTTTGGTCACAAGCAACCTCCCCAGACCAAGTAGGCATCCAGCGTGGCAAGCTGATGTGGCACAAGAATCAGCCTGGTCCAATTCGGTTTTCTACATAGGCTGAGCCCATTAATTCGGCCTTTTTAATATTTATTTTTCCTATTAATTTTTGCTAGCTACATGGGCTGGCCCAGCAATTCGGCCTTTTTATTTCTAGATGCGGCCTTTTACAGCGTATAATCTTTTATTTTTTGCCATTTTATTTTCCACTCTTTTACTTTTGTCCCAAGAGTTTTAGTTTTTCTTTCTCTCAGAAGATTGGTCCCACTTGTCAGTTTCTAGTAATGGGACCCGGTTGTCACGGTCAAGTTCTTTAGATTTCACTTCATAGTAAAAGTAACCAATATCTAAATCAGCATTGGCAAAATACACTGCTTGAAATAGTAGCCAGAATGGCAATCACGGTATTACAACATGAATACATTTTTTGTGGTAAACACGGATACATCATACAATACAAATACAATGGCAATGAGTCAATGACAGTATTACTGCTTCTATCGACCTTCACCATGGACCTCCTTCAATCCTTCTATAGCAGACACAAACTCTCCTTCTCCTTTCAATCTTCTTTTGCATGGAGCTACTGTGAGAGGAAATCTACAGTTAAGAACAAAATACATATATAAGCAGTTGGGTACATATCACTTTGGAAAGAACAAAATACGTATATAAGCAGGTGGGTTTTGACAGATTTGATGGGGGCAGGTGGTGCAGACGTCTTCACAATAATGTCTCCAGTTTTGTTCTTGACAATTTAGGCAAAAGGTTAGCAAAATGCTACTGCTGCAGCACACTAAAGCACAAGATTTTTCACTAACAAAAGCATTTACAAACACAGAATTGACAGTGAAGAAAGCACGAACTGAACTTTAGCCCTATTGTAATGTATCCAGTTTCCAGTAGTATTTAATTTAGCTTCTGAACTCAACATGATATAGTTAATTAGTCCTATTGGCCATTACCCGATTGGGACCAATCACTTCCGACATTTAACCAGCCAAGAACTTGAACTAGTTAATTTGACTATTGTAGTGGATTCAATACTAGTGATTTTAGTTGAACTAGTCAATTGGCCTCATCACGTGCAAACTTTAACCAGAGAAGAAAAACATAGATCGTGGTAATGCTGGAAGGAACCAATCAATCGGAAGCATCCAACCGACTGGAATATGGAGCGACAGGGGACAGAGGGAGCGGGAGTGGACCTGGATGGTGTTGCTGCTGAAGACGAACACGAGGCCCACGCCGCTTGCAGGATGGCCGACCGCCACCGACCACGTCTGGAACTTGCGCGACTGCTTCCCGATGTACCGCCCTGTCTTGCCATCATAGTACTCGGGGAAGTCATCCTTGGCCAGACGCCTCTCCATCACCTCTACCGTGTTGCGGGCGATGTGGGGCCGCCCCAGCTTCACGCTCACCGCCACCAGGAGCCACAGCAGCACTGCAGTTTGCACGCGCACGACAACTTAGAACACATGTGTAAAGCACATTGGCATATAGAAATGCAGTGCATATATGGAAAGAAGAGAATACAATGCATGGGCACAGATCCAAGGAGCTAATACTGAACCAACATAGATCTGGTGATAAACAGCAGCGACATGCATCAAACAACTGAAGTTGTTCACTATAAGATCATCTATATCAGCTAAACTACCAACTTCCTATGCTATGAGGGTTATCTGATTTCAGGACATTCATATATACACCATGGACAGGTATAAAACCGAACAGAAAAGTAAAATACCACCACACAACACAGGTGTGCCCTCAAGTCCTGAACCAGTAAGTAGACTAACACTGACCACATGTATAAAGCAGAACAGCCAAGTGAATACTAACTATTCTGCAAAAATAAATAAAAAGTGAATACTAACAACTAACGCATGTGTGTCCTTAAGCCAAAAACCAGTAACCACGAAGGGGAAAAGGTAAAACAAATTCATGTGTTTTAGGGGGGCATGATAGCGCAGGGTGTCATAATCAGATTCTTGGAAATACTGATAATGTACACAACCCCCTTTTCTGAAGATAAATGCCTAAAAATTTAAGTTGCAAGGAGTAGATCAAAGATTCTGTAAGCAACTAGAACAACAGGAAGGTACTGAGCACATACAACTGGCTCTAGTATACCGCCATGCATGAGCACTTGTTAATATTTATATTCATCATAGCAACCTATAACCACCTATGCTTACAAATCATATCATAATGCCTATATAAGATGCAAAAAAGATATGCGCATCTCATATCAGACTAAGAGACAATGTTGCATAACAGTTCTGATCTTCTACCAAAACTGAACACAACATGTACCAAGGAAAATCAACACTTATAGATTCATATCACACTAACAGCCAACACTGCATAACAGTTCTGAACTTCTGCCAGAACTGAACACAACATATACCAAGAAAAATCAACGCTTCTGAATTAATATCAGACTAACAGCCAGTCAACACCGCATAACAATCCTAAACTTCTGTCAATCTGAACAAAACATACACTAAAGGAAACAATCAGCAAACAAGATGAAAAGTGTAACAACCTGAGGTTCTGTCAACAGGATTTCCTTCGACGCAAGTGCTCACTCCTCTTCCATGCTTCGGAGCCATCGCTTGAACTGTATCGGTGCCTCGTGCACCAACATCATGCGGGCAAGGTACGTTCTTCTCAGACCCGAGGTTATCAGAGGCTCCCTCTTGGAGCACCTTGAGCCCATGGCCACTACCCACATGGATCATGCTCCTGTCGGGAGTGGCGTGGTGGTGGTGCTGCTGCTGGCCACAGAGCTGCTGCATGAAGGACACCTCCATGGAGCTGATGTACATGTTGTGGGTCTCGTTCGTCCATCCGGCCGACACCAGCTCCCCAACCTGATCACCCTGCTGAAGAAGAAGAAGTTAGAAACCAGTTCTAGTTTTACAGGCACAAAATCACACCAGCTCCCCAACAAGAAGGTGGTAAGCATAAGGGCAGGGGCAACTAACAATTAACATCACAGGAGAAGAAAACATACAGTTTATGACTACATCAGAATGGTATATTTCTCGGCAAAAGATGCCCCTAGGACCTACACAGATCTAGATTTACAGATGCAACCTTCAGAATTAATTATTCTATGATCAAACAAAAGCGGAGACTATATACTGGGTACTGATGCACTATTCTATGATCTGAGCTATCGTTGTTTCAATAGCTTGGCAAACATTGACAGCAAAGAAACAAAAATTTTAAGTCAATATCTTTGTGAGCGTGTAGTAGATTGTTCACATCCTAATGAGATACATGGCAAAGAAGCTTGAACTATACTAGCAACAGAAAGCAGTCAGCAGTATCTGAGAGTGACTGATGGTTGTTTCAACAAACAATCAGTTTCTTGACATCTTAACACGGACCAAAGAACTGTTGTTACTTCACAATGCAGATAAATAGATCTACTCTAGCAAGCAAGGACCTGACCTCTCCTCTCGGAAGAAAGGAAGATGGTTTCAGTTTCCTTGTCACAAATTTGATGGCTAACTGACAAGTCACTACTAGCATGCGAAGCTCATCCAGTCACTACTAGCATGCATACGAAGCTCATCTAGCTAACTGACCATCGAAACACGGGAGATCACCCATACAAGCCGTAGACAAATATGTACACAAGCCGGAGGCACCGGGGGAGAGAGAGGGAGGGAGAGGGCTTACGAGGCGGGCGAGGAGCCTGAGGAGCGCGCGGATCCTGGGGCGGACGTGCGCATTGAGCATATATGAAGACGAAGATGGCGCTGGTCACCCTCTTGGGCTTGTTGGGGTCCTTGCCGGCCTTGCCCTTCTTCCCTTGGCGGCCGGCTTCTCGGCCCCCTTGCTCCTCACCGCCAACCTACAACACCATAGATCATCAGAAACCTAATCACTGGAAAAGATCTACCACGAGTGGAAGGGAGTACCTTGAGCTCGTGTCGTCGGGCTCGGATGAATGGGCAGCTGCGTGTGGGGCGAGGTAAGAGTCACCAGAGCCGCACCATCGACGGAGGCGCCATCGCATCCGAAACCCTAGCCATGGGGACGTTGTCGGGGAAGGACGCATGCAAAAGGAGCAGCACGACCGGCCTTGAGGTCCGGCGCGTCGATGGCCTGCCTGGCATCGGGCGCCCTCATGGAGACGCCAGAGGAGGAGGCTGGTGAAGCAGCGACGGCTGGGATCAACTGCTAGGGTGGAGTACAACGAACCCCTCCCTACAGCGAGGTGTACGGCAGCCGTTTGAGGATCCCGCAAACCCTAGGTCGCATTCCGTCGTGGTCCGGCCAGCTTGACGGAGCGGCGCGCATCGAAGCATGCGCGCGCCGGCGAGCCAGCTGGCCGCGACACCGAGGATGCAGGGCGTTGGATCTGCTGTGGGAGGTGGAGGGAGGGAGCGGAAGATGGGGAACGATGGGCGGCGCGTGGATCTGGCGTCATCAGGCTTGGATGAATGGGCGGCGTGAGGAAGGGAGGGACGATGGTGGTGGCGGCGCAAGGGAAGGGGAGGTGGCGGCGGCGATCTGGAAGGGGAGGAGGAGAGCTCTCTCTCTCTCTCTCCGCATCAGGCACAGCGGGTGGGTGGGTGGGACACAGCGGGTGGGTGTGGGACTGTGGGTGGGTGGGTGGGTGGATGGATGGATGGATCTGTGCCATGTCATCGATCCATGGCACACATGTTTCCACCAATGATGATTAAGCTTATGCAATTGTTTTTTTTCTTTTTTTTCTCTTACATATTTTCTCACCCATGTAAATAACCTATCCAATATTTACTGCAAAAGGGCACCATTTCATTTTCAAAAATATTATACAATATTGACTAACTCGGGGAGGATTCGTTGCAACTCCGGCGACCCTCGACGATATTACATCACAACACTAGCGGCCTGACAATGCTTCATTGCAACTCCGCCGGTCCCGACAATGTTGGATCATAGCACCCGCGGTCCGCGGCGATGCTATGTTGCATCACTGGTGACTATTTGCAGCACCACCTTCTGTTGCAACCCCCAGCAACCTTGCGACACCATCCTCGTGTGCATGACCGGTGGCCACCACCCGGCAGCCTGCGGCGCCACGCATCACTACCCCACACCAAGAGCTTCGACACCCCTCGCATCAACAAATCGTCACCACCGTCGTCGAACATCAGCCATCATAGAAATGCTCAAATGTTATGGTAGATCAATGGCTTTCAAGCCAAATGATCAATCCTATGGCCACATTCATGGCATAGTTTGTTCAAATGATCTCATGTTGTGCACAAGGGTGTATATTGGAATGGCAAACAATGTTGCCTAAGGAAGTTTTCATTTTCTTTGCACGGAAAATTAATTTTCCATTTTCCGAGTGCCTGAAATGAGTTTTTTTTGTGAAGGACCTACCATATATTTGTTGCAAAATTGGACCTAATCAATTTTATAAAATACTAGGCCATATTTAATGCACAATTGACCAAATGGTTGGGTGTAAAAAGTTTTGATCCACCTCTGGTGAAAAAGACAAATTCCCGCCGATTCAGCTCGAAGCGGGTTAAATTTGAACTGAAGCTGCCTCATAGTTTGCTATTTATTTTTTCCAAAAATCATTTCTAGGTACATAAGTATCTATTTAATCAGAGAAACACCAAAAAATTCCAAAATTCAACCACTAGCTAGGAATGGTCAAGCCCGTCGTTTTGACCGCATTTTGAAACGGGCATAAAAAATTCAAAAAAAATCAAAAAATTGGAAAACCTTCGCATTGTGTCATTATATGTGACCGAGTTTCCAGGAAAAATAATAAACTTGTAATACGGTAATTATTTTAAAAAAGTGTTCTCAGAAATGAGCTATCAAGTGTGAAGATTCATGGCGTTCAAGCCAAATGATCAATCTTATGGCCACATTCATGGCATAGTTTGTTCAAATGATCTCATATCGTGCACAAGGTGATTGGAATGGCAAACAATGTTGCCTAAGGAAGTTTTCATTTTCTTTGGACGAAAAAACCATTTTTCATTTTCCGAGTGCCCAAAAGGAGGTTTTTTTGTGAAGGACCTCCCAAATAATTGTTGCAAAATTGGACCTAATCAATTTTCTAAAATACTAGGACATATTTAATGCACAACTGATAAAATGGTTGGGTGCAAAAAGTTTTGATCCACCTCTCATGAAAAAGACAAATTTCCGCCGATTCAGTTGGAAGCGGGTCAAATTTGAACTGCAGCTGCCTCATGGTTTGCTATTTATTTTTTCCAAAAATCATTTCTAGTTACATAAGTACCTATTTAATCAGAGAAACACCAAAAAAATTCCAAGATTCAACCACTAGCTAGGAACGGTCATTCCCGCCGTTTTGACCGCATTTTGAAACGGACATAAAAAATTCAAACAAAATCAAAAATTTGGGAAACCTTCGCATTGTGTCATTATATGTGGCCAAGTTCCCAGGAAAAATAACAAACTTGTAATACGACAATTATTTTAAAAAAGTGTTCTCAGAAATGAGCTATCATCTGTGAAGATTCATGGCTTTCAAGCCAAATGATCAATCTTATGGCCACATTCGTGGCATAGTTTGTTCAAATGATCTCATATTGTGCACAAGGGTGCATATTGGAATGGCAAACAATGTTGCCTAAGGAAGTTTTCATTTTCTTTGGATGAAAAAACCATTTTTCATTTTCCGAGTGCCCAAAAGGAGGTTTTTTTGTGAAGGAACTCCCAAATAATTGTTGCAAAATTGGACCAAATCAATTTTCTAAAATACTAGGACATATTTAATGCACAATTGACAAAATGGTTGGGTGCAAAAAGTTTTGATACACCTCTCATGAAAGACAAAATTCCGCCGATTCAGTTGGAAGCGGGTCAAATTTGAACTGCATCTGCCTCATAGTTTGCTATTTATTTTTTCCAAAAATCATTTCTAGTTACATAAGTACCTATTTAATCATAAATACATGGTTTGGTGGAGATACGTCGAGGTTTGGGCGGTGGCCGAGGGCCCCAACTCTAGAGCGCGTAAACTCGCATGCCCACCGCATGCTCACTGCGTGAACGTGGCGTTGCCATGTGTTCTGGGCGGCCTAGGTATGTCTAGTGGGTTGGGAACTCCCCAGGTAGGTGCTAGGAAGAAAATCACAACATAAGATTCTCACGAGGAGACCGATCGAAGCTCAAACATGAATAAGCAGCCAAGTGTTTGATTTGCGGTACGGGAAATGCACATGGCTAATGGGCGTGAGTTTTGGCTGAGGATGATCAGTTACTAAGAAGATCGTCTTCACAAATTTTCACCTCAAAAGGAGGAGCCTAGGTAGTACTTGCTTTACAAAGTACCACACTGGACATAAATACGAATGTTGAAGCTCGGCTCAAAATAATGAATGGATTGAGCTGGCATTTGGTGGAGGATGGTTATTTGGGCATAGGAAAACACTGTAGAAAACAGATACTATTTGGACATGCCAAAGTGGTACTTCCTTCACAAAGTGCTGCTCTGAACAGAATAGGAAAATGAATATTTTCAAATTATTTTTGAACTAGGCAAGGAATGTTTTTGACATATTTGAAATATATGATCCAAACATTTATGAGATTTTTTTGGGATTTTGGGAATAACAGAAATATAGGTTGCTTCACAACCTAGGGCAAAAAATGCCACATGGACATGACACATAGGCAAAACTGATGAGATGGCGCCTAGTCATCACAACCCACCACAATCTACAAGGCTATGACCATCTATATTGGTCATTAACAACTAGAAATAAGGTAGCGGACTAGCACTGTTTGCTTTGTGACCATTTCGTGTAAGGAAATTACGACCTTTCTGACCAAAATGGTCGCAATGGTTTAGGGTTTGGAGCCCCCCGAACAGCTTTTGACCAATTGGTCTGAAATGATCATAGATATATGACAAATTCTTCCAGGGTCACTGATAGAAGGTCACTAGTTTTCGGTTAATAAAATTCTAGAATGAATAATAAACATTTATCATGATGTAAGGAAATAAATAATAACTTTATTATTGCCTCTAGGGCATATTTCCTTCAGTCTCCCACTTGCACTAGAGTCAATAATCTAGATTACACATTAATGATTCTAACACCCATGGAGCCTTGGTGCTGATCATGTTTTGCTCGTGGAAGAGGCTTAGTCAACGGGTCTGCAACATTCAGATCCGTATGTATCTTGCAAATCTCTATGTCTCCCACCTGGACTTGGTCCCGGATGGAATTGAAGCGTCTCTTGATGTTCTTGGTCTTCTTGTGATATCTGGATTCCTTTGCCAAGGCAATTGCACCAGTATTGTCACAGAAGATTTTCATTTGACCCGATGCACTAGGTATGACACCTAGATCGGATATGAACTCCTTCATCCAGACTCCTTCATTTGCTGCTTCCGAAGCAGCTATGTACTCCGCTTCACATGTAGATCCCGCCACGACACTTTGTTTAGAACTGCACCAACTGACAGCTCCTCCGTTCAATATAAACACGTATCCGGTCTGCGATTTAGAATCGTCCGGATCAGTGTCAAAACTTGCATCGACGTAACCATTTATGACTAGCTCTTTGTCACCTCCATAAACGAGAAACATATCCTTAGTCCCTTTCAGGTATTACAGGATATTCTTGACCGCTGTCCAGTGATCCACTCCTGGATTACTTTGGTACCTCCCTGCTACTTATTGCTAAGCATACATCAGGTCTGGTACACAACATTGCATACATGATAGAGCCTATGGCTGAAGCATAGGGAACATCTTTCATTTTCTCTCTATCTTCTGCTGTGGTCGGGCATTGAGTCTGACTCAACTTCACACCTTGTATTACAGGCAAGAACCCTTTCTTTGCTTGATCCATTTTGAACTTTTTCAAAACTTTATCAAGGTATGTACTCTGTGAAAGTCCAATCAAGCGTCTTGATCTATCTCTATAGATCTTGATGCCCAATATGTAAGCAGCTTCACCGAGGTCTTTCATTGAAAGAACTTTTATTCAAGTATCCTTTTATGCTCTCCAGAAATTCTATATCATTTCCAATCAATAATATGTTGTCTACATATAATATTAGAAATGCTACAGAGCTCCCACTCACTTTCTCATAAATATAGGCTTCTCCAAAAGTCTGTATAAAACCCTATGCTTTGATTACACTATCAAAGCGTTTATTCCAACTCCGAGAGGCTTGCACCAGTCCATAAATGGATCGCTGGAGCTTGCACACTTTGTTAGCATCCTTTGGATCGACAAAACCTTCTGGTTGCATCATATACAACTCTTCTTCCAGAAATCCATTCAGGAATGCAGTTTTGACATCCATTTGCCAAATTTCATAATCATAAAATGCGGCAATTGCTAACATGATTCGGACAGACTTAAGCATCGCTACGGGTGAGAAAGTCTCATCGTAGTCAACCCCTTGAACTTGTCGAAAACCTTTCACAACAAGTCGAGCTTTGTAGACGGTAACATCAGCGTCAGTCTTCTTCTTGAAGATCCATTTATTCTCAATGGCCCGCCGATCATCGAGCAAGTCAACCAAAGCCCACACTTTGTTCTCATACATGGATCCCATCTCAGATTTCATGGCCTCAAGCCTATTTTGCGAAATCTAGGCTCATCATCGCTTCCTCATAGTCCGTAGGCTCATCATGGTCAAGTAACATGACCTCCAGAATAGGATTGCCGTACCACTCTGGTGCGGATCTTACTCTGGTTGACCTACGAGGTTCGGTAGTAACTTGATCTGAATTTTCATGATCAATATCATTAGCTTCCTCACTAATTGGTGTAGTCGTCACGGGAACTGGTTTCTATGATGAACTATTTTCCAATAAAGGAGCAGGTACGATTACCTCATCAAGTTCTACTTTCCTCCCACTCACTTCTTTTGAGAGAAACTCCTTCTCTAGAAAGGATCCATTCTTATCAACGAATGTCTTGCCTTCGGATCTGTGATAGAAGGTGTACCCAACAGTCTCCTTTGGGTATCCTATGAAGACACATTTCTCCGATTTGGGTTCGAGCTTATCAGGTTGAAGCTTTTTCACATAAGCATCACAGCCCCAAACTTTAAGAAACGACAACTTTGGTTTCTTGACAAACCATAGTTCATAAGGCGTCGTCTCAACGGATTTTGATGGTGCCCTATTTAACATGAATGCGGCCGTCTCTAAATCATAACCCCAAAACGATAGCGGTAAATCAGTAAGAGACATCATAGATCGCACCATATCTAGTAAAGTGTGATTACGATGTTCGGACACACCATTACGTTGTGGTGTTCCGGGTGGCGTGAGTTGCGATACTATTCCGCATTGTTTCAAATGTAAACCAAACTCGTAACTCAAATATTCTCCTCCACGATCAGATCGCAGAAACTTTATTTTCTTGTTACGATGATTTTCAACTCACTCTGAAATTCTTTGAACTTTTCAAATGTTTCAGACTTATGTTTCATTAAGTAGATATACCCATATTTGCTTAAATCATCTGTGAAGGTGAGAAAATAACGATACCCGCCGCGAGCTACAATATTCATTGGACCACATACATCAGTATGTATGATTTCGAATAAATCAGTTGCTCGCTCCATAGTTCCGGAGAACGGCGTTTTAGTCATCTTGCCCATGAGGCATGGTTCGCAAGTACCAAGTGATTCATAATCAAGTGATTCCAAAAGTCCATCAGTATGGAGTTTCTTCATGCGCTTTACACCAATATGACCTAAACGGCAGTGCCACAAATAAGTTGCACTATCATTATCAACTCTGCATCTTTTTGGTTTCAACATTATGAATATGTGTATCACTACTATCGAGATTCATCAAAAATAGACCACTCTTTAAGGGTGCATGACCATAAAAGATATTACTCATATAAATAGAACAACCATTATTCTCAGATTTAAGTGAATAGCCGTCTCGCATCAAACAAAATCCAGATATAATGTTCATGCTCAACACTCGCACCAAATAACAATTATTTAGGTCTAAAACTAATCCCGAAGGTAGATGTAGAGGTAGCGTGCCAACGGCGATCACATCAACTTTGGAACCATTTCCCACGCGCATCGTCACCTCGTCCTTAGCCAGTGTCCGCTTAATCCGTAGTCACTATTTTGAGTTGCAAATATTAGCAACAGAACCAGTATCAAATACCCAGGTGCTACTGCAAGCTCTGGTAAGGTACACATCAATAACATGTATATCACATATATCTTTGTTCACCTTGCCATCCTTCTTATCCGCCAAATACTTGGGGCAGTTCCGCTTCCAGTGACCAGTCTGTTTGCAGTAGAAGCACTCAGTATCAGACTTAGGTCTAGACTTGGGTTTCTTCTCTTGAGCAGCAACTTGTTTGCCGTTCTTTTTGAAGTTCCCCTTCTTCTTCCATTTACCCTTTTTATTGAAACTGGTGGTCTTGTTGACCATCAACACTTGATGCTCCTTTTTGATTTCTACCTCCGCAGCCTTTAGCATTGCGAAGAGCTCGGGAATAGTCTTGTTCATCTCTTGCATATTATAGTTCATCACAAAGCTCTTGTAGCTTGGTGGCAGTGATTGAAGAATTCTGTCAATGACACTATTATCAGGAAGATTAACTCCCAGTTGAATCAAGTGATTATTATACCCAGACAATTTGAGTATATGTTCACTGGCAGAACTATTCTCTTCCATCTTGCAGCTATAGAACTTATTGGAGACTTCATATGTCTCAATCCAGGCATTTGCTTGAAATATTAACTTCAACTCCTGGAACATCTCATATGCTCAATGACGTTCAAAACGTCGTTGAAGTCCCGGTTCTAAGCCATAAAGCATGGCACACTGAACTATCGAGTAGTCATCAGCTTTGTTCTGCCAAACGTTCACAACGTCTGCAGTTGCATCTGCAGCAGGCCTGGCACCCAACGGTGCTTCCAGGACGTAATTCTTCTATGCAGCAATAAGGGTAATCCTCAAGTTACGGACCCAGTCCGTGTAATTGCTACCATCATCTTTCAACTTTGCTTTCTCAAGGAACGCATTAAAAATCAACGGAACAACAGCACGAGCCATCTATCTACAATCAACATAGACATGCAAAATACTATCAGGTAGTAAGTTCATGATAAATTTAAGTTCAGTTAATCATATTACTTAAGAACTCCCACTTAGATAGACATCCCTCTAATCATCTAAATGATCATGTGATCCAAATCAACTAAACCATAACCGATCATCACGTGAAATGGAGTAGTTTTCAATGGTGAACATCATTATGTTGATCATATCTACTATATGATTCAAGCTCGACCTTTCGGTCTCAGTGTTCCGAGGCCATATCTGCATATGCTAGGCTCGTCAAGTTTAACCTGAGTATTCTGCATGTGCAAAACTGGCTTGCATCCGTTGTAGATGGACGTAGAGCTTATCACACCCGATCATCATGTGGTGTCTGGGCACGACGAACTTTGGCAACGGTGCATACTCAGGGAGAACACTTGTATCTTGAAATTTAGTGAGAGATCATCTTATAATGCTACCGTCAATCAAAGCAAGATAAGATGCATAAAGGATAAACATCACATGCAATCAATATAAGTGATATGATATGGCCATCATCATCTTGTGCTTTGTGATCTCCATCTCCGAAGCACCGTCATGATCACCATCGTCACCGGCGCGACACCTTGATCTCCATCGTAGCATCATTGTCGTTTCGCCAACTATTGCTTCTATGACTATCGCTACCGCTTAGTGATAAAGTAAAGCAATTACAGGGTGATTGCATCGCATATAATAAAGCGACAACCATATGGCTCCTGCCAGTTGTCGATAACTCGGTTACAAAACATGATCATCTCATACAATAAAATATAGCATCACGTCTTGACCATATCACATCACAACATGCCCTGCAAAAACAAGTTAGACGTCCTCTACTTTGTTGTTGCAAGTTTTACGTGGCTGCTACGGGCTGAGCAAGAACCGTTCTTACCTACGCATCAAAACCACAACGATAGTTCGTCAAGTTAGTGTTGTTTTAACCTTCTTAAGGACCGGGCGTAGCCACACTCGGTTCAACTAAAGTTGGAGAAACTGACACCCGCTAGCCACATGTGTGCAAAGCACGTCGGTAGAACCAGTCTTGTGTAAGCGTGCACGTAATGTCGGTCCGGGCCGCTTCATCCAACAATACCGCCGAAACAAAGTATGACATGTTGGTAAGCAGTATGACTTGTATCGTCCACAACTCACTTGTGTTCTACTCGTGCATATAATATCAACGCATAAAACGTAAGCTCGGATGCCACTGTTGGGGAACGTAGTAATTTCAAAAAAATTCCTACGCACACGCAAGATCATGGTGATGCATAGCAACGAGAGGGGAGAGTGTTCTCTACGTACCCTCATAGACCGAAAGTGGAAGCGTTAGAACAACGCGGTTGATGTAGTCGTACGTCTTCACGGCCCGACCGATCAAGCACCGAAACTACGGCACCTCCGAGTTCTAGCACACGTTCAGCTCGATGACGTCCCTCAAACTCCGATCCAGCCGAGTGTCGAGGGAGAGTTCCGTCAGCACGACGGTGTGATGATGATCTTGATGTTCTACCGTCGCAGGACTTCGCCTAAGCACTGCTACAATATTATCGAGGACTATGGTGGAGGGGGGCACCGCATACGGCTAAGAGATCCAAGGATCAATTGTTGTGTCTAGAGGTGCCCCCCTGCCCCCGTATATAAAGGAGCCAGGGGAGGGGGTCGACCGGCCAGGAGAGGCGCGCCAGAAGGAGTCCTCCTCCCACCGGCAGTAGGACTCCCCCCCTTCCTTGTTGGAGTAGGAGAGGAGAGTGAAGGAGAGAGAGGGGAAAAGGAAAGGGGGGGCGCCGCCCCCCTCCTTGTCCAATTCGGACTTGGGGGGAGGGGCGCGCGGCTGCCCCTTGGCCGCCTCTCCTCTTCCACCACTTGGGCCCATGAGGCCCATTAACCTCCGGGGGGGTTCCAATAACCCCCCGGTACTCCGGTATATATCCGATAACACCCGAAACCATTCCGGTGTCCGAATATAGTCGTCCAATATGTCAATCTTCATGTCTCGACCATTTCGAGACTCCACGTCATGTACATGGTCACATCTGGGACTCCGAACTACCTTCGGTACATCAAAACATATAAACTCATAATATAACTATCATCTAACTTTAAGCGTGCGGACCCTACGGGTTCGAGAACAATGTAGACATGACCGAAACACGTTTCTGGTCAATAACCAATAGCGGAACCTGGATGCTCATATTGGCTCCCACATATTCTACGAAGATCTTTATCGGTCAAACCGCATAACAACATACGTTGTTCCCTTTGTCATCGGTATGTTACTTGCCCGAGATTCAATCGTCGGTATCTCAATACCTAGTTCAATCTCGTTACCGGCAAGTCTCTTTACTCGTTATGTAATACATCATCTCGCAACTAACTCATTAGTCATATTGCTTGCAAGGCTTATAGTGATGTGTATTACAGAGAGGGCCCAGAGATACCTCTCCGACAATCGGAGTGACAAATCCTAATCTCGAAATACGCCAACCCAACAAGTACCTTCGGAGACACCTGTAGAGCACCTTTATAATCACCCAGCTACGTTGTGACGTTTGGTTCCTCCGGTAAACGGGAGTTGCATAATCTCATAGTCACAGGAACATGTATAAGTCATAAAGAAAGCAGTAGCAACATACTAAACGATCAAGTGCTAAGCTAACGGAATGGGTCAAGTCAATCACATCATTCTCTCAATGATGTGATCCCATTAATCAAATGACAACTCTTTTGTCCATGGCTAGGAAACATAACCATCTTTGATAAATGAGCTAGTCAAGTAGAGGCATACTAGTGACACTCAGTTTGTCTATGTATTCACACATGTATCATGTTTCCGGTTAATACAATTCTAGCATGAATAATAAACATTTATCATGATGTAAGGAAATAAATAATAACTTTATTATTGCCTCTAGGGCATATTTCTTTCAACTCCTTCTCATATCCGGCTAGAGGTGGCCAGATCTGGCCCTCCCGTGCGGCATCCTCGATGGGTCATATGTCATCCCTGACCAGGGCCTGGTGGCCTTGTCGGGGTTGGCTCGAACTCGGATCTAGATCCAGCCAGGGTCTGGGAGTTTTGGTAGGGTTTGGCTGCTGGCCGAACCTACCCATGGCTGAATGCCTGCCAGTCGTGCCCTGCATGTGGTGTGTACGAGGGCCTGGCCGTGCCCCTCACCATGTGGTTGTTCACCGCTATGGTGTCCGCCCTTGCACGCGGTGCATGATGGGGTCGGTCGGGTCTCGGGTTCACCGCGGGAAAGGAGGGGTCTTTCCTCCCTGTTGCTGGTGGGTGGTGTGAGTGGTCAGGTTGTTGGTGTCAGTGTGAGGCGATGAGGTTGGGGTCTTGGATGGCGGAGCGGCGGTCCCAAGTGGAGGTCCGCCTGTTGGGCTCTTCGGCAAGCATCATGGTGGTGATGGTGGTTGCATCCTCTGGTCGTGTGGGCGGCGAGGGAGTTGTGTGTGATAGTTGGATTAAATCCCGCAAGCAATCTGCCATAGTAACAAAAAGTGAAAAAAAAGGCTTGTATTATGTTGTTGCCACTAGGTATAAAAAGATGAGTGCGTAGTTTTTCTTTGAACGCAGAGTGAAGACAGTATATCATTTATGTCATCATACTTAATATGATACTCTGTTTTATTACTTAATACCTTAAGATGCATGCTAGATAGCAGTCCTGGATGAAATACTAGCTATAGATGAAATTGGATAACGGTCTATAGATGTATGGACGTGATGCTTATATGTAGGTAAAATATAACCGACCATACTCATAATAAAAAAACTGTAATTCAATTGATACACAACTGCTTGTTTACCACACCATGCTATCTTTTGTAGAGAAACCACTAGAAAATCAAAACAAGCTTTGTTTAATTTGTTTAAGCACTCTGTTTCTTCCAGTTAATAAGTTCAATTGATTTTATCTCCCGCCTTTTGTCCATATATACTACATGATGGTCGGTTATATTTTACCTTTGTATGGTTAATCCACACAATGAGTGCAAAGTAGGAACAACAAGCAGCAGCAGTGAGGTTACATTTCGGCCAAAATATTTCAGCAATTTTAGTAGTGCACACGAATTCAAATATTTTTTAAAATTTCAAATGTCCAATTGAATTCAAGTGAATATTTTGGTCATTTGGGCGAAATGCAAACCGAAATCACTGAAAAATTCACTGAACTTCGATGATTTCGGTTGTGCTGAAATATTTTCAAAACTGAAATTGAAACCAGCAGTTGCATCTTGTCTACAGATGGAAACATGGAACAAGCACGCCGACCACAAACAGCAGATCGAGGAAAGGAGAAAGTGCATGATATATCTAGCTAAGGCCTAAGGAGATCAGACCAGACCACCCTCTCCAGTGAATTAATCTGGTAATCTTTTTTGTTCGCTATTATACCTGTGCCTTAAGTCGCAGTTCCTTTCCTTGTTGCTATATAATTAGTGTCAGTTGAAATCCCTTCGGTGTGTGTTAAAACTACTTAGAAAAAAGCTAAGCTGGTCGAATTTTTCTTTTTAGAAAAAAAGGAAGACCCCCGGCCTCTGTATCTGGACGATGCATTCAGCCATTTTATTAATTATTCACACAAGACCTTATAAAGTCATACGACAGTAAGACTAAAGCCACCGTTTAGGCAACATCAGTCGCTACTCTTATCCAGTTGATTTAGGGATGTTGATAGTCTGGGCCTAATACCAAACAGACCTCGCAGTCAAACCTAAACATGTAAGACCTAAGGTCCCAACCAGGACGCCTGCCAGGTATGGGTCACCCACTAGTCCGGCGCACTCCTCAACCAGGACGCCTGCCGGGTATGAGGCCGCTGCAGCCACCTACCACCAATCTACCTTTCAGAGTTGTACTGTTGCATCTACCTTGCCCGGTCTAGCTGCCGTCGACGCCACCACGACGCCAGACAGCATCACCCTCCTGCGCGAGTCCATCATCCCACATCAGATGCCCAATCTCCAGAGCGTCATGCCATCGAGATCTATCACCATCAATGTGCATGATAAAGCACCGCTCCACCAAAGACGTCGTCCACTGGTCCCTCGAGCCTGTGTACACCTCCAAGAAAGACGCCCCCAAGGAGGAAACGACACAAATGCGCCGCCGTCTTTGATCTATCGATCTAGGGTTTCCCTCGGAGGTAGCAGATCGTAGTCTAGAACTTCTCCACGGCGATGCCTTCAAGAAGGGAACAACAACGTAGAGCGCCGCCATCACCGGCTTTGGCATCTAGCCAAGAGCAGGTTTTCACCTAGATCTGTTCGAAGACCTCCATCCGCTTCTTGTGTACGGACCGCCGCCTTCTCTGTCGAAGACTAGACCAAGGGTCCAGCCGTCGCCGTCAGATCCATGTAGCCAGCACCGGGAGATGACGACATTCTCCCTGTATCAGAGTAGATCGAGACGGAGATGATGATGCCCCTGGATCTCCGGCAGACCAGCGAGCCGCCGGCCCCACCGCGTCCAGATCACCGGCCACGCCGGGCCGCCACCACCCCGCGCGACGTCCGGGTCGGAGAGGGAGCCGTTGACCATGCACAGGGGCCACCGCCTCCTGCACATGTCGGAGCGCCGCCGCTCGCCCAGCGCCCGCCACCGCCTGCCGAGGCCCGCCGCCGCGCGCCCCACGCCCCGCCACCGCTCGCCGAGTGCCACCTCGCGCCCGACCGTGAGCGCCGCAGGACACCGCCGCCTGCCGCCTAGATCCATCGCCCGCGAAGGAAGGGGAGTCGGGAGAGGAAGCCCCCCCCCTCCCGCCCGGCCGCCGCCGCCGTCTGCCACGCGGGTTTCATCCGGCGGCGGCGCGAGGAGGGGAGGAGGAGAGGGCGGTGGGGCGGCTCCTAGGTTTGGGTCGCCCCCGAGTCGCCCAGGGCTAAGCTGGTCGATACTTGCACCTATTTATGTTATCAGTGTGCTAAGCAGAACATTGCCTATTAAAGGTAAAGCTGGCTCTTACTAGCTCCCTTTCTATGCAGGCAGGCCGACAAGCCCTGGCTGGCAATGGATCCACAGTGATGCTGCAGCATGAACGAAGAATTGCATCCGAGAAGGAGTGTCTTGCATTGTGAATTATTATGAGCATACTATTTTTGTGATCTATACATGTGCTCTCATGGGTGCGTTGAGAGAACACTGAATATTGTAGCTGCATGGAGGCTAAGACCATTTGTGATTCAAATTATATCCTTTCAGTTGCTTGCTTGCTGCAATCTCAAGGTAGAATCGGCAGACACGCATGATGGCAGTGAGTATGTCTCTTTTGTTCATACGTGACATGCGTGGGCATGACTCATTCATTGGTTGTAGCCTGTAGGAGCTGTCAGCACTAGGCGTGTTCTGGGTATGTCATTGTAATTTGTGTGTTTGCCCTATCGTGAAGTGTATAGGTTTGTTGCAGCAGTTTTCTGTACCTTGCCAATCGGATGTAGATGAGGACGGACATGGCAGTTTAGTTCAGTTTAGTGAAGAGAATTATTTGTGTATCATATATTGAGAAAACAATTAATTACAGTTGCATGAAGGCAGAGTATTTGTGATTTGTATTTTTTTTCAGTTGGTTTGCTGTAACCTGAAGCTTTTATGGGTTGAGTGAACAATACTGTAGCTACATGAAGACCATTTGTGATCTCGTTCGGGACAGGAGGAGTGGCAAATTGGTTTTTTTTCTTGTGTAATTTCCTTGTAGATAGATAAAAACCAATGGTACAAAGGGTGGTGGTACAGAGAGATTAAGTAGGTACATAATATGCTTTAGTAAAGATTTATTTGTTATGATTTACACCTTAATTTTCTTCAAATTGATTATTTGTTTCCTAATCAATATGATTGAGTGATTTTTTTCTTAAAATCGATTGTTTGTTTTCTAATTAACGTGATTGAGCGATTTAAGGTAAGGTTAATTAATTTAGATTTGATCTTTAGATATTGATCATGATCAATTTGATTTGACCTTTAGATATTAATCATCATTGATTCTTTTACATAAAGACATTACTAAATAACTTACGCAAGCATGAAAAAGTTCTGATCTATTTAGATTTTTTTTCATTGTGTGAGATGGGTGACACGAAAATAAACCGGTGAAGTGGGGGGAGGGGACAAAAAAAAGTCAAGTCGAAAAAACCGGACGAAAGTGAGGGATGCAATCCTACCAACTGCTCCGTTAGGAGTAGAGATGGTATATATCAAAACCATACCATAATAATTTGGTATATATAGAAACCGAATCATATTTAATTTCATACCGTATTTACCAAAGTATTAATACTGTACAAACCAAAAAAACATATAAACGAACCATGTAAAACGAATAAACCGAATGCACAGGGTGAGTTTTCATAGTTTTAAATTGTTTTTGCATTTTTTCGGTTTTATTTTTCATTCTTTTTTCCTTTGGTTTACTTGTTCAATTTTCATTGTTTTTTCATTTTTCTTTCTTTCTATTAGTTTTCATTCTAAAATTTTCATATATGTGAAGAACATTTTCCCAATACACGTTTAATATTTTTTAAATGCTTGATTAACATTTTTCCAATGTAATATTAACATTTTCAATACATGGTCAATATTCTTTCTATATAGATTTTACATTTAGTAAATGAATGATTGATCAAAATTTCACAAATATAAATTTAACAATTTTAATACATTACCAGATTAAAAAAATATAAATATATGGTCAACATGTTTTAACTGCTTGTTTATCATTTTTAAAATATTTTTTTAGTCATATGCTTAATTAACATTTTTTAGATGCACAATCAACATTTTTCACACACATTGTATACATTTTTGTATGCATGTGAAACATTTTCTCTATGCGCATTCAACATTTTTTAAATGCTCAGTTAGCATTTTTCCAATTTTTTATGTAAAAATGTTGTGTGATATATACTTATTTAGAATATTATTAGGAATATTTAAAAGTATAAACGTAAATGTTGTTTTTAGAAACAACGGATATATATGAAATAAAGAACGAAATGAAAAACAAACAAGGAAACGATGCCGTAGCCTGCCGAGCGGCTAGGCAGACGCGAGACATAGGGCCGACGATGGTTGGTAAGTGGATCGCATTCTCATAGATGGCTGGGCCTGCTGGCCCAGCAAGTATTTATTACTTGCGCGGCCCCCTTCCCCTGGTATGGTGGGTAGGATCGATTCTCCTCCTCGGCGGCGGAAGGCGAACAGCGAGGAACCCTAACCCTAACCCTAACCGCGCTCCGATCCGATCCGATCCGCAAGGTAGGCTTGATTCCTCGAACCCTAACCAGCAGTTCCGATCCGCACCCGGCTTGATTTCGGTTCTTCGGTGATTGACTCGTGCTTGTCTGCAGGCCTGCGACGATGGCGGCTTCCCTCCGCGCGGCGGCCAAGAGGATGCTGCGCCCGGCGGTGCATCCAGGGGAGGGGCTTCGCACCCAGCACCAGCAGGTATATATCTTCTCCGTCCTTGTTGCTCTGATTCGTGGAGCCTTCTTCTTTCCATACTACAGTAGTATTTTCTATTACATCACAGGGATGCGCGCGTGTCCTTGAAACAGGCACCTTATTAATTGATTTCCTGTTGGTAGATGATTAACTTCCCAGCACGAAAGCCTTTGATATTTTGGTAAAAAAATTGACATCGTTTGGTCAACAATTTTTACATTTTGCTGTGCCATTGGTTGGTAGATGATCAACTGCCTAGCATGAATGCTTTGATATTTTGGTTAAACCGGCATCTTTTGCTCTCCAACTAGTTTTATAATAATTTGCTGTGCCATTGGTTGGTAGATGATCAACTGCCTAGCTTGAATGTGGTGGTGATATTTTGGTACAAAATCGACACTATTTAGTCTCTAGTTTGTTTTATAATTTGCCGTGCCATTGGTAGACGATCAACTGCCTAGAATGGATGTGGTGATATGTTGGTAAAAATTGACATCGTTTGGTCTCTAATTAGTTTTATAATTTGCTGTGCCGTTGGTAGATTATCAACTGCCTAGCATTAATGTGGTGATATTTTGGTAAAAATTGACATCGTTTTGTCTCCAACTAGGTTTATATTTTGCTGCACCAATGGTACATGATCAACTGCCTAGCATTAATGTCGTGATATTTTGGTAAAAATTGACATCGTTTTGTCTCCAACTAGGTTTATATTTTGCTGCACCAATGGTACATGATCAACTGCCTAGCATTAATGTGGTGATATTTTGGTAAAAATTGACATCGTTTTGTCTCCAACTAGGTTTATATTTTGCTGCACCAATGGTACATGATCAACTGCCTAGCATTAATGTCGTGATATTTTGGTAAAAATTGACATCGTTTTGTCTCCAACTAGGTTTATATTTTGCTGCACCAATGGTACATGAGCAACTGCCTAGCATTAATGTGGTGATATTTTGGTAAAAATTGGCATCGTTTTGTCTGCAACTAGGTTTATATTTTGCTGCACCAATGGTACATGATCAACTGCCTAGCATTAATGTGGTGATATTTTGATAAAAATTGGCATCGTTTTGTCTGCAACTAGGTTTATATTTTGCTGCACCAATGGTACATGATCAACTGCCTAGCATTAATGTGGTGATATTTTGGTAAAAATTGACATCGTTTTGTCTCCAACTAGGTTTATATTTTGCTGCACCAATGGTACATGAGCAACTGCCTAGCATTAATGTGGTGATATTTTGGTAAAAATTGGCATCGTTTTGTCTGCAACTAGGTTTATATTTTGCTGCACCAATGGTACATGATCAACTGCCTAGCATGAATGCTTTGATATTCCAGCATTCCGGAACCCCCCGTGCCTTGGATGAAGGATACAACCATGCATCGCAAATCCAGCAGAAGAAGGAGGAGTTGTACAATCTCATCGCCAAGGCTGTGGCGGAGCCCACTACCACCTGGCTGGACAGGCGACTGCTCAAGGCTCTCTCCTTGCAAATCAAGCCTAGACCAAAGGACCCTCAGTGGTACAATATCAACCATATATACTCAGACATAGATATTTGTTATGTTTCTCTACCCTACCAGAATTCATATGTAATTCTTACCATCTCATCCAACCTACCTGTAGGCGCAAGATAATTTTGACCAAGGTGGCCACCCATTGTACATATGCTGTGGGTATTCTTGTTGCTTATGTCAGATGTCCTCGCACTGAAGACGGTGCTAAAATAGTAAGGTACGATGGACATCTTGTTACTGTTGAGAGTCTGCCCATGCTACAAGGATATCAGCCTGCTACTCCTGCTGAGGGAGTGCCCAAGCAAATGAGTTGAAGAAGAAATGCAGCTTGTTTTTGATGGAGAAGCAAGACGGATATCAGTTCTATATATTCCAGCACTATATTATTATGTATGTCTATGTCATGTACTACTGGATGATCTCTGGTATTTATGATGTTGCTGGCATGGTATGAAGATGAGTCTAGTAGTATTTCTGTTTGAGCAAATTTCTGCTTTAGCAACTGGATGATCTGTGTGATCGCTTTCTAAGAAAAGATATTTGTGATGTAGCTGGCTTGGTACTGGTCGTACAGATGAACCTTATGCATTGTTGGATGAACCCATTGTTGGTTTGAATCCTGCCATGAGAGATGATTGGCCATGTATCGCATTTCGAATGATACAATGTCTGGTCGTACAGGTGTTTGGACAAAAGAGCGTCGTACGCAGGTCAGTTTGCTTGTTGGATGATGCTTGATATCAGCAGTTATGACTGGCTCTGGTTGACTCATTTTTCGATCCGGAATATTCTTCAAATACATGAATATTATTTTGAATTCATGAACATTTTTTTAATTTTTAAAAAAATTCCAAATTTATGAAGATTTTCCAAATTCAGAAATATTTTTATTTATAATTTTAATAAAACTGACTGAAATAAATTAAAGATTTGACAAAATTGAAAAAATATGAAACTCCGGGTTTGCTTGCTTGCTAGGGCACCCCTGGAGTCGTTAGCTATGACCATGTTCAACTCTAGCAGAGTCGGCACATCATTGGTCGATGTATCCCGTATGGTATATAGAGCGTGCTCCATATGAAATATGGAGGCACGGTTGTTGTACGTAAACACAGAGTCGCCGTAATGCGGCCTCCATATTTTTTTTCTTTCATTGGATGACCTGTTGCGCCCTTAGCGTAAAGATCAATTAGAGAACAAGAAATGCAATCAAAAGGGATAAAATGAACTATTTGAAGGAGTTATTTTTCAGAATTATCTGCAAAATATGATTCTAATGACTATGGTCATCTTGTGTTATTTTACACTAATCCTTTGTTTAGGTAGTCCGTTAAGTAGCATCACATGACCGCATTCCGACCAAGATAACACCAAACCGGATGAACCGAGCATCTGAACAAGCCAAGAACCGTACCCTCACCAATGACCTCCTAACTGGCAACCAACAACACACGAAAAGTGGTCGGAACCCGGAACCGGAAAGCAACAATCCTCCATCGACCCGGAAACGGAGCTAGAGAGGTGTCCCATGTCCGGCATAATCCAACCTGGCACACCAACAACCGAATAAGTCAGGGAGCCGACTACTCGGGGTCCCTGACGCGTGTGCCGAAGGCGCGCCTCCGGCCACCTCATCTGTCGTGCGCCTTGCATGTGCCGCCCCACAAGTTGGTGGTGGGGTTGCTTGCAAAAAAAAAGTTGGTGGTGAGGCTCGGTGTTTGTTCCACCGGGAAGAGACGTAGGGTCTGCACTCGAGGGTGCACACCTTGGTTGGCATGTGGGCTATCTGGCACTCGTGCCCTGAGCACATCCATGCGGCCGGACACCCCATAGGTGTTTGTCCCGGGCTTTACAAAATTATTTGCCTGCTCGAAACATGCAATCGCAACCCTGGATGAGAAGGCACAACCGAACTGGCCATCACGAATATCAAGGCATTCGATGCTTCTTTGAGTTTTGGTATAAGGTTTGCATCCTAATGAGGAAGACGAGGTGGTGGCGGCTCCCTAGAGATGAAATAAGGTTCTTCCTGTTTAGCCATGTCTCAATGATGTTTCTAGTGTCATCTGAGGGAGCGTGGATATTTGTCTCCGACGAATCTCGTGGGATTCGTCGGCCTTTGTCTTGGGTGGATCCGCTTGGATCTGATCTTCGTTCGTGTATGTTCACGTGTCTATAGGTTGGATCCTTCCGATCTATATTTCTTTTCATCGAAGGTGGTTCTTTTTCCTGATGCGCCGGTCCTGTGGGCCTTAGCACGTCGTCTTCCTAGCTATCTTCCACAATAAGGTTTGCCAGACTCCAGTGATGGAGGGGGATGACGGTGGCACGCCTTCGGCTTGCTCTAGTGATTATACCCGTTGCTATGTTCTACGGACATAGATGTAGTTTTTAATTTTAATGTTTGTTGTACTTTCTTGACAGTTGATGAATAGATCAGAAGCTTCTTTGGAAAAAAAGATTCAACGAGGGCAAGACAAGAAAAAAAAAGGATAAAAAGAGAGAAGAAACTAGACCGAGGGAGGGTGAGTGGGTCTCAATCTCACGGATGGGCTATATACACGGGCGCCACGGAAGGCAAACGAGCGAGGAACCCTAACCCCTAACCAGTTCGGATCAGCAAGGTAGGTTAGCTTCCAACCCCTAACCCTATTCAGTAGTTCCTAGCCGCAAGTTACGTTCCAACCCGGCGTGATTTCTCCGGTCTTGGGTGATTTTTTTTGACGCGTCAACGGCGGGCTTACGCCTGCTTGAACCTTTATTGCGATCGTCAAGAGGTGTTACAAAGTGCTCAGCATTAGAAGTACATGGGGTCAGAGGGAGAGAAAAACAGAGAAAAGATACATAGTGCTGGAGGCTACAATCTCGCAGCTAAGAGGAA
Source organism: Triticum aestivum (assembly GCF_018294505.1). Taxonomy (NCBI): domain Eukaryota; kingdom Viridiplantae; phylum Streptophyta; class Magnoliopsida; order Poales; family Poaceae; genus Triticum; species Triticum aestivum. The sequence continues at coordinate 692,463,358 of NC_057795.1, forward strand.
CAACATGGATGCCCAGTCTCGAAGCGCAGTTTGTTTCATGGCGTTCTTGCAGCGGTGAGACCAAAGGCGTAGGTCATTGGCCGCTGAGTTTGCAGTTGTGTGTAGATCCAGGTGAAGGTCGCGGAAAACTTTGGCATTTCTCCTCTGCCAAATATTCCAGAGAACGGCCAAAAGGACCGTTGATCTGGTCTTGTTGTTGAAGTTCCTGCCCCAGGCGTGTAGGAGCCCCTGTGGCGCAACTGGGCAAAGGCTACCCAGCTCTGCCCATAGCGTGCTGAGCCGTCGGCATTTGAACAGGAGGTGTTCAATGGTTTCGCATTGCGAGCAGAAGGGGCCGGCATTGGAAGTAGTAATGCCCCGCCGGAAGCGTCTGTCTTGGGTGATTGATTCGTGCTCGTTTGCAGGGCTCCGACGATGACGGCTTCCCTCCGCGCGGCGTCGACGAGGATCATGCGTTCGGCGGTGCTTCGCCGGCTCGTCCACATGCAGCCGTAGGTATCTTGGTTCTTGGCCTCCATCCCATCTCCGGCTAGATCTGTAGCCCGACGTCTGACTGTTAGGCCTCCCTTCTTCTCTCCATACTGTTTTCCATTACTGTATATATCATAATCATAGGATGAACGGCTATCCTTTAGGCATTGTTCGGCTAATCCCCACCACGAGGGGATTGGAGAGGATTGGAGGGGTTTGACAAACCATAGTTCATAAGGCATCGTCTCAACGGATTTTGATGGTGCCCTATTTAACATGAATGCGGCCGTCTCTAAATCATAACCCCAAAACGATAGCGGTAAATCAGTAAGAGACATCATAGATCGCACCATATCTAGTAAAGTGTGATTACGACGTTCGGACACACCATTACGTTGTGGTGTTCCGGGTGGCGTGAGTTGCGATACTATTCCGCATTGTTTCAAATGTAAACCAAACTCGTAACTCAAATATTCTCCTCCACGATCAGATCGCAGAAACTTTATTTTCTTGTTACGATGATTTTCAACTCACTCTGAAATTCTTTGAACTTTTCAAATGTTTCAGACTTATATTTCATTAAGTAGATATACCCATATTTGCTTAAATCATCTGTGAAGGTGAGAAAATAACGATACCCGCCGCGAGCTACAATATTCATTGGACCACATACATCAGTATGTATGATTTCGAATAAATCAGTTGCTCGCTCCATAGTTCCGGAGAACGGCGTTTTAGTCATCTTGCCCATGAGGCATGGTTCGCAAGTACCAAGTGATTCATAATCAAGTGATTCCAAAAGTCCATCAGTATGGAGTTTCTTCATGCGCTTTACACCAATATGACCTAAACGGCAGTGCCACAAATAAGTTGCACTATCATTATCAACTCTGCATCTTTTTGGTTTCAACATTATGAATATGTGTATCACTACTATCGAGATTCATCAAAAATAGACCACTCTTTAAGGGTGCATGACCATAAAAGATATTACTCATATAAATAGAACAACCATTATTCTCAGATTTAAGTGAATAGCCGTCTCGCATCAAACAAAATCCAGATATAATGTTCATGCTCAACACTCGCACCAAATAACAATTATTTAGGTCTAAAACTAATCCCGAAGGTAGATGTAGAGGTAGCGTGCCAACGGCGATCACATCAACTTTGGAACCATTTCCCACGCGCATCGTCACCTCGTCCTTAGCCAGTGTCCGCTTAATCCGTAGTCACTATTTTGAGTTGCAAATATTAGTAACAGAACCAGTATCAAATACCCAGGTGCTACTGCGAGCTCTGGTAAGGTACACATCAATAACATGTATATCACATATATCTTTGTTCACCTTGCCATCCTTCTTATCCGCCAAATACTTGGGGCAGTTCCGCTTCCAGTGACCAGTCTGTTTGCAGTAGAAGCACTCAGTATCAGACTTAGGTCTAGACTTGGGTTTCTTCTCTTGAGCAGCAACTTGTTTGCCGTTCTTTTTGAAGTTCCCCTTCTTCTTCCATTTACCCTTTTTCTTGAAACTGGTGGTCTTGTTGACCATCAACACTTGATGCTCCTTTTTGATTTCTACCTCCGCAGCCTTTAGCATTGCGAAGAGCTCGGGAATAGTCTTGTTCATCTCTTGCATATTATAGTTCATCACAAAGCTCTTGTAGCTTGGTGGCAGTGATTGAAGAATTCTGTCAATGACACTATTATCAGGAAGATTAACTCCCAGTTGAATCAAGTGATTATTATACCCAGACAATTTGAGTATATGTTCACTGGCAGAACTATTCTCTTCCATCTTGCAGCTATAGAACTTATTGGAGACTTCATATGTCTCAATCCAGGCATTTGCTTGAAATATTAACTTCAACTCCTGGAACATCTCATATGCTCAATGACGTTCAAAACGTCGTTGAAGTCCCGGTTCTAAGCCATAAAGCATGGCACACTGAACTATCGAGTAGTCATCAGCTTTGTTCTGCCAAACGTTCACAACGTCTGCAGTTGCATCTGCAGCAGGCCTGGCACCCAACGGTGCTTCCAGGACGTAATTCTTCTATGCAGCAATAAGGGTAATCCTCAAGTTACGGACCCAGTCCGTGTAATTGCTACCATCATCTTTCAACTTTGCTTTCTCAAGGAACGCATTAAAAATCAACGGAACAACAGCACGAGCCATCTATCTACAATCAACATAGACATGCAAAATACTATCAGGTAGTAAGTTCATGATAAATTTAAGTTCAGTTAATCATATTACTTAAGAACTCCCACTTAGATAGACATCCCTCTAATCATCTAAATGATCATGTGATCCAAATCAACTAAACCATAACCGATCATCACGTGAAATGGAGTAGTTTTCAATGGTGAACATCATTATGTTGATCATATCTACTATATGATTCAAGCTCGACCTTTCGGTCTCAGTGTTCCGAGGCCATATCTGCATATGCTAGGCTCGTCAAGTTTAACCTGAGTATTCTGCATGTGCAAAACTGGCTTGCATCCGTTGTAGATGGACGTAGAGCTTATCACACCCGATCATCATGTGGTGTCTGGGCACGACGAACTTTGGCAACGGTGCATACTCAGGGAGAACACTTGTATCTTGAAATTTAGTGAGAGATCATCTTATAATGCTACCGTCAATCAAAGCAAGATAAGATGCATAAAGGATAAACATCACATGCAATCAATATAAGTGATATGATATGGCCATCATCATCTTGTGCTTTGTGATCTCCATCTCCGAAGCACCGTCATGATCACCATCGTCACCGGCGCGACACCTTGATCTCCATCGTAGCATCATTGTCGTTTCGCCAACTATTGCTTCTATGACTATCGCTACCGCTTAGTGATAAAGTAAAGCAATTACAGGGTGATTGCATCGCATATAATAAAGCGACAACCATATGGCTCCTGCCAGTTGTCGATAACTCGGTTACAAAACATGATCATCTCATACAATAAAATATAGCATCACGTCTTGACCATATCACATCACAACATGCCCTGCAAAAACAAGTTAGACGTCCTCTACTTTGTTGTTGCAAGTTTTACGTGGCTGCTACGGGCTGAGCAAGAACCGTTCTTACCTACGCATCAAAACCACAACGATAGTTCGTCAAGTTAGTGTTGTTTTAACCTTCTTAAGGACCGGGCGTAGCCACACTCGGTTCAACTAAAGTTGGAGAAACTGACACCCGCTAGCCACATGTGTGCAAAGCACGTCGGTAGAACCAGTCTTGTGTAAGCGTGCACGTAATGTCGGTCCGGGCCGCTTCATCCAACAATACCGCCGAAACAAAGTATGACATGTTGGTAAGCAATATGACTTGTATCGTCCACAACTCACTTGTGTTCTACTCGTGCATATAATATCAACGCATAAAACGTAAGCTCGGATGCCACTGTTGGGGAACGTAGTAATTTCAAAAAAATTCCTACGCACACGCAAGATCATGGTGATGCATAGCAACGAGAGGGGAGAGTGTTCTCTACGTACCCTCGTAGACCGAAAGTGGAAGCGTTAGAACAACGCGGTTGATGTAGTCGTACGTCTTCACGGCCCGACCGATCAAGCACCGAAACTACGGCACCTCCGAGTTCTAGCACACGTTCAGCTCGATGACGTCCCTCAAACTCCGATCCAGCCGAGTGTCGAGGGAGAGTTCCGTCAGCACGACGGTGTGATGATGATCTTGATGTTCTACCGTCGCAGGACTTCGCCTAAGCACTGCTACAATATTATCGAGGACTATGGTGGAGGGGGGCACCGCATACGGCTAAGAGATCCAAGGATCAATTGTTGTGTCTAGAGGTGCCCCCCTGCCCCCGTATATAAAGGAGCCAGGGGAAGGGGTCGACCGGCCAGGAGAGGCGCGCCAGAAGGAGTCCTCCTCCCACCGGCAGTAGGACTCCCCCCCTTCCTTGTTGGAGTAGGAGAGGAGAGTGAAGGAGAGAGAGGGGAAAAGGAAAGGGGGGGCGCCGCCCCCCTCCTTGTCCAATTCGGACTTGGGGGGAGGGGCGCGCGGCTGCCCCTTGGCCGCCTCTCCTCTTCCACCACTTGGGCCCATGAGGCCCATTAACCTCCGGGGGGGTTCCAATAACCCCCCGGTACTCCGGTATATATCCGATAACACCCGAAACCATTCCGGTGTCCGAATATAGTCGTCCAATATGTCAATCTTCATGTCTCGACCATTTCGAGACTCCACGTCATGTACATGGTCACATCTGGGACTCCGAACTACCTTCGGTACATCAAAACATATAAACTCATAATATAACTATCATCTAACTTTAAGCGTGCGGACCCTACGGGTTCGAGAACAATGTAGACATGACCGAAACACGTTTCTGGTCAATAACCAATAGCGGAACCTGGATGCTCATATTGGCTCCCACATATTCTACGAAGATCTTTATCGGTCAAACCGCATAACAACATACGTTGTTCCCTTTGTCATCGGTATGTTACTTGCCCGAGATTCAATCGTGGTATCTCAATACCTAGTTCAATCTCGTTACCGGCAAGTCTCTTTACTCGTTATGTAATACATCATCTCGCAACTAACTCATTAGTCATATTGCTTGCAAGGCTTATAGTGATGTGTATTACCGAGAGGGCCCAGAGATACCTCTCCGACAATCGGAGTGACAAATCCTAATCTCGAAATACGCCAACCCAACAAGTACCTTCGGAGACACCTGTAGAGCACCTTTATAATCACCCAGCTACGTTGTGACGTTTGGTTCCTCCGGTAAACGGGAGTTGCATAATCTCATAGTCACAGGAACATGTATAAGTCATAAAGAAAGCAGTAGCAACATACTAAACGATCAAGTGCTAAGCTAACGGAATGGGTCAAGTCAATCACATCATTCTCTCAATGATGTGATCCCATTAATCAAATGACAACTCTTTTGTCCATGGCTAGGAAACATAACCATCTTTGATAAATGAGCTAGTCAAGTAGAGGCATACTAGTGACACTCAGTTTGTCTATGTATTCACACATGTATCATGTTTCCGGTTAATACAATTCTAGCATGAATAATAAACATTTATCATGATGTAAGGAAATAAATAATAACTTTATTATTGCCTCTAGGGCATATTTCTTTCAACTCCTTCTCATATCCGGCTAGAGGTGGCCAGATCTGGCCCTCCCGTGCGGCATCCTCGATGGGTCATATGTCATCCCTGACCAGGGCCTGGTGGCCTTGTCGGGGTTGGCTCGAACTCGGATCTAGATCCAGCCAGGGTCTGGGAGTTTTGGTAGGGTTTGGCTGCTGGCCGAACCTACCCATGGCTGAATGCCTGCCAGTCGTGCCCTGCATGTGGTGTGTACGAGGGCCTGGCCGTGCCCCTCACCATGTGGTTGTTCACCGCTATGGTGTCCGCCCTTGCACGCGGTGCATGATGGGGTCGGTCGGGTCTCGGGTTCACCGCGGGAAAGGAGGGGTCTTTCCTCCCTGTTGCTGGTGGGTGGTGTGAGTGGTCAGGTTGTTGGTGTCAGTGTGAGGCGATGAGGTTGGGGTCTTGGATGGCGGAGCGGCGGTCCCAAGTGGAGGTCCGCCTGTTGGGCTCTTCGGCAAGCATCATGGTGGTGATGGTGGTTGCATCCTTTGGTCGTGTGGGCGGCGAGGGAGTTGTGTGTGATAGTTGGATTAAATCCCGCAAGCAATCTGCCATAGTAACAAAAAGTGAAAAAAAAGGCTTGTATTATGTTGTTGCCACTAGGTATAAAAAGATGAGTGCGTAGTTTTTCTTTGAACGCAGAGTGAAGACAGTATATCATTTATGTCATCATACTTAATATGATACTCTGTTTTATTACTTAATACCTTAAGATGCATGCTAGATAGCAGTCCTGGATGAAATACTAGCTATAGATGAAATTGGATAACGGTCTATAGATGTATGGACGTGATGCTTATATGTAGGTAAAATATAACCGACCATACTCATAATAAAAAAACCGTAATTCAATTGATACACAACTGCTTGTTTACCACACCATGCTATCTTTTGTAGAGAAACCACTAGAAAATCAAAACAAGCTTTGTTTAATTTGTTTAAGCACTCTGTTTCTTCCAGTTAATAAGTTCAATTGATTTTATCTCCCGCCTTTTGTCCATATATACTACATGATGGTCGGTTATATTTTACCTTTGTATGGTTAATCTACACAATGAGTGCAAAGTAGGAACAACAAGCAGCAGCAGTGAGGTTACATTTCGGCCAAAATATTTCAGCAATTTTAGTAGTGCACACGAATTCAAATATTTTTTAAAATTTCAAATGTCCAATTGAATTCAAGTGAATATTTTGGTCATTTGGGCGAAATGCAAACCGAAATCACTGAAAAATTCACTGAACTTCGATGATTTCGGTTGTGCTGAAATATTTTCAAAACTGAAATTGAAACCAGCAGTTGCATCTTGTCTACAGATGGAAACATGGAACAAGCACGCCGACCACAAACAGCAGATCGAGGAAAGGAGAAAGTGCATGATATATCTAGCTAAGGCCTAAGGAGATCAGACCAGACCACCCTCTCCAGTGAATTAATCTGGTAATCTTTTTTGTTCGCTATTATACCTGTGCCTTAAGTCGCAGTTCCTTTCCTTGTTGCTATATAATTAGTGTCAGTTGAAATCCCTTCGGTGTGTGTTAAAACTACTTAGAAAAAAGCTAAGCTGGTCGAATTTTTCTTTTTAGAAAAAAAGGAAGACCCCCGGCCTCTGTATCTGGACGATGCATTCAGCCATTTTATTAATTATTCACACAAGACCTTATAAAGTCATACGACAGTAAGACTAAAGCCACCGTTTAGGCAACATCAGTCGCTACTCTTATCCAGTTGATTTAGGGATGTTGATAGTCTGGGCCTAATACCAAACAGACCTCGCAGTCAAACCTAAACATGTAAGACCTAAGGTCCCAACCAGGACGCCTGCCAGGTATGGGTCACCCACTAGTCCGGCGCACTCCTCAACCAGGACGCCTGCCGGGTATGAGGCCGCTGCAGCCACCTACCACCAATCTACCTTTCAGAGTTGTACTGCTGCATCTACCTTGCCCGGTCTAGCTGCCGTCGACGCCACCACGACGCCAGACAGCGTCACCCTCCTGTGCGAGTCCATCATCCCACATCAGATGCCCAATCTCCAGAGCGTCATGCCATCGAGATCTATCACCATCAATGTGCATGATAAAGCACCGCTCCACCAAAGACGTCGTCCACTGGTCCCTCGAGCCTGTGTACACCTCCAAGAAAGACGCCCCCAAGGAGGAAACGACACAAATGCGCCGCCGTCTTTTGATCTATCGATCTAGGGTTTCCCTCGGAGGTAGCAGATCGTAGTCTAGAACTTCTCCACGGCGATGCCTTCAAGAAGGGAACAACAACGTAGAGCGCCGCCATCGCCGGCTTTGGCATCTAGCCAAGAGCAGGTTTTCACCTAGATCTGTTCGAAGACCTCCATCCGCTTCTTGTGTACGGACCGCCGCCTTCTCTGTCGAAGACTAGACCAAGGGTCCAGCCGTCGCCGTCAGATCCATGTAGCCAGCACCGGGAGATGACGACATTCTCCCTGTATCAGAGTAGATCGAGACGGAGATGATGATGCCCCTGGATCTCCGGCAGACCAGCGAGCCGCCGGCCCCACCGCGTCCAGATCACCGGCCACGCCGGGCCGCCACCACCCCGCGCGACGTCCGGGTCGGAGAGGGAGCCGCTGACCATGCACAGGGGCCACCGCCTCCTGCACATGTCGGAGCGCCGCCGCTCGCCCAGCGCCCGCCACCGCCTGCCGAGGCCCGCCGCCGCGCGCCCCACGCCCCGCCACCGCTCGCCGAGTGCCACCTCGCGCCCGACCGTGAGCGCCGCAGGACACCGCCGCCTGCCGCCTAGATCCATCGCCCGCGAAGGAAGGGGAGTCGGGAGAGGAAGCCCCCCCCCCCCCCTCCCGCCCGGCCGCCGCCGCCGTCTGCCACGCGGGTTTCATCCGGCGGCGGCGCGGGGAGGGGGGGAGGAGAGGGCGGTGGGGCGGCTCCTAGGTTTGGGTCGCCCCCGAGTCGCCCAGGGCTAAGCTGGTCGATACTTGCACCTATTTATGTTATCAGTGTGCTAAGCAGAACATTGCCTATTAAAGGTAAAGCTGGCTCTTACTAGCTCCCTTTCTATGCAGGCAGGCCGACAAGCCCTGGCTGGCAATGGATCCACAGTGATGCTGCAGCATGAACGAAGAATTGCATCCGAGAAGGAGTGTCTTGCATTGTGAATTATTATGAGCATACTATTTTTGTGATCTATACATGTGCTCTCATGGGTGCGTTGAGAGAACACTGAATATTGTAGCTGCATGGAGGCTAAGACCATTTGTGATTCAAATTATATCCTTTCAGTTGCTTGCTTGCTGCAATCTCAAGGTAGAATCGGCAGACACGCATGATGGCAGTGAGTATGTCTCTTTTGTTCATACGTGACATGCGTGGGCATGACTCATTCATTGGTTGTAGCCTGTAGGAGCTGTCAGCACTAGGCGTGTTCTGGGTATGTCATTGTAATTTGTGTGTTTGCCCTATCGTGAAGTGTATAGGTTTGTTGCAGCAGTTTTCTGTACCTTGCCAATCGGATGTAGATGAGGACGGACATGGCAGTTTAGTTCAGTTTAGTGAAGAGAATTATTTGTGTATCATATATTGAGAAAACAATTAATTACAGTTGCATGAAGGCAGAGTATTTGTGATTTGTATTTTTTTTCAGTTGGTTTGCTGTAACCTGAAGCTTTTATGGGTTGAGTGAACAATACTGTAGCTACATGAAGACCATTTGTGATCTCGTTCGGGACAGGAGGAGTGGCAAATTGGTTTTTTTTCTTGTGTAATTTCCTTGTAGATAGATAAAAACCAATGGTACAAAGGGTGGTGGTACAGAGAGATTAAGTAGGTACATAATATGCTTTAGTAAAGATTTATTTGTTATGATTTACACCTTAATTTTCTTCAAATTGATTATTTGTTTCCTAATCAATATGATTGAGTGATTTTTTTCTTAAAATCGATTGTTTGTTTTCTAATTAACGTGATTGAGCGATTTAAGGTAAGGTTAATTAATTTAGATTTGATCTTTAGATATTGATCATGATCAATTTGATTTGACCTTTAGATATTAATCATCATTGATTCTTTTACATAAAGACATTACTAAATAACTTACGCAAGCATGAAAAAGTTCTGATCTATTTAGATTTTTTTTCATTGTGTGAGATGGGTGACACGAAAATAAACCGGTGAAGTGGGGGGAGGGGACAAAAAAAAGTCAAGTCGAAAAAACCGGACGAAAGTGAGGGATGCAATCCTACCAACTGCTCCGTTAGGAGTAGAGATGGTATATATCAAAACCATACCATAATAATTTGGTATATATAGAAACCGAATCATATTTAATTTCATACCGTATTTACCAAAGTATTAATACTGTACAAACCAAAAAAACATATAAACGAACCATGTAAAACGAATAAACCGAATGCACAGGGTGAGTTTTCATAGTTTTAAATTGTTTTTGCATTTTTTCGGTTTTATTTTTCATTCTTTTTTCCTTTGGTTTACTTGTTCAATTTTCATTGTTTTTTCATTTTTCTTTCTTTCTATTAGTTTTCATTCTAAAATTTTCATATATGTGAAGAACATTTTCCCAATACACGTTTAATATTTTTTAAATGCTTGATTAACATTTTTCCAATGTAATATTAACATTTTCAATACATGGTCAATATTCTTTCTATATAGATTTTACATTTAGTAAATGAATGATTGATCAAAATTTCACAAATATAAATTTAACAATTTTAATACATTACCAGATTAAAAAAATATAAATATATGGTCAACATGTTTTAACTGCTTGTTTATCATTTTTAAAATATTTTTTTAGTCATATGCTTAATTAACATTTTTTAGATGCACAATCAACATTTTTCACACACATTGTATACATTTTTGTATGCATGTGAAACATTTTCTCTATGCGCATTCAACATTTTTTAAATGCTCAGTTAGCATTTTTCCAATTTTTTATGTAAAAATGTTGTGTGATATATACTTATTTAGAATATTATTAGGAATATTTAAAAGTATAAACGTAAATGTTGTTTTTAGAAACAACGGATATATATGAAATAAAGAACGAAATGAAAAACAAACAAGGAAACGATGCCGTAGCCTGCCGAGCGGCTAGGCAGACGCGAGACATAGGGCCGACGATGGTTGGTAAGTGGATCGCATTCTCATAGATGGTTGGGCCTGCTGGCCCAGCAAGTATTTATTACTTGCGCGGCCCCCTTCCCCTGGTATGGTGGGTAGGATCGATTCTCCTCCTCGGCGGCGGAAGGCGAACAGCGAGGAACCCTAACCCTAACCCTAACCGCGCTCCGATCCGATCCGATCCGCAAGGTAGGCTTGATTCCTCGAACCCTAACCAGCAGTTCCGATCCGCACCCGGCTTGATTTCGGTTCTTCGGTGATTGACTCGTGCTTGTCTGCAGGCCTGCGACGATGGCGGCTTCCCTCCGCGCGGCGGCCAAGAGGATGCTGCGCCCGGCGGTGCATCCAGGGGAGGGGCTTCGCACCCAGCACCAGCAGGTATATATCTTCTCCGTCCTTGTTGCTCTGATTCGTGGAGCCTTCTTCTTTCCATACTACAGTAGTATTTTCTATTACATCACAGGGATGCGCGCGTGTCCTTGAAACAGGCACCTTATTAATTGATTTCCTGTTGGTAGATGATTAACTTCCCAGCACGAAAGCCTTTGATATTTTGGTAAAAAAATTGACATCGTTTGGTCAACAATTTTTACATTTTGCTGTGCCATTGGTTGGTAGATGATCAACTGCCTAGCATGAATGCTTTGATATTTTGGTTAAACCGGCATCTTTTGCTCTCCAACTAGTTTTATAATAATTTGCTGTGCCATTGGTTGGTAGATGATCAACTGCCTAGCTTGAATGTGGTGGTGATATTTTGGTACAAAATCGACACTATTTAGTCTCTAGTTTGTTTTATAATTTGCCGTGCCATTGGTAGACGATCAACTGCCTAGAATGGATGTGGTGATATGTTGGTAAAAATTGACATCGTTTGGTCTCTAATTAGTTTTATAATTTGCTGTGCCGTTGGTAGATTATCAACTGCCTAGCATTAATGTGGTGATATTTTGGTAAAAATTGACATCGTTTTGTCTCCAACTAGGTTTATATTTTGCTGCACCAATGGTACATGATCAACTGCCTAGCATTAATGTCGTGATATTTTGGTAAAAATTGACATCGTTTTGTCTCCAACTAGGTTTATATTTTGCTGCACCAATGGTACATGATCAACTGCCTAGCATTAATGTGGTGATATTTTGGTAAAAATTGACATCGTTTTGTCTCCAACTAGGTTTATATTTTGCTGCACCAATGGTACATGATCAACTGCCTAGCATTAATGTCGTGATATTTTGGTAAAAATTGACATCGTTTTGTCTCCAACTAGGTTTATATTTTGCTGCACCAATGGTACATGAGCAACTGCCTAGCATTAATGTGGTGATATTTTGGTAAAAATTGGCATCGTTTTGTCTGCAACTAGGTTTATATTTTGCTGCACCAATGGTACATGATCAACTGCCTAGCATTAATGTGGTGATATTTTGATAAAAATTGGCATCGTTTTGTCTGCAACTAGGTTTATATTTTGCTGCACCAATGGTACATGATCAACTGCCTAGCATTAATGTGGTGATATTTTGGTAAAAATTGACATCGTTTTGTCTCCAACTAGGTTTATATTTTGCTGCACCAATGGTACATGAGCAACTGCCTAGCATTAATGTGGTGATATTTTGGTAAAAATTGGCATCGTTTTGTCTGCAACTAGGTTTATATTTTGCTGCACCAATGGTACATGATCAACTGCCTAGCATGAATGCTTTGATATTCCAGCATTCCGGAACCCCCCGTGCCTTGGATGAAGGATACAACCATGCATCGCAAATCCAGCAGAAGAAGGAGGAGTTGTACAATCTCATCGCCAAGGCTGTGGCGGAGCCCACTACCACCTGGCTGGACAGGCGACTGCTCAAGGCTCTCTCCTTGCAAATCAAGCCTAGACCAAAGGACCCTCAGTGGTACAATATCAACCATATATACTCAGACATAGATATTTGTTATGTTTCTCTACCCTACCAGAATTCATATGTAATTCTTACCATCTCATCCAACCTACCTGTAGGCGCAAGATAATTTTGACCAAGGTGGCCACCCATTGTACATATGCTGTGGGTATTCTTGTTGCTTATGTCAGATGTCCTCGCACTGAAGACGGTGCTAAAATAGTAAGGTACGATGGACATCTTGTTACTGTTGAGAGTCTGCCCATGCTACAAGGATATCAGCCTGCTACTCCTGCTGAGGGAGTGCCCAAGCAAATGAGTTGAAGAAGAAATGCAGCTTGTTTTTGATGGAGAAGCAAGACGGATATCAGTTCTATATATTCCAGCACTATATTATTATGTATGTCTATGTCATGTACTACTGGATGATCTCTGGTATTTATGATGTTGCTGGCATGGTATGAAGATGAGTCTAGTAGTATTTCTGTTTGAGCAAATTTCTGCTTTAGCAACTGGATGATCTGTGTGATCGCTTTCTAAGAAAAGATATTTGTGATGTAGCTGGCTTGGTACTGGTCGTACAGATGAACCTTATGCATTGTTGGATGAACCCATTGTTGGTTTGAATCCTGCCATGAGAGATGATTGGCCATGTATCGCATTTCGAATGATACAATGTCTGGTCGTACAGGTGTTTGGACAAAAGAGCGTCGTACGCAGGTCAGTTTGCTTGTTGGATGATGCTTGATATCAGCAGTTATGACTGGCTCTGGTTGACTCATTTTTCGATCCGGAATATTCTTCAAATACATGAATATTATTTTGAATTCATGAACATTTTTTTAATTTTTAAAAAAATTCCAAATTTATGAAGATTTTCCAAATTCAGAAATATTTTTATTTATAATTTTAATAAAACTGACTGAAATAAATTAAAGATTTGACAAAATTGAAAAATATGAAACTCCGGGTTTGCTTGCTTGCTAGGGCACCCCTGGAGTCGTTAGCTATGACCATGTTCAACTCTAGCAGAGTCGGCACATCATTGGTCGATGTATCCCGTATGGTATATAGAGCGTGCTCCATATGAAATATGGAGGCACGGTTGTTGTACGTAAACACAGAGTCGCCGTAATGCGGCCTCCATATTTTTTTTCTTTCATTGGATGACCTGTTGCGCCCTTAGCGTAAAGATCAATTAGAGAACAAGAAATGCAATCAAAAGGGATAAAATGAACTATTTGAAGGAGTTATTTTTCAGAATTATCTGCAAAATATGATTCTAATGACTATGGTCATCTTGTGTTATTTTACACTAATCCTTTGTTTAGGTAGTCCGTTAAGTAGCATCACATGACCGCATTCCGACCAAGATAACACCAAACCGGATGAACCGAGCATCTGAACAAGCCAAGAACCGTACCCTCACCAATGACCTCCTAACTGGCAACCAACAACACACGAAAAGTGGTCGGAACCCGGAACCGGAAAGCAACAATCCTCCATCGACCCGGAAACGGAGCTAGAGAGGTGTCCCATGTCCGGCATAATCCAACCTGGCACACCAACAACCGAATAAGTCACGGAGCCGACTACTCGGGGTCCCTGACGCGTGTGCCGAAGGCGCGCCTCCGGCCACCTCATCTGTCGTGCGCCTTGCATGTGCCGCCCCACAAGTTGGTGGTGGGGTTGCTTGCAAAAAAAAAAGTTGGTGGTGAGGCTCGGTGTTTGTTCCACCGGGAAGAGACGTAGGGTCTGCACTCGAGGGTGCACACCTTGGTTGGCATGTGGGCTATCTGGCACTCGTGCCCTGAGCACATCCATGCGGCCGGACACCCCATAGGTGTTTGTCCTGGGCTTTACAAAATTATTTGCCTGCTCGAAACATGCAACCGCAGCCCTGGATGAGAAGGCACAACCGAACTGGCCATCACGAATATCAAGGCATTCGATGCTTCTTTGAGTTTTGGTATAAGGTTTGCATCCTAATGAGGAAGACGAGGTGGTGGCGGCTCCCTAGAGATGAAATAAGGTTCTTCCTGTTTAGCCATGTCTCAATGATGTTTCTAGTGTCATCTGAGGGAGCGTGGATATTTGTCTCCGACGAATCTCGTGGGATTCGTCGGCCTTTGTCTTGGGTGGATCCGCTTGGATCTGATCTTCGTTCGTGTATGTTCACGTGTCTATAGGTTGGATCCTTCCGATCTATATTTCTTTTCATCGACGGTGGTTCTTTTTCCTGATGCGCCGGTCCTGTGGGCCTTAGCACGTCGTCTTCCTAGCTATCTTCCACAATAAGGTTTGCCAGACTCCAGTGATGGAGGGGGATGACGGTGGCACGCCTTCGGCTTGCTCTAGTGATTATACCCGTTGCTATGTTCTACGGACATAGATGTAGTTTTTAATTTTAATGTTTGTTGTACTTTCTTGACAGTTGATGAATAGATCAGAAGCTTCTTTGGAAAAAAAGATTCAACGAGGGCAAGACAAGAAAAAAAAAAGGAAAAAAAGAGAGAAGAAACTAGACCGAGGGAGGGTGAGTGGGTCTCAATCTCACGGATGGGCTATATACACGGGCGCCACGGAAGGCAAACGAGCGAGGAACCCTAACCCCTAACCAGTTCCGATCAGCAAGGTAGGTTAGCTTCCAACCCCTAACCCTATTCAGTAGTTCCTAGCCGCAAGTTACGTTCCAACCCGGCGTGATTTCTCCGGTCTTGGGTGATTTTTTTTTGACGCGTCAACGGCGGGCTTACGCCTGCTTGAACCTTTATTGCGATCGTCAAGAGGTGTTACAAAGTGCTCAGCATTAGAAGTACATGGGGTCAGAGGGAGAGAAAAACAGAGAAAAGATACATAGTGCTGGAGGCTACAATCTCGCAGCTAAGAGGAACAACATGGATGCCCAGTCTCGAAGCGCAGTTTGTTTCATGGCGTTCTTGCAGCGGTGAGACCAAAGGCGTAGGTCATTGGCCGCTGAGTTTGCAGTTGTGTGTAGATCCAGGTGAAGGTCGCGGAAAACTTTGGCATTTCTCCTCTGCCAAATATTCCAGAGAACGGCCAAAAGGACCGTTGATCTGGTCTTGTTGTTGAAGTTCCCGCCCCAGGCGTGTAGGAGCCCCTGTGGCGCAACTGGGCAAAGGCTACCCAGCTCTGCCCATAGCGGGCTGAGCCGTCGGCATTTGAACAGGAGGTGTTCAATGGTTTCGCATTGCGAGCAGAAGGGGCCGGCATTGGAAGTAGTAATGCCCCGCCGGAAGCGTCTGTCTTGGGTGATTGATTCGTGCTCGTTTGCAGGGCTCCGACGATGACGGCTTCCCTCCGCGCGGCGTCGACGAGGATCATGCGTTCGGCGGTGCTTCGCCGGCTCGTCCACATGCAGCCGTAGGTATCTTGGCTCTTGGCCTCCATCCCATCTCCGGCTAGATCTGTAGCCCGACGTCTGACTGTTAGGCCTCCCTTCTTCTCTCCATACTGTTTTCCATTACTGTATATATCATAATCATAGGATGAACGGCTATCCTTTAGGCATTGTTCGGCTAATCCCCACCACGAGGGGATTGGAGAGGATTGGAGGGGTTTGATGTAGATTTTGACTTGCTGGGGATTTAATCCCTGCCAATCTGCTCCAAACCTCTTGAAACCCTGTGGAACCGAACAAGGCCTTAAACATGCACGTTTTTTATTGATGATCTCTGCCTACCTTGAAGAATGCTTTGCCTTGATATATTTTTTTAAAAGCTGCGTCTTTTGGTCTCCAGCTAGTTCTATAGTTTGCTCTATATCATTGGAAGATGGTTAACTCCCTAGCATGAAGAAATATTTTGGTAAATCGATGTCTTTTCGTCTCCTGCTAGTTTACACAGTAGTTTTCTGTGCCATTGTTAGATGGTCAATTGCCTAGCATGAAGAAATATTTTGGTAATGTAAAGCTGCCTTTTGGTCTCCCTGATAGTTTTGTAGTTTGACGTGCCATTGGGTACATGACCAACTGCCTAGCATGAGGAATGCTGTGATATTTTAGTAAAAAGTCTATTGGTCTCCAGCTAGTTTTACAGTTTGCTGTACAAGATATCAGGTGATATACGCTGTGGGTAGGCATCTCTTGTCAAGACTGTTTATTGTTTAGTTATCAGTTCTCAATGCTGCTTCTATGTTTCCAGCATTCTGGATTCCGTGCATCGAAATTCAAGCAGCATAAGGAGGAGCTGTACGATCTCATCGCCGAGGCGAATGCAAATTCTGCCGCCACCTGGCAGGACAGGCTTATGCTCCATCATCTGTGCTCGCAAATCGAGCCTAGACCAAATGACCCTCAATGGCATTCCTCTGCTACAGGAGTTCATATGTACGTAGTTCTTAGTTCTTACCATCTCATCTCATGTCATCTCATCCCATCTACCTGCAGGCGCAAGGTATTTGGACTCAAGAAGTGGATCGCTTACACTTCGTTCACGGTTGGTGTTGTTACTTCTTTGATCGCTGTTTTTGGCCTGGCTCCCAATCCTAAAATAGTAGAGTATGAAGGACATCTTGTTACTGCTGAGAGTGTGCCCATGCTACAAGAGAGATTGCGCAAGCAAGATGGATATCAGCGTGCTGCTACTGCTGGGGAGTGCACATGCAAACAAGGTGCCTCAAAAACTTTACGGAGTATCATATAGTATATATTTCTTTTGCGGAAATGCTACTGCACAGTACATGATGTTTTCCGAGCTAACCCGCTCTGCGCCGTCGGATCCCTCGCATGAATCTTGGCGCTGGGCAGCGTCGCTGCATCATGTTCGCCAACCGTTCACCCTAACCGGCAACCGCGTGAACGCCTACCATTAACCCCCTCTTTGTTGCCCCACTCGCCCACTAACCACACTCGCGCACATGTTCTCTTCCCAGCGTGCTCTCTGCAAGAGTCTACTCTCAGAGTATATCAATTTGTCATCTGAAATAATATTCACAGACCTTTGAACGTTGTGATATCTGTAATATTCTCAA
Organism: Triticum aestivum; assembly: GCF_018294505.1. Taxonomy (NCBI): domain Eukaryota; kingdom Viridiplantae; phylum Streptophyta; class Magnoliopsida; order Poales; family Poaceae; genus Triticum; species Triticum aestivum. The sequence goes on from NC_057795.1 coordinate 692,480,999, forward strand.
GGACATATAATCGTTGCCAACCCTTTTAAACTATTTGCAATTATAAGATCTAAATCTTATGCCTCTGTTTCAAAAAAAGGATGCAAATCACCAGATCAGTCCAAAAATATTATGCCTGGACAACCACCTATTTATGGAACGTATTTGAAATATTGTTCTTTTTTAGGAAGTAGCTAGTGATTTCAGGTCCAAGACCATCACTGGTTAATGCCAATGAGGCTAGGACAACACTAAATTCCTCCTATAACTTACACCTACATGACAAAAAGAAAACAGTTTCTTGTGATTCTGGAAACACTGTAATGTTCTTTAGAACTACATACGAGCCACCTTATATATGATAAGATAAAGTGGAAATATATATGTCAGAAATATAAATACCAAATTGGAACAAGAGATCAAGAAACAACAACAGGGTCTCTTGATCTCTTGATCTATTGTGCAATAGTATTTTTATTTCTGACTATTTGTATTTCATTTTGCATTATAATAAGTCAGAAATATAAATACCAAATGGAAACAAGAGATCAAGAAACAACAACAGGGTCTTTATTGTCTTCTCCACAATACAGGCCGACAAACTTGGTGCTCCCTCCAACTCAAACAGTTGTATCTCAACACCAAGTATCGCTGTTAATAATAGAGTTACAAAACATCGTGAGTACGTCAAAGGACAAAGATGAACTGGTGATGTATCTTCTAGTTGAGCAATGTATGTGTGCAATGACAAGTTCATGTAGGTTACCAAGGAATATTTTGCTTACAAGATGTTGAAATGTGAATGTGATGATCACCTTCTTTGTTCAAGATGGTGGTCCAATCTCATAGCAAAATTTCTTCTCCCGCGATTCATTCTTGAAAGAAGCTATAAAGATACATGGCTCCATTGTTTCTTTACCAGTTGCCATTTCATCATTGCTGGTTCGCTTTCTACTAGAGGGAGGTGCTTCATGTTGACTTGCAGCATCTGTAAATGGTAAGATACACACAGTTTTATTCACAATTCAATCGGTAACAAAAGATTCAGTCTATCACGACTGTTGCTAGTGCCAAATGGTGGTACTGGCAACTCAGTTCGGTAGGGAAGCACTGAAGTTACTAGTTTGGAGTAATTCAGTTTCTTCAAATTGTCTGCAACAGGTGACAAGCAAAGAAACTGCAAATTCATAGTCATACCTCGGCAAGCATACGCTTGAGGTATTGATCTCTCACACGTAGAAGTAGCCACCAACCCAGCAGGTGGCCATGGCATTTGGAAAGGGAAAGCCATGCAACGATGACATCGAAACTTGTCCTTGAGGCTCAGGTCCTTGAGATCAATGACGATATGAGAATACTTGCTACTCACACAGTAAACAATTGCTAGTCCGGCAGCCACCATATGGACGTCACAGCTCCGGTTCAAGCTGGCAAGCTCACCTATTTGGCTTTGCTTCTCCAACTCCCACGCACGCCCATTGCCGCCGCCCTTCTTCTTGAGCACCCACACTTGCAACATGGTTGCGCCGACGATATTCAGAAAGCAACACGCACCGGCATCGGTGTCTGCAATGGCGTATACTCGTGGACGTGGAACTGGGAGGAGGACGATTGAGAACACCATGGTGCTGGTGTCGAGCAAGAGCGAGGAATTCAGGTCATATCTCCAAAAGATGAGTCCGGCCGCGGCAGCGTGCATCGGCCGCCGCATGCGCTTCGCGGGCACGTCGACGCCGATGTCGATGCCATCCACGTCCACCCACGGGTGGACGCGCCACCCTGACGTACATGAGTTGTACTCCATGGCTCGCATCCGTTGGCCGTCTCGCTCTTGCTGCACGGTGACCACGCGGAAGCAGCACGGCGCACCACCTTCTCCATCTCCATGGCCGCCGAGGTCGAGCAAGCAGTCCGATATGTACTCAGGCTCGGGGAGGGCTCCGTTCGGTGGACGGGGCACGGCGACGTGCCGGTGGGAAATGGAGACGGGGTTGTAGACGGAGACGGAGTCGCCTCTGCAGAGGAGGAGGCGGCCGTTGCGGAAGTCCCGGAGGCGCCACGCCGGATCGTGCTCGAGGTGGGTGAGCAGGAAGTCACCCCCGCGCGCGGCGGCTGCGAGGTCTCGGTCGGAACGGACGGCGGCCGCGGGGTGGAAGACGGGGAGCTGGTCGAGGTCCGCGTGGGTGACGAAGAGGCCGAGCACGGGCGACCAGGGGTGGAGCTCGCGGAAGCGCCGGAGGAAGGGAGGGCTTGAGGCGATGCCGCGCCAGCGGCGTGACGCGAGTGCGGCTCGACCGAGGGAGGCCGGCGACGGGAGCCGGAGCAGGATGTCCTCGATGTTTTTGTCCTTGAGGGAGTCAAGGGTGGTGACCCCAGGGCTAGCCTCCGACGGCTCCATCAGGGGAGGAGCTGGATGGTCGTACGTGGAGCGTGGCGTGGCGGAGCAGCCGAGGATAAGCCGGCGGTGAAACTGGCCATGTGGGTCAGTGCAGAGGCATGAGGACTCTTCCGTGTGGATAGCTTCTCTTGTTTCTGCCGGCGAATCGGCCGATGACAAGAGCGGGCCGTCCATACTTATTTAATCGACCTGAGCCAACGCGGAACTAAGAGCCGAAACAACCAATTGGTTGGGCTCAACAGCTATGGAGTAGAGTTGGTGAAACTCCGTTGTTGGCCAATCCAAAGATCGAGCCAAAACCGCGTGGAGCGCCCGTTGTTAACCCCAAACTTCGCGCCCCTGGCGAAGAAGGGTTTGAGGGCTTGTATGGAGTTTCAGAAGGGGGACCCACGAGAGACCGCCTCGAAGAAATTCCCATTCAGAAAGTATTTCGCACGGAGGAGGTCGATCCAGAGGCCAGTCTCACCCTGAGACATCTTCCAGATCCATTTGCACATGAGTGCAATGTTCATCAGCTTGGAGTTGATGATCCCAAGGCCCCCTGGGCTTTGGGTCTGCAAACAGCCTGCCATTTAACCTTATGGTATTTCCGTTTAGGTCCCGCTCCTTCCCAAAAGAAACGGGACCGCGGGTTATCCAACTTAGTGTGTACCACATCCGCCAGCATGAACAAACCCATGGCGAACATGGGTAGGGATGAGAGGCTGGAGTTAGTTAAGATTAGTCTAGCCCCTGAAGACATAAATCGACCTCTCCACGGACTGACCCTGTCCGCAACCTTAGAGGTGAGAGGTTCCCAATCGGCGATCGAACATTTCTTTGCCGCGATCGGGAGAACGAGGTAAGTGAACGGAAACTGGCCAAGTTTGCAATTAAGCAAATTGGCTACCCGCTGACTTTCGGCCGCGTCCATCCCTATGGACACCACTTCACATCTGTGAAAGTTGATTTTAAGCCCCGACATGAGTTTAAAGCACAACAGAATGGCTTTGACCGTTGTGATACTGTGTGTGTCGGGCTCGAAAAGGAGGAGTGTGTCATCCGCGTATTGCAGGTGTGACACGCCTCCCGGAATCAGATTGTCCACCACTCCCCTGATGTGGCCGGCCAAACGAGCTCTGTCTAGCATGGCGCCCAAGGCGTCCGCCACAAAGTTAAACAGCAACAGAGAGGCTGGGTCCCCTTGACGCAACCCACGCTTGTTGCGGAAGAAGTTCCCTACTTCTCCATTCACCGCAATCGCCGTTTGGCCCCCCGAGACCAACTGCATCATGCGGTGAACCCAAACCGACAAGAATCCTCGGTCCAGGAGGACCTCTCGGAGACACTCCGAGTTCACGCGATCGTACGCCTTCTCAAAATCAAGTTTCAGGAGAATCGCGGGCTGGCGAGCGCGTTTTAGGGAGTGAACAATCTCTTGGAGGGCCAACGGCCCCTCCAAGATGTTGCGCCCCCGAATAAAAGCCGATTGGTTCCTACTAATAATACGGTGAGCTATCGGAGACAAACGAGTCGAACAAGCCTTAGCACAAATTTTAAACGGAACATTAATCAACGCAATGGGACAAAAGAGCCTAATATGATCCGTGCCCGAAACTTTGGGGATCAGAGAGAGAACCCCAAAGTTTAGGCGAGAGATATCTACCGTACCCCGCATAAAACCATTGCAAACGTCGAAAATAGGCCCTTTGAGCACTTGCCAAAACCTTTTGAACATCGCCACCGGCCACCCATCCGGCCCGGGAGCGGTGTCGGATTTCATTCCAAGTGTCGCCTTGTCAATCTCCTCCGGGAGGAAGGCCAACCCCAGGCCCTCATTTTCCTCGTCCGTGACCCGCAACGCAGGGTCCCACACATCCGCCCTAAGCCAGGCACGGGATTCCTCCCTGGAACCCATAAGTTGGATGTAGAAGTCGTAAATGTGGCGGACGATATCCTGTTGCCGCAAAAGGAGCCCCTGCTCAGATTGCAATCGCAGAATGGCGCATTTGCGGCGACGGCCATTAGCGTAAGCGTGAAAATACTGAGTGTTTGCGTCACCCTTGAGCGTCCACTTGATACCACCACGTCTACGCCAGTACTCCTCCTCAGCTCTACGGAGGGACTCGACCTGGGCTTCAAGCGCGTAACGCTAAGCCCAGTCTTGCTCCGAGAAGGTCTGCACATCCGCCGCAGCATCCATCTGAGCGAGATCCACAGTCAAATGCGATCGGAGCAACTTATCATCACGCCCCTGGTTAGCCCCCCACCCTTTGAGGGCCGCACGTAAGCCCGCCCCTGCGGCAATCCAAAACTCCATCGGCCCGCGCGCGCGCCCGACCCGGGCGACGCAATTCTCCCATTTCGAAAGGAAAATTTGCTCAAAGTCCGGAGACTCTAACCACGCGGTTTCGAAGAAAAAACGAGGGCTGCGTTTTAGCCTTTCCTCCCCCGAGGAGAGGATGAGGGGGGACGTGGTCCGACCCTATCCTCGTTTCGGCGTGCAAAGAGCACAGGGGAAACAACACCTCCCACTCCGAGGACATGAAAACCCTGTCCAAGACCGACCGCACCGGCGTTAGCTGTTTGTTGGTCCAGGTGTAGCGTGCCCCCACGCGAGCCACTTCCCTAAGGGCCATGGCTGTGATTGCATTATTAAACATGGACACCCTTGTCCAGTTAATAATACCGTTGTTTTTATCCACTCCCGAACGGATTAGGTTTAAATCCCCTCCCACTAGCAGAGGCAAGTTTCGCGTGCCCAAAGACGCAACCTGGAGTTCTCCCTAGAACTCAAACGAGAGCGAGTGGTCGGCCGGGCCGTAAACCACGATCACCTCCCACTCATGGAGAGTTGCGCGGTGGCGCACGTGGGCTGACAGGAAGAAGCGGCCGGCATCCCACGCCACCACCTCGAAGCAAACTAGGTTGATGCCTAGCAACATACCCCCCGAGTGCCCGACCGCCGGCACCCAATGCCAAACAAAACGCTCTAGCGGATCGACAGCTAGCAGGTCCCGACGATTGAAATCGGCCATGATGGTTTCCTGCAAGCCAACTACGTCGATCGCCTTGTTTCGAATGAAATCTTTTAGCTGGGTCCGCCTCCCAGCGTGGCTGAAGCCTCGGATGTTCCAAAATATGAAACACATTAAATAATGCGGTTGCGGAGGCGGATACCGCGAGCGGTCACCGCTTTGGCCACGCGCCGTGTCTTGGCAGGACGACGGTTGGAGGGGGACGGCGCAGCCCCTGCTGCTATGTCCTCCTGATCGGGCTGCGCAACAGTCACCAGAGAAGCCCCTGCTTCTTCTGCTGCTGGCGCAACGCGGGCCAAAGCTGCCTGAGGGAGCGCGGCCTACGCGATTTCCTTAGCACGAATAAGGGAAAGCACTTCGCGCGCTTCCCCCTCGTCCGACATCACAACACCACTATCCGCTAAGATGCCCCCCAAGCACTCATCAGAATATTCATCAAAGATCGTGAAGCGGGGCATGGGGTTACCATCGGTTTCCAGGTTCTTCTGGGCCTGCAGGACTTGAGCGCGTTGGAGGGCTGGAAGATTGCCCTTGGCGCCCTTCGGACGGGAGCTAGCCCGCTCCTGCGTCGCCGAGGACGCCACCACCGCCTTGGAGTGCTTGGCCGTCGAGACGGGCGCCACCTTGGCCACCTCCGCACAGAGCGCATCAGAGGCTGGAGTGGAGATGACCGACGAGGTGCCACCAGCCGGACCCCCAGGGGAGGCTAGCGCCATCACCACCGGCCGCATCGGGGCAGGCGTGCCCGCGCGGGCCGAGGGAGGGCTCGCCGGCGCCACCACGGGAGTCTTGCGCCCCGCCGGCTTCTTGTGGAGCCTCGCCCCACCGCCACCGAGGCCGGTCGTCGCCATGGGTGAGCGTGCCGAGACAGCCCGAGGCTCACCCCCCACCGCCGCCACCGGGGAGACGAGCATCGAGCGGCCCTCCGAGTCGCAGGACGCCGAGACCCCCTTGTCGATGTCGAGGCCCCACGTCATGTTGGAGTCGTACTGGTTGAAACCCATCTCGTTGCTGCCCACCACCACTTGCCTCTCCTCCTGGTCTTTCGCAGCGCCCGCCGCCGGGGGCGCATCCTGTGTGTCCTTGTCCTTAAGGCCAAGCTTGTCCCAAGTCGCGGTGTCGATGGAGTAGTCCCCCATGTTCGTGTCGTGGTCCTTATCTTTGTCACTCGGGCCCTTGTCCATGCTGGCTGGTGGAGGGGGAGGGGGAGCCGCACCCTGCAGGTCACCCGCCTCAGCCTCCATACGAATGGTGAAGCCCTCGCTGTTGAACCACACTTGGACGTAGCCCTTGAGCTTGGCCGGAGCGCGACACGCGAAGCGCATCCGCACAGGGCCGAGCCCCGACAACGACGCCAGATCCACCTCCATAGGACGCCCGATCATCACCGTCCCAACCATGAGGCGATCCACGCGATGGTGCTTGGGCGGAACACCCCACAGCTTGACCCACACGACCGGCATGATCTCGGCCTTGGGTTCCTCCTGACGCGATTCCTTGATGTCCGCCATGATGTCGTTGAGGGAGAGATAGAGCTTGCCGCTGCGGGTCGCCATCCGCAGCATGGCCTTGTTGGGGAAGACGACCGAGAACTGGTCGGCGCCGATGGCCGTCACCTGCCAATCCCACTCCCTTTCAAAGAGGTGCGGGAGATCTGCCTCCAAGATGGGGATCGACAACGTGCCAGGCGCCGCCGAGATGATCGCCGCGTCCGCCACCAGCGGGGCCTGGACCTCCTCGCCCTCCGTCTCCACGAAAGGAAGGCAGAAGAAGCCCTCTCCAGGGATGGTGTTGCCCATGATCTGCAGCAACAGAGGCCGCCCCCGCGTGGGGCAATACGCCGACGTGTGCCCTTCCTCGTGGCATACGACGCACAGGGGCTTGAAGTTGCACTAATTTTGGTAGTGCCCCACCCTGCCGCACTTAAAGCATTCCGGCCCGTCCGCCTCCTCCACTGGGATCGGAGCGTCAGCCGAACCCTTCGAAGCCGACGGCCCGGCCGCCAGCAGCAACGGCGCCGTGCCACCCCCTTGTGCTTCTGCTTCTTGCCCAACGGATCCCCACTCCGCTCGCCGCCCGGGGGGAGCTGAGACTCCTTCCTCTTGAGCTCTTTCTTCTGCTCCAGCCCGCGGCGCCGATATTCCTCCTTCTTCTTCTTTTTGCGCTCACGATCCTCTTGCTGCTTCCGCTCTTGCTCCGCAAGCCACCATGGAGGCGGCGGCCCCTAGCCCCCGTCCTCCGCGGGCTTCGCCGACGCCTTGGAGAGCGCCTTCGCCCGCAGCTCTTGCTCGCGCTGTCGATCCGCCGCCGGGATCGGGGGCGACATGGGAGGCTTGTCGCCGCGGCGGGAGCCCATCCTCACCGCAGTGACGAAAGAGCAGGAGAGAGGTGGGGGAGGGGCAGATCTGTGGAGACGGCGGGCAAGGTGCCCGAAGCGCCGCTCCTAAGAATGGGATGCGGGAAACCCTAGCGACAGATCTAGGGTTCCTTTTGGCACCCACAACCACCTATTAATAGGCGCGGGCGGCCGAACGGCCTCCTCCGCACTGGGCCCAGGCCTAAGCGCAGGCTCGCAGCAGGCCAGCGGGCAAGGCAGGTCAAGCCCAGGCCCTGAGGAGCGCCCCTGCACCCCCACGTGCGAAGAAACGGGCTGGACCGCCGATGGGCCCCCCCAGCCCACATCCTGGTAGGCTGGGCCACTCCTCCTGGCCCAGCAGAGAAACGAGCCCGTCCGTCGTCTCCCCGGAAACCCTAGTCAGGACCCGCGATTCCCCGACACGGGCGGCCCTGCCGTCGCCGCAGCCGACCCCTGTCAGCTCCGACGAGCTCGCCGGGACCGGAGGAGGCCCCGCCAACACCAAATCGCGGCGACCCACCTCCGACAGGGCGCACGAGCGGCCCTCACGACCCGCATCCACCCCCTGCGGCGGACGCCAGATCCGCGGCGCCGGGCGACGCCCGCCATGCCCATCGGGAGCAAAGGCACGCCGGTGACCGGCCACGAAGGAGCCCCCAAGCTCCTCTGCACGGGCGACAAAGTCACCCACCGAGCACCCCGCGCGGGGCCTCGGCGAACCACCACCACCATCTTTACCTCGCTACTTACCTCATCCTCGTCGCCGTCGGAGTCGACCCCCTCCAGCGCCCAAAACCTGCTGCCGGAGAAGGACGGGGCGAGGGGCCGCCCCCCAGCCGGCACGCTCCACCGCACGCGCCCCTCAGCAGGCCGCACCGCCGTCCAGCCGTCCGCCTCCGCCGCGGGGTAGAGAGCGGCGTCGCCCGCGGAAACGCCCCCCGGGTCGCCAGACCGAAACGCCATCACATATATATTCACAATTGAATTCTTTTCGGGCTCAGCATACTTAGTGCGTCAACAGGAGCAAGGATCATATTGTACATATCTGCTAGTGAGTTGTCGATAAAAGTACTAACAAAAATTCTCAATTATCAGATGAATAAATAATCTGACAGTAGTTTTCATGTGTTCTTGTAGTTCAATTGCATTTATATTCTGCTTTCATGGAAGTTAACAATAGGTTATGTCATATTCAGGGGTTCTGCCTGAAGCAGTACGTAGCTTTCCTGAATCCTTCTCGCTAGAGTCGTGTAGAATCCAGGACAGTTTCTTCTCCCCATCACTTTGGTGTACTGTTATGAAACCAATTATACACCAGTCTGGTACATCCACTGTCCACTTATCTTTTTATTTTTATTTGAGAAGAGTCCACTTATCTTTTATGCATGCATATATTGGTAGTGTTCATATTTAATTCTGTGCAATTCCTAGCCAGTTCCAATTTATGACGACACTCAGACAGGAATAAAGGTAGAGCTACTCTTGAATCCTCTACATATATGTAATGCAGGAGCGTTTGTACAGTTGGTACTTAATTTTTTCAGTTAATAAAAAAATATAAAAATATGTGTGTGGGATGTCCGACAATGGAAGAAGTGTGTATGACCTATGTATAGCTCTAGATATCCCTTCTATTTTCAGTACAAAATATCGTGATGTACTCAAGTGAATGGGGCATGTTAACATAGGTCTAGCGTGTCGTGTACACGTACCCTGTACGTGTGTAATTGTATATGCTGATTGTTATATATAGAAAGACGTGGAGAGGCTTTGCCCCATGGGAAACTCTAAACCCTATTCTCAAACTTGGTTTCAGAGCCTACCCTAGCCGCCGCCGCCTCTCCTCCCACCGCCGCCGCTGCTGCCGTTGTTTCTCGCGGCCGCCGCGATCTCCACCGTGCTGGCACCCACGATGACTTCCTCCTCCGTGCTCACGCTCTCCACCCTCTCCGTGCCCGCCACGATCGCCCCTGTCATCGCCCCACCCTCCGCGTCGGCTCCCACCCCGGTCCTTCCTTCCATCACGGTCTCGCTCGACTACAGCAACTTCATGCTATGGAGGGCCCTTGCCCTCCCCAACTTCGCCGGAGTTCACCTCCACGGCTTCCTCGACGGCTTGGCCAAGGAGCCGACGCCGACCGTGACGACAGGCACCGGTGAGGCCGCCCGCACCGTATCCAACCCTGAGTACAAGCAGTGGTGGACGCTGGATCAGAAGGTTCTCGGGCATCTCCTCGGTTCGATGAACGTGGAGATCTCCGCGCAGCTCATCGGCTGCAGGACGTCGGCCGCCGCCTGGATGGCCGTGCACACCATGTTCGCCGCCGAGAACAGCGCCGGCGTGCGTAACCTCCGGCGCCAGATCCAGGCGCTGCGGAAGGGAGATCGCACCGCCGGCGAGTACATGCAGAAGGTCAAGGCCCTTGCTGATGCGATGGCCGCCGCCGGCTCTCCTCTTCGTGATGATGAGATCATCGACTACATGCTGACCGGGCGCGGCTCGGCGTTCAACCCCATCGCTGCTTCGATGAACTTCGCAGGCGTGCCCATCACGTTTCCCGCGTTCTACTCCAGTGTCTGTCACTACGAGGCCCTTCAGCAGCAGCAATCGGAGCTTGAGGATTGGTAGTCCTCCGCCAATGTCGCGTCTCGGCCGGTCTACCACAACAACTCCGGCCGCGCCCCCGACTCTGGCCGCCCGAGCGGTGGCCGTCCCTCCGCTGGTTCTCTCCCGCCCGGCTCGGGAGGCTACGGACCCAGCCAGGGCAACGCCCCTGGCCGCAACAACAACAACGGCGGCAACAACCGCAACGGAGGAGGAAACGGAGGAGGCAACGGGGGCAGCCGCAACCGGCGCTGGCGTCCCCGGTGCTAGATATGCAAGAACTGTGGTCACGAGGCCGGCGACTGTCGCAGTGATACGTCTCCAACGTATCTATAATTTATGAAGCATTCATGCTATTTTATTATCTGTTTTGAATGATTACAGGCTTTATTATACACTTTTATATTACTTTTGGGACTAACCTATTAACCGGAGGCCCAGCCCATATTGTTGTTTTATTGCCTATTTCAGTATTTCGAAGAAAAGGAATATCAAACGGAGTCCAATCAGAATGAAACCTTCGGGAGCGTGATTTTTGGAAAGGATATGATCCGGGAGACTTGGAGTTCAAGACAGGGAAGGCTCAAGGAAGCCAGGAGATAGGAGGGCGCGCCCACCCCCCTGGACGCGCCCCTTGTCTCCTGGGCCCCTCGAGGCTCCCCCGACCGACTTCTTTCGCCTATATAAGTCCACGTACCCTAAAAACATCGAAGAAGAAGATAGATCGGGAGTTCCGCCGCCGCAAGCCTCTGTAGCCACCAAAAACCTCTTGGGAGCCCGTTCCGGCACCCTGCCGGAGGGGGAACCCATCACCGGTGGCCATATTCATCATCCCAGCGCTCTCCATGACGACGAGGGAGTAGTTCACCCTCGGGGCTGAGCGTATGTACCAATAGCTATGTGTTGGATCTCTCTCTCTCTCTCTCTCTCTCTCTCTCTCTCTCTCTGTCGTGTTCTCTCTATGGCACGATCTTGATGTATCGCGAGCTTTGCTATTATAGTTGGATCTTATGCTGTTTCTCCCCCTCTATTCTCTTGTGATGAATTGAGATTTCCTCTTGAAGTTGTCTTGTCGGATTGAGTTTTTAAGGATTTGAGAACACTTGATGTATGTCTTGCTGTGCTTATCAGTGGTGAAAATGGGATATCACGTGCCACTTGATGTATGTTTTGGTGATCAACTTGCGGGTTCCGCCCATGAACCTATGCATAGGGGTTGGCACATGTTTTCGTCTTGACTCTCCGGTAGAAACCTTGGGGCACTCTTTGAAGTACTTTGTGTTGGTTGAATAGATGAATCTGAGATTGTATGATGCATATCGTATAATCATGCCCACGGATACTTGAGGTGACAATGGAGTATCTAGGTGACATTAGGGTTTTGGTTGATTTGTGTCTTAAGGTGTTATTCTAGTACGAACTCTTGAATAGATCGATCCGAAAGAATAACTTTGAGGTGGTTTCGTACCCTACCATAATCTCTTCGTTTGTTCTCCGCTATAAGTGGCTCTGGAGTGACTCTTTTTTGCATGTTGAGGGATTGTTATATGATCTATCTATGTTATTATTGTTGAGAGAACTTGCACTAGTGAAAGTATGAATCCTATGCCTTGTTTCCTATCATTGCAATACCGTTTACGCTCACTTTTATCATTAGTTACCTTAATATTTTTATATTTTCAGATTACAAAAACCTTTATCTACCATCCATATTGCACTTGTATCATCATCTCTTCGCCGAACTAGTGCACCTATAAAATTTACCATTGTATTGGGTGTGTTGGGGACACAAGAGACTCTTTGTTATTTGGTTGCAGGGTTGCTTGAGAGAGACCATCTTCATCCTACGCCTCCCACGGATTGATAAACCTTAGGTCATCCACTTGAGGGAAATTTGCTACTACCCTACAAACCTCTGCACTTGGAGGCCCAACAACGTCTACAAGAAGAAGGTTGTGTAGTAGACATCAAGCTCTTTTCTGGCGCCGTTGCCGGAGAGGTGAGTGCTTGAAGGTATATCTTTAGATCTTGCAATCGAATCTTTTTGTTTCTTGTTTTATCACTAGTTTAGTTTATAAAAGAAAAACTACAAAAAAAATGGAGTTGAGTTTGTCTCATACGCTTCATCTTTTTGATATCTTTCGTGAGAATGATGGAAATGAAAATTGTGCTCAAGTGCTAGAAGAAGAATGCATTAAAATGTTTGGTACTAAATCTTTGAATGATGAGCATGATTGCAATGTTGTTAGTATGAATTCCTTGAATATCCATGATGCTAATGATATGCAAAGCCACAAGCTTGGGGATGCTATGTTTGATGAAGATGATATGTTTAGTCCCCCAAGTTTTGATGAGAATATTTATTATGATGAAAGCATGCCTCCTATTTATGATGATTATATTGATGAAAGTGGATTTGGAAGAGTGTCAACTTTATTTAGTGATGATTCCACTATCTTGGAGGAGGTTTCAATCGATTATGATGAGAATAAAGTTGCTACCTATGATGATTATTGTGATGAAACTTATGCTATAAAAAGTAGTGATGATTATATTTGTAAAACGTGTCATGATTATGATTACCCTTTTTCTGAACATTACTCTTTTAATGTGGAAACAATTTTTAGTGTTCAAGTCTTTTATGATACTTCCACCATTCCGAAAGAGAAGAATTTTGCTTATGTGGAGAGTACTAAATTTTCCATGCTTGTAGATCATGAAAAGAATGCTTTAGGTGTTGGTTATATTGTTGAATTCATTCATGATGCTACTGAAAATTATTATGAGGGAGGAATATATGCTTGTAGGAATTGCAATAATGTCAAGTTTCCTCTCTATGTGTTGAAAATCTTGAAGCTAGGCTTGTTTTACCTTCCTATGCTAGTTGATTATTGTTCTCATAAGTTGTTTGCTCACAAAATCCCTATGAATAGGAAGTGGGTTAGGCTTAAATGTGCTAGTCATATGCTTCATGATGCTCCAGTTATGTTTCAATTCTTATCTTTTATGTGAGCATCATTGTCATCATCATGCCTAGCTAGAAAGGCATTAAAGAAAAGCGCTTGTTGGGAGACAACCCAATATTTATCCTTACTGCTTTTGTGTTTTCACATGATTATGCTACTGTAGTGATCATGTCTTATAGCTTTTGTTTCAATAAAGTGCCAAGTAAGACCTTTAGGATAGTTTACGATGATAGTTGTGTTGATCCTGCTGAGAATCAGAAACTTTTGCACCAAATAAATTAGTTTTGATAATTCACAGAAACGTGCTCTTGATCTGATTCTTTTTTCTCCGGATTGGTACACAAATTGCATAGGACTTCCTAATTTGGTAGAATTTTTGGAGTTCCAGAAGTATACGTTTGATACAGATTACTATAGACTGTTCTGTTTTTGACAGATTCTGTTTTCTGTGTGTTGTTTGCTTATTTTGATGCATCTATGGCTAGTATTAAGTGGTATGAACCATAGATAAGTTGGAATACAGTAGAAATTACACCAATATGGATTTAGAATGAGTTCATTATAGTACCTAAGTGGTGGTTTTATTTTCCTATACTAATGGAGCTTACGAGTTTTCTGTTGAGTTTTCTGTTGTGAAGTTTTCAAGTTTTGGGTAAAGATTCGATGGACTATGGAATAAGGAGTGGCAATAGCCTAAGCTTGGGGATGCCCAAGGCACCCCCAAGGCAATATTCAAGGACGACCAAGAGCCTATGCTTGGGGATGCCCCGGATGGCATCCCCTCTTTCGTCTTCGTTCATCGGTAACTTTACTTGGAGCTATATTTTTATTCACCACATGATATGTGTTTTGCTTGGAGCTTCATTTTCTTTTGTTAGTATTTGCTTGCTGTTATTTAGAATAATGTTTTACATCTTTAGTTTCAATAAAAAATGTCAAGGATAGCCTTTACCATGCTTATTTTGCTAGTATACATGTTGCTGTTTGAAAACAGAAAGTTTACCGCTGTTGCAAAAATTCCCTAGAAAAGTCAGAGAATGGTATAATGTTGAAACTTTTTGCATACTGAGCTCTGATAAATTTACAGACTGTACTGTTTTAGCAGATTGCTGTTATGTTTGCATATGTTTGCTTGTTTAATGATTCTATTTGATGATAGGAGTATTAAATATGCAGAGGCATTTAGTATGCAATGTTGAATAATAATTTTAGTGATTTGTTACAGTAGAAAATGATAAGGTTTTGCATTGGTTTATACTAACCTGTCTCACGAGTTCTTGTTGAGTTTTATGTGGATGAAGCTTTTGAGAAAAAGAGAAATCATGATATGAGAGGAATTAAGGAGACACAAAAGTTCAAGCTTGGGGATGCCCAAGGCACCCCAAGATAATATTTCAAGAAGTCTCAGGCATCTAAGCTTGGGGATGCCCCGTTAGGCATCCCACCTTTCTTCTTCAACAATTATCGGTTAGTATCGGTTGAACCTAAGTTTTTGCTTCTTCACATGAGTTGTGCTATCCTTGCAATGTCATTTTATTTTGTTTTGCTTGCTGTTTGAATACAATACCAAGATCTGAAATTCTTTAATGATAGAGAGTCTTCACATAGTTACATAATTATTTATCTACTCATTGATCTTCACTTATATCTTTTTGGAGTAGTTTTTCATTTACTCGTGTGCTTCACTTGTATCCTATGAGTAAATTGTTGAATTAGTTGATTGTCATAAATCTTAAATTATATATGTCTCATTTTCTTATCCGATGGGGAGTAATGACTTCACATCTAAAAAGTAGAGATTGTAAATTTATTGAAGGTTAGCAAGCAATTGTATTGGTCATTTGAACAATTCATGAAAGAATATTGAAGGAAGAGAGATTTCACATATAAATATACTATTCTAGACATATTTTATAGTTGGGAGCACTCACTAAGTATGACATGCTAAAGAGTTGATGTTGGACAAGGAAGACAACGTAATGGGTTATGTTTCTGCACATCTCAGTTAAAGTAAATTGTCATGGATCATTCAAACATGTTGAGCTTGCCTTTCCCCCTCTTACTAGCCAAAATTCCTTGCACCAAGTAGAGATACTACTTGTGCTTCCAAATATCCTTAAACCCAGTTTTGCCATGAGAGTCCACTATACCTACCTATGGAATGAGTAAGATCCTTCAAGTAAGTTGTCATCGGTGCAAGCAATAAAAATTGCTCTCTAAATATGTATGATCTTTTGGTGTGAAGAAAATAGCTTTATACGATCTTGTTATGGAAGCAATAAAAGCGACGGACTGCATAATAAAGGTCCATATACAAGTGGCAATATAAAGTGACGTTCATTCGCATTGAGATTTTGTGCGTCCAACCCAAAAAGCGCATGACAACCTCTGCTTCCCTCTGCGAAGGGCCTATCTTTTACTTTATGCAAGAGTCAAGGTGATCTTCACCTTTCCCTTTTTCATTTTATCCTTTGGCAAGCACCTCGTGTTGGAAAGATCCTGATATATATATATCCAATTGGATGTAAGTTAGCATGAACTATTATTGTTGACATCACCGAAAGGTGAATACGTTAGGAGGCAATTCTATAAGCCCCTATCTTGCTCAGTGTCCGATTAAAACTCCATAACCATTAGTATTGCGTGAGTGTTAGTAATTGTAGAAGACTATATGATAGTTGAGTATGTGAAGTTTGCTAAATCAAAGCTCTGGCATAGACCCTTCCTGAAAATAAGATGAATTGCAATTGTTTGATGACCGAGAACGAAGTTTGCTAGTTTTCAAGAAAGTTTATAGTCTATGCTTTAACATGTGAATTGCTTGTTGCTTGTTCGTGAGTAGTTTTATGAGATGAACTACTGTTATGACATATAATCATGCTAGAAAAGGTGACTGAAATTATCATTGATCAAACTTGTGCACCGTCTAGCATTCACACTTCATAAATTCTTTCTTTTATCATTTACCTACTCGAGGGCGAGTAGGAATTAAGCTTGGGGGTGCTGATATGTCTCCAACGTATCTATAATTTATGAATCATTTATGCTATTTTATTATCTTTTTTGAATGATTACGGGCTTTATTATACACTTTTATATTACTTTTGGGACTAACCTATTAACCGGAGGCCCAGCCCATATTGTTGTTTTATTGCCTGTTTCAGTATTTCAAAGAAAAGGACTATCAAACAGAGTCCAAACAGAATGAAACCTTCGGGAGCGTGATTTTTGGAAAGGATATGATCCGGGAGACTTGGAGTTCAAGCCAGGGAAGGCTCGCGGAAGCCAGGAGATAGGAGGGCGCACCCACCCCCTGGGCGCGCCACTCTGTCTCCTGGGCCCCTCGAGGCTCCCCCGACCGACTTCTTTCGCCTATATAAGTCCAGGTACCCTGAAAACATCGAAGAAGAAGATAGATCGGGAGTTCCGCCGCTGCAAGCCTCTGTAGCCACCAAAAACCTCTCGGGAGCCCGGTCCGGCACCCTGCCAGAGGGGGAACCCATCATCGGTGGCCATCTTCATCATCCCGGCGCTCTCCATGACGAGGATGGAGTAGTTCACCCTTGGGGCTGACGGTATGTACTAGTAGCTATGTGTTTGATCTGTCTCTCTCTCTCGTGTTCTCTCTATGGCACGATCTTGATGTATCGTGAGCTTTGCTATTATAGTTGGATCTTATGATGTTTCTCCCTCTCTATTCTCTTGTGATGAATTGAGTTTTCCTCTTGAAGTTGTCTTGTCGGATTGAGTCTTTAAGGATTTGAGAACACTTGATGTATGTCTTGCCGTGCTTATCTGTGGTGACAATGGGATATCATGTGCCACTTGATGTATGTTTTGGTGATCAACTTGCGGGTTCCGCCATGAACCTATGCATAGGGGTTGGCACATGTTTTCGTCTTGACTCTCCGGTAGAAACCTTGGGGCACTCTTTGAAGTACTTTGTGTTGGTTGAATAGATGAATCTGAGATTGTGTGATGCATATCGTATAATCATGCCCACGGATACTTGAGGTGACAATGGAGTATCTAGGTGACATTAGGGTTTTGGTTGATTTGTGTCTTAAGGTGTTATTCTAGTATGAACTCTTGAATAGATCGATCCGAAAGAATAACTTTGAGGTGGTTTCGTACCCTACCATAATCTCTTCGTTTGTTCTCCGCTATTAGTGGCTTTGGAGTGACTCTTTGTTGCATGTTGAGGGATTGTTATATGATCTATCTATGTTATTATTGTTGAGAGAACTTGCACTAGTGAAAGTATGAACCCTATGCCTTGTTTCCTATCATTGCAATACCGTTTACACTCACTTTTATCATTAGTTACCTTGCTGTTTTTATATTTTCAGATTACAAAAAACTTTATCTACCATCCATATTGCACTTGTATCACCATCTCTTCGCCGAACTAGTGCACCTATACAATTTACCATTGTATTGGGTGTGTTGGGGACACAAGAGACTCTTTGTTATTTGGTTGCAGGGTTGCTTGAGAGAGACCATCTTCATCCTACGCCTCCTACGGATTGATAAACCTTAGGTCATCCACTTGAGGGAAATTTGCTACTGTCCTACAAACCTCTGCACTTGGAGGCCCAACAACGTCTACAAGAAGAAGGTTGTGTAGTAGACATCATGCAGCCGCTATGATCATGACCACCGCTCCGCCAACCCCGCGTCCACATCCTCCTCCCATGAGCCACTGCACTGGATCCTGGACACCGGTGCGACGGACCACCTGACGAATGATCTCGATCGTCTACACTTCCACGAGTGCTATGGCGGGAAAGATCAAGTGCAAGTTGCAAATGGTGCAGGTTTGTCTAATTCGCATATTGGGCATTCCACCATACCCGGTTCATCTCTTCGTTTACGAAATATTCTTCGTCTCCCACATATTCATCAACATCTTCTCTCCGTTTATCGTCTCGTCCTTGATAATGATGTTTTTGTGGAATTTCACCGTTTCTTTTTCCTTGTTAAGGACACCGGCACGAAGAAAATCCTTCTTCATGGTAGATGTCATGGCGGACTCTACCCCATCCCGTTTAGTCGCGCGTCGTCCTCCTCCAACCGCCAAGCGTCTCTCAGCATCAAGACCACCTCGTCCCAGTGGCACCAGCATCTCGGTCATCCCTCGAATAATATTGTTCAAAACATTGTTAGGAATAATGATTTAGTGTGTTCTTCTGAACGTCAGACTTCCATCTGTGATGCTTGTCAGCGTGCTAAAAGTCGACAATTGCCTTATAATTTATCACATCATGTTTCCACTATGCCTCTTGAGTTAATTCATTCCGATGTTGGGGGCCAGCTATTGCCTCTTCCAGAGGCTATAAGTATTATGTGAGCTTTGTTGACGATTACTCTCGCTTCTCTTGGATTTATCTCCTTAAGCACAAGTCTGACGTTGAGCAAGTGTTTTATGTTTTTCAGGCTCATGTTGAGCATCTTCTCCACACTAAAATCATAGCTGTTCAGTCAGACTGGGGTAGTGAGTATCACCGACTGCACCGTTATTTCCAACGCACTGGAATCTCTCATCGTGTGTCTTGCCCGGACACCTCACAGCAAAACGGCATTGCTGAGCGCAAACACCGTCATCTTGCCTTGCTGGCTCATTCTTCTCTCCCATTGTGTTTTTGGGATCAAGCTTTTCTTATGGCGTGCTACCTTATTAACCGTATGCCTACACCTATTCTTCAACAAGATACATCCATCTATCGTCTCCTTAAGGTGCATCCCGATTACAAGTTTCTTCGCACTTTTGGGTGCGCCTGCTGGCCTAATTTGCGCAAATATAATGCACACAAGCTTGCTTTCCGTTTCACCATATGTGTTTTCTTGGGCTATAGTCCGATGCATAAGGGATACAAGTGTCTTGATCGTTCCACGGGACGTATCTACATCTCTCGTGACGTCGTTTTCGACGAGTCTGTTTTTCCCTATGCCATTCCTTTGGTCACCGTCGATGTCTCTTCTTTGGCTGATGTTCTCTCTTTTCCTCTCACTGAACCGGCTACGGGTGACCATATGCGCAAATACGACTTGTCCTATTTGTCTACTGACACGCCTGTTTCAGGCCCTGTTGCTTCTGTGCAGGATCCTTCGGCTGCTCCATCACCGGCGATCGACGTGCATGGGACATGCACGTCCCCCCGCCCCTCGGCTCCCGCATCGCCCGGCCCGGCCACCACGTCGCCCGGCCTGGCCGGCCCATCGGCTGCCGCGTCTCCTGGCCTGTCAGCTGCCGCGTCGCCCGGCCCGGTCGGCCCGTCTTCGGCCTCGGCTGCTTCACCCGGCCCTTCGGCGGTCTCCCTCCCGTGCACTGACGCGTCGTCGCCTACCCCGATGATCGAGGATGCTGGTCCCCCATCGCCACGGCAGCTCGCGTCGCCTTCTGTCGAGGGCAGTCCTGCTCCCTCGACCGCGATGCCTCCAGCTGCTCCTGAACACACCATGGTTACCCGCGCCCGCGATCATACTTGCCGTGCTCTTGTTCCTACTGATGGAACCATCCGCTATGATCCCCGTCGCCGCGCATTTCATGCGGTGCCTATCTCTCACCGTGATGCTCTCCGTGAGACTGCCTGGCGTACCACGATGATTGATGAGCTCGCTGCCCTTCACCACAACAAGACTTGGGTTCTTGTGCCTCGGCCGCGTGGAGTAAATGTTGTTGGGAGCAAGTGGATCTTCAAGACCAAGCACCGTCCAGATGGCTCTGTAGATAAGTACAAAGCTCGACTGGTCGCTCGTGGTTTCACCCAGCAGCTTGGTATTGATTATGGTGATACGTTCAGTCCGGTTGTCAAGCCGGCCACCGTTCGACTGGTTCTTGCCTTGGCTGTGTCTCGTGGTTGGACTCTTCGGCAGATTGATGTCAGCAGCGCTTTTCTTCATGGGTATCTCTCCGAGGACGTCTATATGCAGCAGCAGCCACCTGGTTTCGAGGATGCTCATTTTTCCCTCGCATGTGTGCAAGCTTCAGCGCGCTCTCTATGGACTCAAACAGTCTCCTCGTGCATGGTATGCTCGGCTCAGTGCCTGTCTTCTCAATTTGGGTTTCGTCTCCTCCAAAGCAGATACCTCTCTGTTTTTCTTCCGATATCGTGATGTTCAGATCTATATGCTTGTCTATGTGGATGACATTGTCATTGCCGGATCTTCTCCACGCGCGGTTGATGGTCTTGTTCATGCCCTCGCGGCTAGTTTTCCTATCAAGGATCTTGGGCCGTTGGAGTATTTTATTGGTATGGAAGCGTCATACAATTCAGGGGGGATGACATTGACTTAACGGAAGTATGCCTTGGATCTTTTGCATCGTGTGAGCATGGAGAATTGTAAGCCTACTTCCACACCGCTGTCTACTTCCGATCAGCTTGCACGAGTGTCTGGACAGCCTCTCAGTACCGATGATTCTTTTCGGTATCACAGTGTTGTTGGTGGGTTGCAGTATTTAACACTCACTCGCCCGGATATCTCGTTTGCAGTGAACAAGGTGTGCCAGTTTCTCTCACAGCCCACTGATGCTCATTGGGAAGCCGTTAAGCGGATTTTATGCTATGTGAAAGGAACATTGCACACAGGGCTGAAATTTCGCAAGGTTGTCTCTAATAGCATTAGTATCTTCACTGATGCAGATTGGGCAGGATGTCCGGATGATCGTCGATCAACTGGCAGTTTTGCCATATTTGTTGGACCAAACCTCATTTCCTGGAGTTCGAAGAAACAACCAACAGTGTCGAGATCGAGAACAGATGCCGAGTACAAAGCCTTGGCGAATGGAGTTGCTGAAGCCATCTGGGTAGAGTCACTACTCAAAGAGTTTGGAGTGTCTTAGCAGCGTGTTCCGGTTCTATGGTGTGATAGCTTAGGAGCCACATATCTGACTGCCAACCCAGTTTTCCATGCACGTACCAAGCACATTGAGATTGTTTTCCACTTTGTGTGCGAGCGTGTTGCTTCTGGAGCTCTTGAAGTCAGGTTCATTTCTTCTAATGATCAGCTGGCTGATGTGTTTACTAAACCAACCACCAGACAGATGCTAGACCGTTTTAGTACCAATCTAAACCTTGTACAGAGTAGAAGTTCAGATTGAGAGGGAGTGTTAAAATAGGTCTAGCGTGTCATGTACACATACCCTGTACGTATGTAATTGTATATGCTGATTGTTATATATAGAAAGACGTGGAGAGGCTTTGCCCCACGGGAAACCCTAAACCCTATTCTCAAACTGGGCATATTTTAAAAGTGGTTTATGGAGCAAAATAACTATTATGTAGGTATGCTATATTCATTATACATAGACTATGCTTAGATCGCATTGTGCAACTTGTACACGTATATATCTTCATAGATAATTCCATTCAGCATGCATGAACAACAATTTGAGAATGGCACCAAAACAACCTATATACTGTATATTGTTATTGGTGTGATATCTTATTTTATTGATTCTTATATTAGGCCCTCAAGGCTTTCTATACATCAAATGAGTGCCTTCGATAACTAGAGGTAAAATCATTTTAGTCATCACCCCTTCATAGACCATGTTTTAATTGTATTCTCATTGCATCTTCAAACTTTGGGAAATATATGTTCAGTTGATATGGCCACTCAAAGATGTCAGATGTATTGGTCATGTAGCTGGGTTAGTTATCTCATGGCCTTCAACCTTTGTATGCGACTTCTCCTTTTTATTGCTCTGTTGAGCTGATTTTTTATTTATTTCTCTAATGATACATTACCTATATCTTTTTTTGGTACATTGAAGATAAATGGATGGTGCACGGCTGAGTTGATTGCAAGGTGGAGAATGGGGCTGCTACCATATAGATTTAAGTTAATGTTATAGAATGTCATTTTCATGCTCAATGTACATAAGTCATGTATATCTCAATGTACATAAATCATGTATATGTATTCTTTGGATTGCATTCCATCTAATGCAACTGACTCGATTTAATATATGAGATCTTTCTGCTTTATGGATTGTTGCTTGTGTGCACTATCGATGTTGATCTAGTAACTATTATTGGTAGTATATAAAATACTAGTAATTTTTCATGAAAACTCGGTTTGTGTAGGTTACCACCAACGCATATGAAGTGTTTTTAGGCTGCAACTATATACGTTGCTATGTTGCAACGTTTCCTCATGTAGATTACCAACGCAATTATATCTGTTGTTGTAGACTCTAGTAAAGCCACCAATGACAACGCATATTAATCCGTTGGTGTAGACCTTAGCAATGGTTATATGGACATCCGACAACGCATCAATCCGTTGCTAAAGGGGGGTTCCTCTTGTAGTGAATGATATTGTGAAGATGAATCAACAGTCTGATAGTTGGCCATTGAAAGGTGTGTCTCTACCAACGAAATTAGTTCTTACCTATTCGAGTAAGCAACTCAAATAGGAAATTCAAAATGTTTGAAGTTATAATCCTTTTCTTCACGAATTGCCCCCACTACATCCCGCATTATCACGTCCATGCAACTTGAGCGCGAACTCCAATTCCTAGGGACGCTTTCCTTCCTCCACTCGATCCCCGCCAGCATCCTCCAGCGACGGCGGGGGTCCTTCTACGTGGTGCCCCATGGTTCCTTGGGCCATGGAGTTCGTGGCACGTGGCTTTGCTTCGTCCTACGTGCCACATTGGCTCCCATGCATGCCACCACTAGCAAGCCATCCCCGGTACATTTGGCAGTTGGATGGCGCCCTAAGCTTCTTCTTCTACTCCTCGTGTGGTTCTCCTCCCCCTCACATGAGCATCTCCGGCACTGATCTGGCCCTCCCGTGCGGCATCCCCAATGGGCGGCATCCCCGACCAGGGCCTGGTGGCTTTGTCGGGGTTGGCTCAAACTCGGATCTAGATCTAGCTATGGTCTGGGAGTTTCGGGAGGGTTTGTCTATAAAATATTCCTATCTATATGAAAAGAGAAAGAAAAACCCAACCAAAACAGATAAAATGGAGAAATACCAGTGCAAAAGAATGAAATAGTGAATATCGAGAACAAATAAAATCGATGAAAACCAAGAAAGAAACAAACAAAATGGAAGAAAAATAAATATACAAAAAATCCATTAAAACATAGAAAGAAACAAAAGAAAAAAAGAATGAAAACAGCGAAAGAGCAAAAAAAAGGGTGAGAAGGAGATATAAAACCGAAAACCATGAAGAAATAAAAAATCAATGGAAAAATAGAGAAAAATGGAGAAAAACTATCGAACAAATCGATCAACGAGAAAATCATGAGCAACTAGTTAACAAGCGCTCCTACGGGAGCCTCGCAACTATCAGCGCCACTTGGCGCTCTCAGCCACCCGCCTTGTGTCGCGCTTTGGGCGCTCCCTCCGGGTTTTGCTTTTGTTTTTTATTTTTCCACACGCATTTTCGGCTTTTTAAACGGGTTTTTTCTTGGTTTTTTTATATTCCGGTTTTTCACTGGTCTTTCTTAACTTTTGGACCAATTTTTTTCCGGGAAATTCTTTTGGCCCAAAAAACGCTTTTTTTCATCTGCCAGAGGCACGGTTTTGCTTCCGCGAGAGACACATTTTTGCTTTCGCTAGAGGCACGGCCATGACTCTCGGAAACAGAAAAAAAACATGTTTTCTTTTTTTTTCCCCGCTAGAGGCACGATTTTCCTTCCACGAGCGGCACGGTTTTGCTTTCGCCAGAAGCACGACCGTGCCTCTCGAAAACGAAAAAAACCAGGTTTTCTTTTTTTTTTCTTTCGCAGAGGCACGGTTTTGTTCCCACGAGAGGCATGGTTGTGTTTTTGCGAGTGGCACGGTCGTACCTTCTCGGAAACGGAAAAATAAAGCGTTTTTTTATTTTTATTTTCCTTTCATGAGATGCACGATTTTGCTTCCATGAGACTCACGGTTTGATTTCGCGAGAGGCACAGTCGTGCCTCTTTCTAAAAGGGAAAAAACTGTGCTCCCGGTTCAGGTTTTTCGTCCGTTTTTTCCTTCATCTTTCGTGAAAAAAAGTTTGCCAAAACCTATCAACATGGGATCTATTTTGAAGATCTCGACGTGAGAAATTCAACGATAAAACTGTTCGAGATTTGGACGCACGGTTTAAGAGATAAAATGTTTTGAATAAACGGATTTACAAGAAAAAGAAAAACTACCAGGTTGCGACAAGTGGCACACATGCAGCGCGCCACTTGTCACAACCTGAGAAGATTGGAGTGATCTTTGAGAGGAGTACTCCTCAATTAATGATTTCAGAGAAAACCAACGACCAAACAAAAAACAAAGAAAACGGGCTGATCCAGAAACAACGTGAGAGCAGCCCACACCTGCCCTCCAATAAGCGACCCTGAATCCTATTTGACGCCAGCAGCATCACTTAATAGAGTTTCAACAAAGGAGCGCACAACCTAGGCTGGCCCATGTGGGTTTCTTTCACTTGTTTGCTCATTTTCTCTTCATTTTTCTTTTTCGTTTTCTTTTTTATTTTTAGTTTTATTCATTCTTTTTCGAGTTTTCCTTTTAGAATTTCATCTAATTTTCAAGTTTTTGCGAACTGTTTCCAAACTAGGTAATTGCACGTCCGTTGCATGGGGATATATGTCGTACATTGGTAACAGTAGAAATTTAGTGAGTATTCGTACGCGATCATCGTGATCTACATGTCACTTCATAGTTACTGTGATTGTGTGTGTAAAAAAAGGACTTTTGCTACTGATTAAATTCGCACTAGGCATATAAAATATAGTATGATTTTAGTTTTCTAGGACAATAAGAAGTGGAATAGTTTAGGCCACTCTGAACTAATATTCTAATTTCAAGAATTCCATAAGGCACATAAACTTGGAAAATTTGCATGCTATGAATATTATTAAGAATATTTTCATCTCCATACATGAATCACGTGTAAGATCTAATTCTCGATAAAAAATATATGAAGCAGAAGGAATGGTCAGAAGGAATGTGAAGCTGGTAACCAATTTGAGTTCGGGTAAACTACCTGCTAGATGTAGAATCTGTAAAAAAAAATTAAATTACCTAACTTTATCAATGTATGTCGAAATGTAAAGCAATAAACATTATAAATCACATGTGTGACACTATCTTTAACTTTATTATTGTGATATTATACTCCCTCCGTCTCAAAATAAGTATCATTGATTTAGTACAAATTATTATTTATATACTACTTAAAAAGAATGCAAGGTTCCCTCTCCCATCTCGCATCTTAAGTCAATTGTTTCATCTGACCCCCCGCACCCCCGCACCACATATGCTCAATTTCCATCCTCACCTCTTTTTCACCTCATACCTTCAAGTAATCATCTACCCCTAGCTCGCCTCGATCAGGTTTTCTATCTACCCGGTTAACTTTGTGCTGCGTTTGAGCAAGGGTTGGGAGGACACATGGAACCAAAATAGGTTGGGGTAACTATAGTGGTTGTAGCAAAAACCTATTTGACAGGTGTGACTGGATCATTTTTTTAAGAAGAACATTTGTTTAGGGACAAAGTCATTTTTTTAAAAAAATACATTTTTTAAACGTGATAAAAATTTCAAAGTGAATATTTTTTTAAATATCCAAAAGTTTCTTGAATCTTTTATTAAATAAATAAAAGAAAAATTAAAAATAAACCAATAGAAGGATAAAGAGAAAAAAACAAGAAATAAACAGGACCGGATCCTGGAGGTTCCTAACCCGCTAAAAGCAGACAAGGAAACTTCCAGAAGATTCCAAAACCAATGGCTTTTCCCCAATAATACATCATCATATGGACCGCCCTAAAGAGGAATCCCCTCTTTGCATTTTCGGTCTCAAAAAGGAAAAAAGAAAGAAAGGGAAACATATGTATGTTTGTGTCCGCGTCTCTCTAGATTGTGTTGTGTTTGAAGTCAATGACTCGGCGTAGCAAGGAGAAAGAAATAGACAAAATTGAGAACATTTTTCTTGAAAAGTTTAGAATAAATTTATAAAAATACAAACATTTTTTAGGAACAAAATCATTTTCGATTTTTTTCATTTTTTTAAAAACGTGATAAATTTTTTAAAGTGGGTATTTTTTAATGTATCAAAAAGTTTCTTGAATCTTTTATTAAATAAATAAAATAAAAACATAAAATAAAACTAAAATAATGATAAAGAGAAAACAAAAGGAAAATGATATAAACCGGACCGGATCCTGGAGATTCCTACTATGGTAAAACATGCCAGGAAACTTGCAGAAGGTTCCGAAACCAATGGCTTTCCCATGGACATCACCAATGATGCTCTCATTGTGCGAGGACCAATCTTCATCAACATATTCAACAGCCCCATCTCAGCTCAAACCCTAGTTCATCTCTTGTATTCAATCTTTGTCCCAAAACCTCAAATTGGTACATGTGGGTTGCTTGTAGTGTTGATTACATCTTCTAGTTGATGCTACTTGGTTTACTTGATGGAAGATAATATGTTCAGATCCTTAATCATATACAGTACCCCTCTTATCTTGAACATAAACATGATTTGTGAGTAGTTACTTTTCTTCTCGAGGACATGAGAGAAGTCTTGTTATAAGTAATCATGTGAAGTTGGTTTTAATATTTTCATGATATGTATGTTGTTCTTTCTCTATTGGTGCCATGTGAATGTCGACCACATGAAACTTCGCCATATTTGGACCTAGGGGCAGGCATTGAGGAGTAATAAATAGATGATGGGTTGTGAGAGTGACAGAAGGTTAAACCCTAGTTTATGAGTTATTTCGTAAGGGACTGATTTGGATCCATATGTTTCATGTTATGATTAGATTTATTTTAATTCTTATTTCGTAGTTGCGGATGCTTGCGAGAGGGGGTAATCATACTACTGTTACTTGTTACTAGTTAGGAATTACCTTGTTACAAAACTATATGTTATCACTATTTATAACACTTGCAGAGTATATCTTGCCGAAAATCACTTATCATTGTCTTCTGCTCCTCATTGGGTTAGACACTCTTACTTATTAGAATGATTACGATTGATCTTCTATACTTGTGGGTCATCGACACCCGCTAGTCCAGGGCACCATCACAATGTACTAGTTTGTTAGATTTCAAACAAGTACGGAATTTGAAAATCCTATTGCATGGATCATCATCTCATGGGTACTTACATTGGATGCAAATCCTCAATAATGATTATTCTTTTACCATATATTCTAGAGCTCTGTAGAATGATATTTATCAATACTACACACACACAAACACACACACACAGAGTATAATACTATAATCAATTAAAAAATTCAAATTAACAAATGAAGGCATGCAATTTTATCTTTGTGATCTTTTCACATCTAGTACAATTTGAATTTGCAATGTTTAGAATTCCAACAAGTACGAAAATTGCAAATCCTATTACATGGATCATCATCTTACGGGGACTTACATTGGACTCAAATTCCTCGATAATGATAATTCTTTATCATACATTCTAGACCTCTCTACTATGATATTTAACAATACTACACGCACACACACACACACACACACACACACTCAGAGAGTATAAAACTATAATCAATGCAAATTAACAAGTGAAGGCATGAAATTTTATCTTTTTAAATCTTTTCACATCTAACACAATCTAAATTCATAATGTTTACAAAATAAAAATGAAAAAAGAAATAACATAACTTTTACTATATAAATGGTTTCAATTTATTATGGACGTCACTATAAACAAATATAAGAGTTTTGTATAAATTGTACCTTCTATGCTGGTAGGATGGGTGACGTCGGGAAAGACGTGGTTGGAATAGTTTTTCATATACAACTTTGATGAACTGTTCGGCGGTCGTTTGGTACATGAAATAGCGAAAAAGTTTCTGAAACAATAAAGGTATGGACAATCAAAATCAGAGGATGGTAAATTACACCATTATTCCAATGAGAAATACCAAAAATAGTAGTAAACTTCACCTTGTACAGCGGTTCCTTCTCTTCATCCTTTCTGTTGTTCTTGTCAACTTCAGGCTTGTTTTTATTCTACTCATCTTAAGGCTTTTCCTTGTCACCACCACTTCCCTTATCACCACCCCTGCCTTCATCTCCACCCTTCATTACTCTCAGCTTCTCAATTTCTAGCCTGACTTCATCATTCCGATACTGTGCTATGTTCTCCTTGTGTGCCTGGCGGCTAATCTCTATCTGTAGTTCATGACTTAGTCCCATGTTCCGTTTGCAAGCATCCTCACGCAACTTCCAATTCCCGGTCTCCAACTGACCTGCTTTCTTAGTAACTAACTAAGTTATTCTTTTGTGATCAGCACACCTTCATGCTGTTCTGGTTCCCTCAGCCAACAAAAGCAACCCAACAACAACAACTCCACCAAGTAAGAAATGATGGGAGCTCTGGAAACAGAAGCACCATGAGAACTTATTATTGTACAAAGTTAGGAAATTTGAATTCCTATAATGGATCTACTACATAATGTACATATTATAATAACAAATAAAGTGGTAGAGAACTTTTTTAGGTTTCAAACTTCGGCTGCAGCAATGCTAGTGGGTTACTTCATGATGTAACATAAACTAAGGAGTTTATAATGCTGCAAGTAACATACAGGAAGCCAATTATTTCATTAATATAACCTACATTGTTGTCCTGCATTATTTCAGTGCTGTAATCACTAATTTGTGAAGACAACATGAGACCAAATAGATCATGATGTCGTGCTCCTCGCGTCGGTCCTCTGCCACTCTCTCATGACGACAGAGACAAATGTGCGACACCTCCGCCGCAAGAATGTCAAGGCACTCCGACTCACCATCGAGTTGTCGGAGCGTGAGGCAAACACGGACGTTGTGGCGAGGGCGGAGGCGGACTACCATGCGAAGAGGCAGGACCGCCCGCTTCACGGGTTGTTGGGCCTAATCTGTAGCTCGGACTTCGACTTGACGGACGACTCCACCTCTAGCTCCAACGACGACGCACCACCGCACGTCGACGCCTACATGGAGGAGGGGCATAGCCGCGTCGACAACCGAAAGGGGGAGGGGTCTGAGAGGAAATGGTGATTTCCTTCGCCCCTCCCCATTTTATTTATATTTTATCTACGATTTAAGTAGTTTGCAGTATGGATTTGCACTGTCCGCCAATGAATTATGCTTCTTTTGTTCGGTGTTGAAATAATGATTAGATGAACTGTGTGTTGATCGTGTTTTACGTAGTGCATTGTATGGGTTGCATGGGTTTGAGGTTTTGAATATAAGGGACGCGGGAGTGGAAGCCAACATATAAAACATGCTTAATCAATGCTAGCGGATGCATCTGGACGCGTCTGCGGGTGTTTGAGTTGCCGGATTTGCCAAGTCCAGCAGTAGATGCTCTTAGTCATGCATTTAGTCCAAGCTACGGTAGGGTGTGCATGTCAAGATGTGGTCACGTACACGGTCCAAAGCCAGTCAGTAGTGTTAGGTAGCATTTGCATCATGTATAATGTTTCGTAAAGTCTAAGCGGCTAAAATGTGGTGTAGATCGACATGGAGAAAGAAGCGGGCGCAATAGTCTACGTAGCACCGATACGGCGATACGGGTATGGGGATACGGGATACAGACAATTTCCAGAAACAGCAATATGGTGATACGGTGAGTATTGATAAATAATTAATAAAATGACATGTCATAAAGACAAAGAATAATTAAATGCATGAGATGAGATCAAAATACTGCCACAGAAGTTGCATCCATGCCACTTTTCATCAAGTCCTCATCTCGATGACTAAATGATCACGTTCACTAAATCCTCATGCTACTTGTAAAATACTACTCCCTCCGTCTCATAATATAAAAGCGACAGACTACGTCATATGCTAGTATTAGAACTTGAAATATACATAACACCTGACCATGAAAAACTGAAAACAGTGAAGATATTGGCTTACCCAATGATACATGCTTGATGCTTCCCAGCCTCTCAACTGAAGATTGGGCTGGTATGGGGATACGGGATACAGACAATTTCCAGAAACAACAATATGGTGATACGGCGAGTATTGATAAATAATTAATAAAATGACATGTCATAAAGACAAAGAATAATTAAATGCATGAGATGAGATCAAAATACTGCCACAGAAGTTGCATCCATGCCACTTTTCATCAAGTCCTCATCTCGATGACTAAATGATCACGTTCACTAAATCCTCATGCTACTTGTAAAATACTACTCCCTCCGTCTCATAATATAAAAGCGACAGACTACGTCATATGCTAGTATTAGAACTTGAAATATACATAACACCTGACCATGAAAAACTGAAAACAGTGAAGATATTGGCTTACCCAATGATACATGCTTGATGCTTCCCAGCCTCTCAACTGAAGATTGGGCTGCAGATGTCATCGTCAATATTTCACTCGCTAGAACTAGCCGCAACATCAACATGTCAGCAGCAAAATCATAGTTGATACACCAGAGGCCAGCAGCACCTAGTGGCCAAATTTACTGTTTTGACCCTTTCTGAAAACTTTAGCACGATTTGATCCTGGTTATAGAAAATATTCGTCATCTGACCTTTTTCCTACCACCATCGTCCTTGGCGGTAGGGTAATAGAACCTACAGACGAGGGCCATGACGGTAGGACTTGACTGTGCCGTTACAGTCGTTCGATGTTGAAAATACCCTACCGCCACAGTCTTAGGCGGTAGGGTTTAGAAGGTATAAATTACGTGTGACATCTAATATTATTGAACCTCTTTGCTTGAAAGTTGGCTAGTGTTACTTTCATTGGTCTTGGGGTCAAGCTTTTATAATGACTATTTTTGTTTATTTTTATTTTGCCACATATATTTGCCGGGTTGCACTGCAATGACGGCCAAGATTTCATCCGCCCTGTTTTTTCTTCCTCCTCTTACTTTTTTACATTGTATTCTTTTAAGTTCCTCCCATTGCAGCTCAGCATGTAAAGCTTGGAGTTATAAATAAAGAAATCATGCCCTTTAAAGGTCCTTGTTGTATTTCTGTACAATCCCTGCCCTTGAGCTACAGGAATGTGTTTTAAATACAATTGTTCAAGGGCTTCGTTTCCCTGTCCCAAAATACAAGTCCGAAGTACCCGGCGTCTCGGATTTTGCTTTATATGCATCAGTTTCAAACCTAAATTTTGGTCAATAGTTGGGTTGCCCGGCTCTTACGTGTGGCTCTTACGTTCCCGATAAATTCGTCTAAGGGTGTAATGAGAGAACCGCTGCGATAGTGCTGTCAATTTAATTGCATGTGCACCTCAGTGGAGAACTGCTGGGGAGCGATTTCCTGCAACCGATATCCATTCAACCATCGATCTTCCAAGAAGAGTGCCGTGTGTCCGCCCCCCACCAACGTTCTCGTTGCTGCTTGGAAAAGTCCCCTTGCCTCATCAGGAACAGATAATTTGAACTCCGCCCAGGGCCTAGATATCGATCTGTCCGTTGAAGCCATAACCACTTTGCTTGAAGGGCCATGTTCATCCATATCTAGTTTGGTACACCGAGTCCTCATGCCCATTTCGGCCAACAAAGCACGTCCCGGGCTGGCAATGGATCCACGGTGATGCTGCAGTATGAACTAGAAATTGCATCGACGAAGGAGGTGTCTTGCATCGTGCATTATTATGAGCAGACTATATTTTTTGTGATTTCTACATGTGCATGCTCTCATGGGTGCGTTGAGAGAACACTGAATATTGTAGCTGCATGGAGACTAAGACCATATGTGATTCATATTATATTCTTCCAGTTGCTTTTGGCCCCATAGAGAATGAAGATCATTTGTGGTTTCTAAATCCTTTGGTCTATGTAACCTGAAGGAAAGAAATCTAGAGTGTCCTAGCTTGGCAGGTGGACAGTTGTACTTGTACCACTACCAGAGGAGAAGCCGTGCAAGCCTCCTGCCTGACAAGATTAGCTGCTACAGACTGACTGCAGTTCAGTTCAGTTTAGTGAAGAGAATTATTTGTGTCTCTTATATTAAGAAAACAATTAAGGGTGTGTCTAGGAATCAGTCGACTGAGACTTGACGAGGTCTCAGTCGGCTGATGTCATCTAATATCTGATTTGGCCCGTTCTGCCTCCTTAGTTGCTAGGTTTTGATTTCCAGCGTCACGGGCTTGAGTAGTGGGCTTTTGATTGTTTCTGCTAGGCTGTTCGATTGTTTGTCTCTTTTGGGCTGGACTATTTATTTGTCTGGCTTTTACTTTTCCTGCACTGAAGCTTGTCACACGTTCGTCACGACATGCGCTACATTCGGCTGGCAAAAAAGCAGCTACGCTAGATTGTCTTTGTGCATCCTTGTAATTAAGCTATACCCGGAATAGGTTGCTCCATTGACGGAAAAGTTGGAGAAAAATAAAATAATGAGAAAAGGGGTGTAAAGAAGACATAATGAGGAAATAGTCTGAAAAAATGAGTTGTCCTATGAGATCTTCAAAATCAAACGCTTACATGTGCCAAAAAAATGCGATGGCAATGTATTGTGTGCCTACTACCAAACAAAAGACGACCACCTAAAGGCACAGTTATTTTGCCCAAAAAACAACATGCCACAAAAAATCTCCAAAATAAAAAAAATTATAAGACCCACCAAAAAAGTCAAGCCCGGTCGATTAACTATATAAAAGTATATGACCATTAAATAAAAATAAATTCTCTACAATGTTAATGTATTAAAAGTTCAACAAAAAGATCATTAACAAGAGGATAAAATAATGTATGAAAAAGATTAAGATGGTAAGGCATACAATTTAGATATGGAGACAATATTTATGAAAATAAAAAAAACACTAGTCGTGTGTGCAACGTGGTTGCAGATGGGATGTGATGTGTGATGTGCAATGTAAAATAAAAATAAAAAGAGGGAAAACTAGATAAAAATAAAATAAACCGCGTACTACTCTAGTTGTGCGTAGGCTGTGGGGTGTGGTGCGCCGTACAAAATTTAAAAATGATAGAACTAAAATAGATAAAAGAAGGAAAAGGGCGGGTGCAACAAGACAAAACAAAACAAGGAAAAGGAAACATTATACTTTGTATTTGCACCTTTGAAGGCAGTTTGGGTGACACTTGCAGTTGTGTGACTAGTGGTAGACATATAACTATCCATCCTTGATAGAACACCACATATTTATAGTTGGGGGTGACAATTGCAGTTGCTTCCATACTAGCAGACATGCAACTCTCTCTCCCCACCCACACAAAATGACATAGAGTTGTCGATGCATTGAACACATGCACTTGCAAATCCGGATCGATCCTTGTAGTTGCATGTCTAGTGTTGCACATGCAACTGCCCTCTCTCCTCACCGCCCCTTTGACAAAAAAATGACAGTTGCAGTCGAGTGTGTATACATGCAGTTGCAGTCGAGTGTGTAGACATGCAGTTATAGTCGAGGGTGATGTTTGCGGTTACATGCCTAGTGTCAGACATGCAACTGCCCCCTCTGAAAAAACAAAGGTCAGTTGCAATCGAGGGTGCCACTTGCAGTTGCATGCCTAGTTTCAGACATGCAAGTACCCCCTCTCCCACTGCCCTTCAACAAAACGAAGGTCATTTTGTAGTCGGATGTGTAGATATGCAATTGCAGTTGAGGGCTACACTTGCAATTGCATGCCTAGTGTCAGACATACAATTGCCCCTCTCTCTCGCTGCCCATCGACAAAACAAAGGCAAGTTGCAGTCGGGTGTGTAGGCATGCAATTGCAAACAATGGTGACACTTGTAATTGCAGTTGAGGCTGACACTTGTAGTTGCATGCCTAGTCTCACACATGCAACCGCCCCCTCTCCCACCACCCTCCAACAAAACAAAGGTGATTTGCAGCCAGATACGTAGACATGCAATTGCAGTTGCGAGCGACACTTGCAATTTCATGCCTAGTGCCAGACATGCAATTGCTACCTCTCTCTCTTTCGCCGCCCATCGACAAAACAAAGCTAAGTTGCAGTCAGTTGTGTAGACATGCAATTGCAGTTGAGGGTTACACTTGCAGTTCCATGCCACCCTCCAACAAAACAAAGGTGATTTGGAGTCAAATGTGTAGACATGCAATTGCAGTCGCGTGCGACACTTGCAATTGCATGCCTAGTGTCAGACATGCAATTGCCCCCTTTCTCTCGCCGCCCATCGACAAAACAAAGGCAAGTTGCAGTCGGGGTGTAGACATGCAATTGCAAACGAGGATGACGCTTGTAGTTGCAGTCGAGGGCGACACTTGCAGTTGCTTGCCTAGTGTATGCATGCAACTGCATTGCCCCTCTGCCCCACCGCCCCTCTGACAAAAAAGTCCAATTGTGACCTTATTGGAAGACATGCAGTTGTACTCAGGATCGATGCTTGTAGTTCCACGCCTCTCCCAACCGCTCCCTCCAGCAATAAAAAGTCCAATTGCAACCATGTTGGAAGACATGTAGTTGCATACCGAGAGTTATACATGCATCTGCCCCCGCCTCTCCCGCCGCCCCCTCTGACAAAACAAAGTCTGGTTGCATCTTGTTAGGGGACATGCAGTTGCCGTCGGAGGCGACACTTGCAGTTGCAAGCCCTAGTGTACATGTGCAACCGCCCCCTCTCTTGTTGCCTCTCTGATAAAACAAAGTCCTATTGCTTCTGTGTGGAATATATGCAATTGCAGTCGAGGGTGATGCTTGCAGTTCGATGCGTAGTGTACATGTGCAATTGCCCTCACCAACTCCCTGACCCTCGAACAAAACAAAAATTTCATTGCAAGTTGGGGGCAAACATGAAAAGTCCCCCTCCCCCTTCCTCAAGAAAACAAAAGTCCAATTGTATTCATGGTTGAATACATGTGAAGAATGAAGTATAGGGCGACGCTTGCGGTTGCATGCATAGTGTCTGTGTTAGAAAAAGGGAGAAATTCTATTTGTGAGTCGGGGCGGATGAGTATTACAATTTATTTTGTCAAAAACCCTTGTGCATTATTTATTATCGATTACATAAAAAAAGAGACAAACAACAACAAAAAATTCTAACTAAAAAGGAAAAACTAGTTAGTCAATGTTCATGCCCTTGGCAACAAAATTTACAAAACAAAAATAATAATAGTTGATATTCTCATTCAAAGTAACTAAATGATATTCTCATTTCTGAAAACTGTGCAAACAAAAGTTAGCAACCCTCCCCATTTGAGTATTCAAAGTAAAAAAGTAAAGTTGGTCCACATAGATGCCTCTGATCATATATCTAGTTGATATAAAAATAAGTCAAAGAACACTACAGGAAACACTGATAAAATATATATATCTAGCCTGTCCATTTTTAGTGAGCTATCTGAACCTTGGTTGATTGACTGGACAAAAACAAAGGGAAAAGGGTGACCCAAAAACAACTACTAGTAGAATATAAGAGAAAAAAACATACAATTTGTGATAATCTATGTTCCAATAATCAACGCACCTGCCCGTTGATTTGATTGAATGCAAGACAAAAAAGCATACACACTGACTGACAAACAAATCTACTAGCCTGTCCAAGAAACAACCTAGTACAAAAATGGAGACACACAAAAATCCCACCTATCTGAAACCCACTTAAGTAATCTGTACTGATGGAAGACCAAGTACTCTTAGATCTAACCAACAAAAATGAATAAACAAAAAGAACAATTAAATGAACAAGAAGAGAGGATACTTGCTGTACCAGCGGGATTAACCCAAGAGATAAAAAAAACAACGAGAAAGGACGCCTCACTTGCCCATCCCACAAGCAAACCACCTGGCCCACAAACAAAAAAAGGCCAAACACAAGCAGAAACATAGAAAAAACATAACTGGGCCCGATGCGTCCCTAACCAGGCCGAAACTAGGCAAAACAGTCACTAGCACGAATCTTCAAGCAACAAAAGATCTAACGGCTGAAGCGTCGACTGAGACTTCGTGAAGTCTCAGTCGACTGAGATTTAGCGGCACCGAACAATTAATTATGTAGTTGTATGGAGACAGAGTATTTGTGATTTGTACTTTTTATCAGTTGCTTTGTTGTAACCTGTAGCTTTTGTGGGTCGAGTGAACAATACTTTAGCTGCATGAAGACCATTTTGTGATCTCTATCCTTCAGTTGGCTTCTGTAACCTCACGGGTTTGCAAACATGCATAATGGCAGCGACCATTGAGTGTTTGGGCAGCATTCAATTGTAGCAGCTGTTAGTGTCAAGTGCGTTGACGACATGTCATGGCAATGTGGTTGTGACAGTTCAAATGACCGACGTGGTTCGGTTGACATGGAGGAGCAGGCTCAGGAGGAGAATTAGCACATGAGAATGGCGTCAAAGTTTGTTGGCCTGCAGAATTCCAAGCATGGAGCATGGAGCATGGAGCTGGCGTACGAAGAGTTCATGTCCAACACTGTATGATTAGATATAATAATGGTAGATAATTCAGTTTGTGAGCCATAGCATGTAGGGATGAGTTGCTCTCTGGTCGTATTGCTCGGACGAGAACTGCATCGTATGCAGAGCAGTTTTGCCATGAATTCCGTGTTTGTCAGGACCTTGTTGGATTGACTTGTCATGAATCTCACTCACTAGGGCAGGAAGGAAGGGGCGAGCTTCTCCCTTGCTCAGTGTGAGCCTGTATTTTCAAGTACTCCCTCCGTCCCAAAATTCTTGTCTTATATTTGTCCAAATACGGATGTATCAAGTCACGCTTTAGTATTAGGTACATCCGTATCTAGATAAATCTAAGACAAGAATTTTGAGACGGAGGGAGTATTCTGCATATATTTATTAGGAAAACGACTTCATATAAAAAAATTAATCGCATATTTAAAAAATGGTAAACGTGTAGACATAAAGAAATAAATGTTTCAAAAATGTTAATCATGTATTCCAAAAATGTTAAATATGTATATATAAAATGTTAAAGATGCATACAAAGAATCTACAATATGTATGGAAAAACGAAGACATTAAAAATATATATTTAAAAATGTTAATCTTCTATGTCAAAAATATTTAAAAAACCTGATGTATAAAAAAAATGTACGGTGATTATGGGAAAAGTAGACACTAAAAGATATAAGCTTTTAAAAATTCTAATTATGTAACTGGAAAAAGGTAGACATGTATATAAAAAGTGGTTCCAATATATATAAATAATTTACAATGTGTATGAAAAAAGATGGACACACAAATTATAAGTTTTCAAAAATGTTATCATGTCTTTGGAAAATTTTAAAATTGTTTATAAAAATGTTCCTCGTGTGTATGAAAAATCTTGAATATGTATGTAAAAAGTTGACATCAATTTTGGAAAAGCATTAGTCATATATTTGAAAAAATATTCAACGCATAAATGTTTCTGATGTATAAAAACTGTTTCATTGTTATTTTTCTAAACGTATCTGCAAAATATTCCTATCTATACGAAAAGAGAAAGAAAACCCCAATCAAAACCGATAAAAAAGAGAAAACCCAGTGCAAGAATGAAATAGTAAAACCGAGAAAGAAACAAAGTAAAACAAATAAAACCGATGAAAACCAAGAAAGAAACAAACAAAACGGAAGAAAAGTAAAAAAAATAGGAAGAAAACTACTGAAAACAGAGAAACAAACAATAGAAAACCGAAAAATAAAGAAAAATGAAAGAAAAGAAGAAAAATCCAATGAAAACTGAGAAAGAGCAAAAAAACAGTGATAAAATGAAATAAAGCAGAAAACCATGAAGAAGAAAAAATCGATGGAAAAAACAGAAAACAAAACTGGAGCAAAACCATCGAACAACTCGATCAACGAGAAAACTAGCGACCGAACGAAAAACACAGAAAACGGGTTGGTCCAGAAACAATGGGCGAGCTGCCCACACCCTCCCTCCCATAAGCGACCCTGAATCTTATTTGACGCCAGCAGCGTCACTTAAAGGAGCTTCAGCAAAGTACCGGCCCATGTAGGTTTCTTTCATTTGTTTGCTCATTTTCTCTTCATTTTTCGTTTTCGTTTTTCTTTTTCGTGACTTTTTTTGTTTTTCTTCATTTTTTAACTTTTCCTTTTACAATTTCGAGGACTTTTCAAGTTTTTCGCGAAAATTTTCAAACTAGGTAGTTGCTTGTCCGTTGTAAGGGGATATATGCCGTACATTGGTGACGGTGTAAATTTAGTGAGTATTTGTACTTGATTACCATGATTTAGATGT
Source organism: Triticum aestivum (assembly GCF_018294505.1). NCBI lineage: Eukaryota > Viridiplantae > Streptophyta > Magnoliopsida > Poales > Poaceae > Triticum > Triticum aestivum. Next base: position 692,519,450 of record NC_057795.1, read on the forward strand.
CATTTCATAGTAATTCATTGTGTGTAAAAAAAGGAATTTCGCTACTGATTAAATTCGCACTCGGCTTATAAAAATATTATGATTTTATTTGGTAAGACAATAAGAAGTGGGGTAGTTTAGGCCCGTCTCAACTAATATTTACCTTCAAGAATTCCATAAGGCACATAAACTTGGAAAATTGGCGCACTATGAATATTACTAAAAATATTTTCATCCCCATACATGAACCACGTGTAAGATCTAATTCTCTATAAAAAAATATGTGAAGCAATTATCCTGATACCTAGGACAGATATTCATGATCTTTTTTTCAGGGTCAAATATGCGTGGTCTAAAGAAATGGGAAGCTGGTAACCCTTTCGAGTTTGGGTAAACTACCTTCTAGATGTAGAATCTGTATTTTTTCAAAATTACCTAACTTTATCAATGTATGTGGAAACGTAAAGCAATAAACATTATCAATCACTTGTGTGATACTATCTGTATCTTTATTATTGTTATATTATACTCCCTCCATCTCAAAATAAGTATCATTGATTTAGTACAAATTATTATTTATATACTACTTAAAAAGAATGCAAGCTTTCCTCTCCCATCTCGCATCTTATGTCAACTGTTTCATTTGACCTCCCGCACCCCTCCACCAGGTACGCTATGTTTCCATCCTCACCTGTTTTCCTACCTCATACCTTCAAGTAATCATCTACCCCTAGCTCGCCTCGATCAGGTTTTCTATCTACCCGGTTAACTTTGTGCTGTGTTTGAGGAAGGGTTGGGAGGACACGTGGAAGGCAAATAGGTTGGGGTAACTATAGTCGGTTGTAGCAAAAACATATCTGGCAGGTGGGACTGGAACAATATTTTTGAAAAAGAAGAACATTTGTTCAGGAACAAATTCATTTTAAAAAACCATTGTTTTGAAAACATGATAATTTTTTAAAGTGAATATTTTTTAAAATATCCAAAATTTTCTTGAATCTTTTATTAAATAAATGAAAGAAAAACGAAAAATAAACCAAAACAAGGATAAAGAGAAAACAAAAACATGAAATAAACGGGACCGGATCCTGGAGGTTCTTAACCCGGTAAAATAGACAAGGAAACTTCCAGAAGGTTCCAAAACAGATGGCTTTTCCCCAATAATACATCACCATATGGACCGGCCTAAAGAGGAGTCCCCTCTTTGCATTTCCTGTCTCAAAAAAGAAGAAAGAAAGAAAGGGGAACGCATGTACACACGTGTCCGTGTCTCTCTCGATCGTGGTGTGTTTGGAGTCAGGGACTCGGCGTAGCGAGGAGAAAGAAACAGAGAAAATTGAGAACAATTTTTTGAAAAGTTTAGAATAAATTTATAAAAACACAAACATTTTTTAGGAACAAAATAATTTTTTTTGATTTTTTTATTTTTTAAAAAAGTGATAATTTTTTGAAAGTGAATATTTTTTAATGTATCCAAAAGTTTCTTGAATCTTTTATTAAATAAATAAAAGAAAACGAAAAAATAAAAATAAAAGACAAAAGGAAAATTATATAAACCGAAACGGATCCTGGAGATTCCTACCATGGTAAAACATGCCAGGAAACTTCCAGAAGGTTCCAAAACCGATGGCTTTCCCATGAATTTCACCAATGATGCTCTCATCATGGGAGGACCAATCTTCATTAACATCTTCAACAACCCCATCTCAGCTCAAACCCTAGTTCATCTCTTGTATTCAATCTTTGTTCCGAAACCTCAGATTGGTACATGTGGGTTGCTAGTAGTGTTGATTACATCTTGTAGTTGATAGTAGTTTGTTTACTTGATGGAAGATAATATGTTCAGATCCTTAATCATATACAATACCCCTCTTATCTTGAACATGAACATGATTTGTGAGTAGTTACTTTGTTCTCGACTACATGGAAGGAGTCTTGTTATACGTAATCATGTGAGTTGGTATTCGTTCAATATTTTCATGATATGTATGTTGTTCTTTCTCTAGTTGTGTCGTGTGTACGTCGACTACATGACACTTCACCATATTTGGACCTAGGGGAGTCATTGAGGAGTAATAAATAGATGATGGGTTATGAGAGTGACAGAAGATTAAACCCTAGTTTATGAGTTATTCCGGAAGAGCCTGATTTGGATCCATATATTTCATGCTATGATTAGATTTATCTTGATTTTTCTTTCGTAGTTGTGGATACTTGCGAGAGGGGGTAATCATAGGAGGGTTGCTTGCTCAATTAAGAACGACGCTCTAGCACTAGTCCACCCACATATTAAAGTAGCAAAGTAGTGAAGGGAAACAACTAAACATGTTGAACGTGACTAGAAGAGATTTCCCATGTGTCCTCAAGAACGCTATACTAATTATAAAAAGTACATCCAATTTGTCCTTTGCTAGAAAAAGGATTGAGACACCTTGTTGCACTCTTGTTACTATTGTTACTTGTTACTAGTTACGAAATACCTTGTTACAAAACTATATGTTATGACTATTTACAATAGTTGCAGAGAATACCTTGCTGAAAATCACTTATCATTGCCTTCTGCTCCTCATTGGGTTAGACACTCTTACTTAGCGAAATGATGATGATTGGTCTTCTATACTTGTGGGTCATCGATACCCACTAGTCCAGGGCACCATCACAATGTACTAGTTTGCTAGATTTCAAACAAGTACCAAATTTGAAAATCCTATTGCATGGATCATCATCTCATGGGGACTTACGCTGGATGCAAATCCTCAATAATAATAATTCTTTTATTATATATCTAGAGCTCTCTAGAATGATATTTATCAATACTTCACACACACACACAGAGAGAGAGAGAGAGAGTAGAATACCATAATCAATGAAAATTTGCAAATTAACAAACAAAGGCATGCAATTTTATCTTTTTGATATTTTCACATCTAGCACAATTTGAATTCGCAATATTCCAACAAGTAAGAAATTTGCAAATCCTATTATAGGGATCATCATCTCGCAGGGACTTACATTCTACTCAAATCCTCGATAATGATAATTCTTTATCATACATTCTAGACCTCTCTACTATGATATTTAACAATACCACACACACACACACACACACACACACACACACTCAAAGAGTATAATACTGTAATCAATGCATATTTGTAAATTAACAAGTGAAGGCATGAAATTTTATCTTTTTTAATCTTTTCACATCTAACACAATCTGAATTCATAATGTTTACAAAAGTAAAAGGAAAGAAAATAACATAACTTTTACTATATAAATGGTTTCAATTTTTATGGATATAACTATAAAAAATATAAGAGTTTTGTATAAAATGTACCTTAGTGCTGGTAGGATGGGTAGCGTCAGGAAAGATGTTGTTGAAATGGTTTTCATATACAACTTTGATGAACTGTTCGACGGTCGTTGGTTACGTGAAATAGGGAAAAGTTTCTGAAACAATAAAGCAATGGCCAATCAAAAGGTCAAAGGATGGTAAGTTACACCATTATTCCAACCAGAAATACCAAAAACAGAAGTAAACTTCACCTTGTACAGCGGTTCCTTCTCCATCCTTACTCTCATTCTTGTCAACTTCAGGCTTGTTCTTATTCTGCTCATCTTCAGGCTTTTCCTTGTCACTGCCACTTCACTTATCACCACCTGTGCCTTCATCTCCACCCTTCAATACTCCGAGTTTCTCAATTTATAGCCTGACTTCATCATTCCGATACTGTGCCATGTTCTCCTTGTGTGCCTGGCTGCTAATCTCTATATGCAGTTCATGACTTAGTACCATGTCCCATTTGCTAGCATCCTCACGCAACTTCCAATTCTCGATCTCCAGCTAACCTGCTTTCTTAGTAACTAACTAAGCTATTCTTTTAGCAACTCAATGACACCAGCACTCTGCCCGACTGAAACATCTATAGAATCACCCAATTTATAAATGAGAGACGCATAAAACAAGTAAAGCATAGAACAGTCTCAAACACTTCAAAACAATTGCAAACAAAAAAATGCCTTGCAACTGTATTATTGTAGTGAAACATAATTTTGTGACTGAACATAATAATATTTCAAATTCCACACACAAACAAAGTGTACATCCAGTAAAAGTGCCATTGGATGCATACATAAACTAAAGATACTATGAAATGAAAAAACTAGACTACACAAGTACATCCACCAAATATTAGGGATGCAGAAATCATTGAACATACTATCTCAAAAAGCCCATATAGTGATCAGTATACCTTCATGTTTTCCTGATTTCCCCTCAGCCAACAAAAGCAACCCAGTAATCAGCAACTCCACCAAGCAGGAAATCATGGGAGCTAAGAACCATGAGAACTTATTATTAAACAAAGTTAGCCAATTTGAATTCCTATAATGGATCTAATGCATAATGTACATACTATAGTAACAGATAAAGTGGTAGAAAACTATTTTAGGTTTTAAACTTTGACTGCAGCAATGCTGGTGGGTTACTTCATGATGTAACATAAACTAAGGAGTTTATAACGCTGCAAATAACATACAGGAGGCAAATTATTTCATAATATAACCTACATTATTGTCCTGCATTATTTCAGTGACGTAATCACTAATTTGTGAAGACAACATGAGACCAAACAGACCATGATTTCACGCTCCTCGCGTCGGTCCTCTGCCACTCTCTCACGACGACGAAGACAAATGCGCGACACCTCCGCCGCAAGAATGCCAAGGCGCCCCGACTCACCATCGAGTTGTCGGAGCGCGAGGCAAACACGGACGTTGTGGTGAAGGCGGAGGCAGTCTACCATGCGAAGAAGCAGGACCACCACTTCACGGGTTGTTGGGCCTAAGCTGCATCTCGGACTCTGACTTGACGGATGACTCCACCTCCAGCTCCAACGACGACGCACCACCGCATGTCGACGCTTACATGGAGGAGGGGCATAGCCGCATCGACAACCGAAAGGGCGAGGTGTTGAAAATACCCTACCGCCACAGTGTTAGGCGGTAGGGTTTAGAAGGTATAAATTACGTGTGACATCTAATATTATTGAACCTCTTTGCTTGAAAGTTGGCTAGTGTTGCTTTCATTGGTCTTGGGGTCAAGCTTTTATAATGACAATTTTTTTTTGCCACATATATTTGCTAGGTTGCACTGCAATCACGGCCAAGATTTCATCCGCCCTGTTTTTTCTTCCTCCTCTTACTTTTTTACATTGTATTCTTTTAAGTTCCTCTCGTTGCAGCTCAGCATGTAAAGCTTGGAGTTATAAATAAAGAAATCATGCCCTTTAAAGGTCCTTATTGTATTTCTGTACAATCCCTGCCTTTGAGCTACAAGAATGTGTTTAAAATACAATTGTTCAAGGGCTTCGTTTCCCTGTCCCAAAATACAAGTCTGAAGTACCCGGGGTCTCGGATTTTGCTTTATATGCATCAATTTCGAACCTAAATTTTGGTCAATAATTGGGTTGCCCGGCTCTTACGTGTAGCTCTTACATTCCCGATAAATTTGTCTAAAGGTGTAATGGGAGAACCGCTGCGATAGTGCCGTCTAATTGGCTGAACACCTCAGTGGAGAACCGCTGGGGTGCGATTTCCTGCAACCGATATCCATTCAACCGTGTGTCTGCCCCCACCAACATTCTCGTTGCTGCCTGGAAAAGTCCCCTCACCTTATCAAGAATAGATAATTGTTGGGCTAAGTCCCTCCACATGGAGGTGTGTTGGCAGCCCAACATCAGCCCACACAAGTCCAACACATATGAACCGTTGATCTGTTCTGCATCCAACGGTTGTGAGTGTTTCCTGGTGAAGGGAGCAAGGAGAAAACCCTAGCCAATCCACCTCTTGCTGGTGGTGGCTGCCATTCGTGAGAGTGAGAGAGAGAGCACACAAGAGAAAACACAACCTGAGAGGGAGGAAGAAGAAGAAGCAGAGGTTCTGTCCAGATTTGCTGCATCTGACTAGATAGTGTTTAAGCTGGTGATTGGAGGCTCAAACGTGCTTGGATCGACGCCAAACTTGGTGAGATCGTTCCTTACTTTGAGTACTTCGATTTGGTTAGCTGGTTTGAGGATTGGGTCAGTGGAGCATCAGATTTGAGAGTGGTTTTGTCAGCTCTGACTGCTGCAGTTTCAGAACAGAGTAGTTTTAGGAGACGAACAGTTTGGGTAGGCAAACAATGTCTGATTGAGCTGAAATTTGGAGGGAATCTCAGGAACTCGTGTGTCTACTTGTCTGCCAAATTTGGTGCTATTTGGTTCAGCGGTTTAAGAGCAGTTTGCAAAATACTGGAGGGTACAGAAGCTGTGTAAACTCTGCTTTGCTGAAATCTTACTTCTTGTGGTTGTTGTTGCTGTTGCCGGTTGGCAACGTGGAGAGTGTGTTGTAAATCTCTTTAGAGATTCTAGAGAAGACTTTGTACTCATCATTCTCATAGTGAAGTTGTGTGGACCGGTCGGTCCACAGCCGTGGTTTTTACTCCTCAAGTTGAGGAGGTTTTTCCACGTTAAATCTTGTGTCACTTGTGCATGTTGTTTGTGTTATTCCGCTGCTTACTTGTTGGTTGAAGCTGTCCTCAAAGTTCATCACAAGTAGAGGGGGCTGTGTAGTGTGCATATTTGCCGTGCTGGTGAATTTGTGCAGTGCATTGTTGCTGTCCAGCCCCAACAAAGTGGTATCAGAGCCTTGGTTTGCTTGTGCAAATTGCTGAGTTTCATGTGGTGAAAGATGGAAGTGAATACTAGCAGGATGATATCTTTGAATGGTACAAATTATCAAGCATGGAAGGGCAAGATGGAGGACTTGTTGTATGTGAAAGAATACTAGAAGTCAGTGTTCTCCACTGAGATGCCGGAGGGCATTGAGGAAGGTCAATGGAAGGTACTTCATCGCCAAGCTTGTGGGTTTATTCGGCAATGGGTCGATGATAATGTTTTGAACCATATCATTGATGAGACACATGCACGCACCTTATGGCAGAAATTGGAAGAGTTGTTTGCCCGGAAAGAAGGTACAGACAAGATGTTCTTGATCAAACAATTGATGTGCTTGAGGTACAAAGAGGGCACTCTAATTGCAGATCATGTGAATACATTCCAAGGCATTATAAATCAGCTTTCTTCAATGGGAATAACATTTGAAGATGAAGTGAGAGCTTTGCTGCTACTAGGCTCATTACCGGACAGCTGGGAGACCTTTAAGGTCACGGTTTGCAATTCAGCACCTAATGGAGTTGTCACTTGGAATCTTGTGAAAACCAGGGTACTAAATGAAGAGTCCAGAAAGGTGGCTGAAGCCACTTCTTCCTCACATTCAGAGGTGCTAGTCACCCAGTCCAGGGGGAGAAGCAAGAGCAAAGGTCCAGGTAAAGGGGCAGAAAAAGGTAGGAGCAAATCAAAAAGTAAGTATGCTGATTATGAGTGCCATCACTGCCATCAGAAGGGCCACATTAAATGGCAATGTGACAAGTGGAAGAAAGACAAAAAGAAAAAGAAGAAACAAGATCAGAAGCAAGTTGACAGTGATAGTGACACAGAGGGCAACCGAGTTACTGCAGTAGAAGAGGACATCATGCTTGTTATGCATGAAGAAAATGAGGGCAGATTTGGTTCCACTGTTGAGGAGAGGATCATTGTTGTTTCTGATGAAACCGTTAACCTTGTGGATGGTGACGAGATGATTTGGATACCGAAGAGCGGTGCTACCATTCATGCTACATCTCGCAGAGGCTCTTCACTAACTATATATCAGGTGATTTTGGTGTTGTGAAGATGGGGAACAATGATAGAGCAGCCATCATTGAAAAAGGAGATGTGCATTTGGAGACCGCAAATGGTACAAGGTTAGTCCTCAAATCTGTGAGGCATGTTGAGGCACTTCGTCTCAACATTATTTCAGTTGGTTTGCTTGATGGAGATGATTACTTGAGCAGTTTTGGAAAAGGGCAATACAAGCTCACCAAAGGCAACATGATTGTTGCAAGAGGTAAAATGGTCTCAGTTTTGTATCATGTTCATGCTAAGCTCTTTAGTGCTTCTGTCAATGCACTAGAGAAGGATGATCATTGTGCTTTATGGCACAAGAGACTTGGGCACATGAGTGAGAAGGGGATGACAGTGCTAGTGAAGAAAAAATTGTTGAAGGGTGTGAAAGGATTTCACATCAAGAATTGTTCAGATTGTCTAGCAGGGAAGGAACACCGAGTTGCCTTCAAGACTCTACCTCCTCACAAGAAGCCCGAGAAGCTAGACTTGATACATTCTGATGTTTGCAAAATGTCGGTAAGATCTCTTGGTGGTGCTAAGTACTTTGTGACTTTTATTGATGACTTTTCCAGGAAAGTTTGGGCCTTCACTTTGAGGACCAAAGATCAAGTACTAGGTGTATTCAAGCAATTCCAAGCCTCGGTTGAGAGAGAAACTGGGAAGAAGATCAAGTGCATTCGCACTGATAATTGAGGAGAGTACATTGGGCCATTTGATGCATATTGCAAGCAGCAAGGTATTAGGCATCAATTTCCTCCCTCGAAGACACCACAGCTAATGGTCTTGCTGAGAGGATGAACAGGACAATTATGGAGAGAGGTAGATGCTTGTTGTCAAGTGCAAAGATACGTAAACACTTTTGGGGTGAGGCTTTGATGACTGCAGTTTATCTTATTAATCTCTCACCAAGTTATCCTTTGCAGGGAGATGTTCCTAACAGGGTCTGATGTGACAAGGACGTCTCATATGACCACCTGAAGGTTTTTGGGTGCAAGGCCTTTGTTCATATTCCTCAAGATGAAAGGTCAAAGCTTGATTCGAAAACACGACAATGTATCTTTCTTGGTTATGGTGCTGATGAGTTTGGCTACAAGCTGTTTGACCCTATAGAAAGAAAAGATGTGAGAAGTCGTGATGTTGTGTTTGTTGAAGACCAAACAATTGAGGATATTGTGAAGACAAAGGGGCAGGTTCCTCCTCAGCAGCAGCAAGACCTGATTGATTCTGACCCAGTTCCTGCAGCTCCAGCTCCTATGCAAGTTGAAGCAGATGCAGAAGATGTACAAGATGATGTACATGGTGGTGCAGGTGAAGAAGAAGCTCCCCAAGAGCAGCATCAAGAGTATGATGCTGAAGTTGATGATCCGGATCAGCAGGAAGCACCAGCACCAGAAAGTCCACCAGCTGCTCCACTCAGAAGATCCAACAGGGGTCGAATTCCTACCAGCAGATGCAATGGAAGATGAGCACAAGAAGGAGTGGAAAAATGCTATGCAAGAAGAGATGGATTCCTTGCATAAGAATCATACTTATGAGTTGGTGAAGTTGCCCAAGGGCAAGAAAATTTTGAAGAACAAGTGGGTCTACAGAATCAAGCAAGAAGAGCACACATCACATCCAAGGTACAAGGCCAGGCTAGTTGTAAAAGGATTCGGACAGAGAAAAGGCATTGACTATGATGAGATCTTTTCTCCGGTTGTGAAGATGACATCCATAAGAGTAATCCTTGGCATGGCAGCAAGTCTCAACTTGGAGGTTGAGCAAATGGATGTGAAGACTGCATTCCTTCATGGTGAGTTGGAGGAAGAAATATACATGGAGCAACCTGAGGGGTTTCTTGTGAAAGGCAAAGAAGACTATGTGTGCAAGCTGAAGAAAAGTCTCTATGGCCTGAAACAAGCACCAAGACAATGGTACATGAAGTTTAAAACTGTCATGGGGGAGCAAGGCTACAAGAAGTGTAGCTCAGACAATTGTGTGTTTATTCAAAGGTTCTCAGGTGATGATTTCATCATATTATTGCTCTATGTTGATGATATCGTGATTGTTGGCAAGGATGTCTCTAGGATTGCTAAGTTGAAGAAGGAGTTGAGCAAATGTTTTGCCATGAAAGACTTAGGTCCAGCAAAGAACATTCTCGGAATGAGAATTGAGCGAGACAAAAATTGCAACAAGTTGTACCTGTCTCAAGAGAAGTATATTGAGAAAGTACTTCAGAAGTTTAGGATGGAAAATGCTAAAGTTGTAAGTTGTCCACTAGCAGCCCATTTCAAGTTGAGCAGAAAGCAATGTCCTACCACAGATGAGCAGAAAAAGGAAATGCATCATGTTCCTTATGCTTCAGCGGTTGGGAGTTTGATGTATGCTATGGTGTGTACAAGGCCTGACATTGCTCACGCGGTTAGTACTGTGAGCAGATTTATGTCCAATCCAGGAAGACCCCATTGGGAAGACGTGAAGTGGATTTTGAGATATCTTCAGGGAAGCACAAATCTGAAACTTTGCTTCGGTGACTGTGAGGCAAAGCTGATTGCTTTTTCAGATTCTGACATGGCTGGAGATGTTGACAGAAGGAAGTCTACTTCAGGTTACTTGGTTACCTATGCAGGGGGAGCGGTGTCATGGCAAAGCAGGCTGCAGAAGTGTGTGGCCTTGAATACAACTGAAGCTGAATTCATTGCTGTAACAGAGGCGAGCAAATTGTGGCTGAAACGGTTGGCTTGTGAGCTTGGTTTTAAGCAAGACAAGTATGTGTTGTTTTGTGACAACCAAAGTGCTATCCACTTGAGTAAGAATGCAAGTTTTCATTCAAGGTCTAAGCATATAGAAGTCCGTTATCATTGGATTCGAGATGTGCTGTATTCCAAGAAAATGCAAGTTGAAAAGGTTCACACCGATGACAATGGGGCTGATATGTTGACTAAAGTGGTGACAAGGAAGAAGCTCGAAGTATGCCGCCGGCTCGCTAGCATGGCTGCCGGAAGGCAGTGAGACCCTCCATGATGTCGGGAGGGGGAGTTTGTTGGGCTAAGTCCCTCCACATGGAGGTGTGTTGGCAGCCCAACATCAGCCCACACAAGTCCAACACATATGAACCGTTGATCTGTTCTACATCCAACGGTTGTGAGTGTTTCCTGGTGAAGGAAGCAAGGAGAAAACCCTAGCCACTCCACCTCTTGCTGGTGGTGGCTGCCATTCGTGAGAGTGAGAGAGAGAGCACACAAGAGAAAACACAACATGAGAGAGAGGAAGAAGAGGAAGCAGAGGTTCTGTCCAGATTTGCTGCATCTGACTAGACAGTGTTCAAGCTGGTGATTGAAGGCTCTAACGTGCTTGGATCGACCCCAAACTTGGTGAGCTCGTTTCTTACTTTGAGTACTTCGATTTGGTTAGCTGGTTTGAGGATTGGGTCAGTGGAGCATCAGATTTGAGAGTGGTTTTGTCAGCTCTGACTGCTGCAGTTTCAGAACAGAGTAGTTTTGGGAGACGAACAGTTTGGGTAGGCAAACGATGTCCGATTGAGCTGAAATTTGGAGGGAATCTCAGGAACTCGTGTGTCTACTTGTCTGCCAAATTTGATGCTGTTTGGTTCAGCGGTTTAAGAGCAGTTTGCAAAACACTGGAGGGTACAGAAGCTGTGTAAACTCTGCTTTGCTGAAATCTTACTTCTTGTGGTTGTTGTTGTTGTTGCCGGTTGGCAACGTGGAGAGTGTGTTGTAAATCTTTCTAGAGGTTCTAGAGAAGACTTTGTACTCATCATTCTCATAGTGAAGTTGTGTGGACCGGTCGGTCCACAGCCGTGGTTTTTACTCCTTAAGTTGAGGAGGTTTTTCCACTTTAAATCCTGTGTCACTTGTACATGTTGTTTGTGTTATTCCGCTGCTTACTTGTTGGAGCCGATGGGTTCATTCATTGGCTTGCCGGGGGAGGGGGGGGAGGAGATTAGCACCCATGGCCTCTGTGTCAGTTGATGCACATAGCCATAGTTCATTAGTACGTAGTCCAATTTCACACCGTCTTACAAAGACTATAGCACTCAGAGGCAACATAAAGAATATAATTGTTACAATCATATCACCATTCGCATGTAATTGTTATATTTTAAAAACCAAAGAGAGCAATACGTACCAGGTGGATGAAATTAATTGCATTTTTCATGCATCTTTCTGAAAACATTAAATAAAGATACAAGTTAGTTTGACAAGTTTAAAATAAGTACCATCAAGCAAAAAAAAACATCAAACACATCATCATTGTAGGTGATAGTAAACATATATTTCTCCACACTAAAAATTAGACAATGACCCTAGGTGGATAATCAAAATTAGGCCCCGGTGTAAGGTTCGCTGATTAAATATCTTTGTCTAATCTCATCTTGCTTCTTATAGGATTTCTTATGTACTTTGATATTCTCTTCCGATCAATCCAATCATAAGGCAGACCATCTAAATTGTTTTCTCTCTAATATATGGCTTAGGGATACTACTTGCAACGACGATATTTAATCTTTTGTCAACATCTAGCATTATTTTTAAACCTGGAAGTGGCAGCACCATTATCTGAACCTCGTGGCCTGATGATTGATTTCTGTTTAGAAAGTTATCTGATAACCTAGATCAATCAAAGTTCACGAAAAGCCAGTGAGAAATCTAGGGCAAAGATGATTAGAAACTCTACTTCTAGGCAGACTAGATTGAACATGCACAAGAGGGATACGGAGTAGATGTGGTGATGTGATCTCAATACCTTGAATTCGGACTGGGATCTGCCAATAACGGCTTGTGTCCGGCGGCCGAGCCCTGAGTGAACGACTGAACGGGGGAGACGAGACATTTTTTTCCCCGGATTGTGGGGAGTCGCCGAGTTAGGAAGCAAATCAAGCGATCGAGTCAAATCGCTGTGTGCGGCGTGCGTTATGCGCGTACGAGACATGGAATCCATCGATCAAAATCGATCCAATCCGGTCAATTTACTCGTGGGCCTTTGTTTGGGCTAATTACGCTAGAATATCTTATACGGACTGAAAGGCTTCGTGCTTGTGCATGACATTCGATGGGTTCGGGCCTCACATTTTACTGGGTTCATACCAAAGGATTATACACACAGATACGTGGCAAGAAAAATTCGTTGGGTTCAGCTGAACCCAACAGCTGTACACCGGCTCCGCCCCTGGGGCTGTGTAGTGTGCATATTTGCCGTACCGGTGAATTTGTGCAGCGCATTGTTGCTGTCCAGCCCCAACAATAATTTGAACTCCGCCCAGGGCCTAGATCGATCTGTCCGTTGAAGCCATAACCACTTTGCATGAAGGGCCACATTCATCCATATCTAGTCTGGTACACCTACTCCTCATGCCCATTTCGGCCAACAGAGCACGTCCCACCGTAGCTTCCACCTTCCCACTCCACAGGAACCCTGTGTAGATCTTGATTTGAGCTGTGATCCTCTTCAACGGAAAATCCATGGCGAGCATCGAGTGAACCAGGATGGCGCACAAGACGGACTGGACTAACAGTAGGCGGCTACTCTTAGGAAGTGACGCTGCTTTCAAGCTCGGCAAGCACACAACTGATCAATCAAATCTTCGAATTGCACCGTTTGCTTCCTGATAGTGAGCGGAAGCCCAATGTATCTACATGGGAACGTAGCACTTGAGCATCCCAGCAATCCAGTCACCAGTAGTATCTCCTCGGATGAACATCGAATCAGCAGGGCAGAGCTCTTTTCAAAGTTTATCGTAAGCAATCCAGTCACCGGTGCACTTTGAAAATTAAAATTTATCTTCAAATATATGAGAACCACTTCTAAAAAACTGAGAAGATTTTTTGAAAAGTTGAGAATACATTTATGAAAACGCAAACATTTTCAACAAACAAAAACATTTTTTTAATCCATACATTTAAAAGGAAGTGAACATTTTTTGAAAGTGAGTATTCTTTCAAGATCCAAACTTTTTTGTATTTTTTCTTAAAGAAATAAAAGGAACCAAAAATGATAAATTGAAAACAGAAAAAAATAAACCGGACCGGAGCCTGAAGGTTCCTAACCCGGCCGGTAAAACAGGCCAGGAAACTTCCAGAAGGTTCCAAAACTGATGGCTTTCCCCAAAAGTACATCATCATATCGTCGGCCGGAAGAGAGCCCCCTCTTTGCATTGAACGGTGCTATATACTATACCACAGATTTTTGCAATTCGTGTACGATGTGTATAATGCAGCCGCTCATGCATGGGATTGAATGGGCCACTCCGCTGGATTTCCTGGACGTGTAAGAGCATCTCTAGTAGACCCCATAAAATCCCGACCTGTATAAGTCTTTTGCAGTTCACGGAAAAAGGTATATGCAGGCCGACGCCGGTGCGGACAGGCCCAGATCCCGTATAATCAATCCGTAAAAAAGAATATTCTTCGAATATACTGAATATATGCAGGTTGTCCTCTTCCTTGCGTCAATCCAGCGAACAAGCGGACGAGGAAAAACGCGAGGCGAACGCGGCGCGGGCGGAGGCCAAGGCGGCCGGGGCGAGCGCAGGGCGCGCAGAGGCCAGGGCTGCCGGACCGGCACAAGCGGCGGCCGGATCGAAGGAGCTAGCTAGCTAGCCAAGGCGGCCGGGGCGAGCACGGCGGCCGGGACGGAGGGCCGGCCGGCTATCGGACGGCCGGCGGGCGAGCACGTGGCCGGGAGGCGGCCGGGCGCGGCGGCCGGGCGAGCTTCATGGCGTTGGCGGGAGCAAAGATTCCTTAACCGTCAACGTTGACCGGTATGCAGGGCCCTGAGAAAGTTGCCCTCAAAATTGCATATATAAAGGTTTCGCGTTTACGTTTATAAGGCCCCTTAAAAAATAAGGGTCGGACGATTTTAAAGGGCCTGTTCGGGCTCGTTTTTTCGACTGAAACTGTAAAAAACGGTTATTTTACGGGTTTGATCATTTATACGGGGTCTACTAGAGATGCTTTATTAAAAATCAGACATTAACCATTGTATGTTGAGTAGTTTCACTTTGCATTTTCTCTCTAAAAAATTATATAGAAGGAAAGGAAACGTACATATGTGACTAGTTGCTACACCTGCGCCCTATGCATGCATACATATCGAACTCACTTAATTGACAGACAGAACAGTATTCTTCTTAATTATTCATTACCAATCACAAGCAGTGCTTACTTAATAAAGATGATACAAACTAAGTATATTGATTATTACCTCTGTATGAATCAAGCATGCGCGCAAGATCAACGACGGGCTATATAGGGTGGCGCAGAAGAAAGCAGAGTTGTATGATTTGTTACCCAAGGCGAAGACGAATCCCGAGGCTATTGATGAGCATGACATGCAGCTACTCAAACTAATTCCCCATTTTCGACGACAACTCGTGCCAGAAGTAGATGACATCCTCTGGTAAGTACAATATCAGAGGATCAAACAAGATGCATGCAGATACAAAATCACTTGATCTATTTCTTCCCTAGTTTCCTGTTTGTTTGATAGGAGTTTTTTTTTTTTTGAATTTTCACCGGGGGGAAGATTTCCCCACCTGAATTGTATTCATTTGCCTATAAGACTTTGCAGCCTGTCGCAGGATAGGTTCAAGTGAACCGGAATTACAGGGGGCACAGAGAAGAAGAGAGAAGCAAAAAAACACACGCCACAACACACATACATGGGGTACAGGGAGGAAGACACAACAAAGAGCACCATAGGATGGAGGCGAACAGCATCGGCCAGCCAAGACCAAACCACGACACTGCACCGTCGACGCAATCGAAAGGCTCCGCGCATCCGAAACTGCACAACGCCGTGACACCACCTATGTCACGAGGCACATTCGAAGGGACACGCGGATCCGAGACGACGCCACGGCACCTGTGTGCCACCAGCGTAGTCGAAGAGCATCGCCAAGCAGACCACACCACGACACTGCACCGTCGACGCAATCGAAAGGCTCCACACAACCGAGACTGCACAACGCCACGACACCACCTGTGTCGGGGGTACATTCGAAAGGTCGCACGAGGCCGAGACGACGCCACGGCACCAATGTGCCACTGGCGTAGCTGCAGGGCACCGCCTAGCAGAGACGTACCAAGAGAGCACTCAACCACGACACACACCACCGTCGACCCCAGACTGGCCGCACCACCACCACCGACCAGCAACCTCAAACCAGCCAAGCACCACCCCAACCCTCAGGCAAGCAGCATTGAGCAGCGCCTCCGAAGACAGGCGCCACCAAGGTGGTAACGACGTCGAGGACACGGCCGCTGTCCGATCCAGGAGCTGGATCTAAGGCTTTCACCTGGAGAACAAACAGACTGAGCGAGGAACCAGGGCATCGTACGACGGCACCTCCAAGGAGGGATCCGACACAACAGTGCGTCGCTGCCGCCGGTGCCGACAGAGGCCGACACAGAGCTTTCGCCCATACCCATCATCCTCGCCACCCTTCTGCTGAGCCGCGGCACTGAGACCGGATCCACCACCGCACAGGGGCAAAGCCTTGAGAGGCGACAGAGACCAAGCGCCCGCCAGTCGAACCACCAGACCGCCGAATCAGCAGGAGGTGAAACTGAGCAAGGCAGCGACGGGGGGTGCAAAAGATCCGACGGCGGTCGAGAGCAGAGGAGAAAACCTTGCCGCCCCCGACCTGGATCTGGCCGGGAAGAGCGGAAGTGGCAAGCCAGCGGCCTGGCCCCGCGCCCCACGCCGCCCATGCGGACGCAGACGGCGCGACCAGGACATCGACGCAAGGGACCGAAGCCCCCGACGTCACAGCCGCCCGCCGGCCCAGATCCAGCGCGCCGGCCAGATCCGCAGCAGAGGGAAACGCGCGCGCGCCACCCCCAGGCGCCGGCGAGCAGGTCTCGCGACACCTCGACGCCACCCTGCTCCCCACGCGCGCCCCGCGCCCCACGGCTTCGAGCACGGCAGAGCTCGCCACCAAGACGACCGCGGCCACCCGGCCACCCGGCCACCACACGTCCGCCGCGGGATCTCCCCGAGCCACCTTCGGAGGCAGGGGGCCGCCGCCACCGCGGCAAGGCCAGCGGCAGCGGCGGAGGAGAGGAGGCGTAGGAGAGGGGGCCGCCGGCGACTTGGCGAGGTTCCCCCCGAGTCGCCCGAGCGGAGCGACGCGGGGGCCCTAAAGACAGAACTGGTCTCAGTCATTTGATAGGAGTTGATATTATCTCTTTTGACCTGCAGGCAGAGGGAGCGGTTTGCTACAAGGGTTAACAGTGTAGTCGAAGGAATTGCCAAGATGACATTCTACATTTTTATTACTGCTTTAGCATATGGCATCACTCACGACAAGGAGGTAAAAGCCCAGACCATTGACAAGGAAAGCCAGTGAAGACAAGATCGAAAATTTAGAACCAAAGATGGCCCCAGCCTTTTCTGTTTAATTATGATCTGTAGTTTGACTAACTATATCACTATGCTAGCTAAGGGAAGGGAGAGAGACACGTCGGCGATTATTAATTTACGATCGATCGAGTTGCTTCGTCTCTATCCCTAAACTAAGACTAAGGTCTAGATCTAGAGCAGAACAGAACTAGTACAACGAAGCGTTTTTTACTTTTGGAGGGCGATTAGTAGGCGATCCAGGGCTTGATCACCGCCGCCGACAGCCCGGCGTTTGCCCTCGCGTGCAGCTGAAGCGAAACCCGGCGCCTGCCCTCGCGTGCCGCTTGCCCGGCCATCTGCCCATCGTCTGACCTCGCGGGGCTATGGACCCCTATTGATTGCGAACGTGATGCCCTCATGAGAGAAGAAGAAGAGCTGATTTAGCCTGGTTGTTTGTACTTGTGGTCTGCTACATGGCTGTTTTGAAGGACCAGTCACTTGCATAGCCTCATGAAGCTCATTGTCTGTCCCGGCGCGCGTCTCGCGAAGTCGGTAGTCTGTCCCGGCGCGACTCCATTGCCTTGCAAGGTGTTGTGTTCGGTTTTCTGTCCCTCCATATCATTCTGATTACAGCAGGTTTGTTCGTCTGCTAAATCAACTAGTTCCAGAAGGCAATGAGAATCCTAAGCTGGAATTACTGTGGCCTGCAACAGGTTGCGGCAGTTAGGGCATTGTTGCATATGTTCAAAAGTGCAGGAGCCTTACGTGATGTTCTTGATCGAGAGTCATTGAGATGAATACCCAGCAGAATGTCTACGTCAAACATTGAAGACGGATCATAAGAATGTTACCCAAAGTGATGGCCGGAGCGGTGGTTTTTTGTTGTTTTGGAAGGAGGTAACAATAGGGACATTGACAATAGCTTCATAGATGTTTTTGTGGGAAGTGAAGCTGAGAACTTTTGGAGAGGTCTCTACGGAGAACCAGGTGGGCAGATAAAGACAAGACTTGACAGCGTCTTAGAGAGCCCAGAGTGCTATGTGATATGCCATGGATGATGGCTGGTGATCTTAATCACATAGCTCAAGAGTGGGATTTGCTCCGCCGATGATGGAGAGATTTTCTTAGGGCCGTCTCGGTGTGACGACATCTATTATCGGCTGGCAGACACAACGTGAATTGCTCACAGGGATGCCGGAACAGAAAAACAAGAAGAGAGAACAAAACCGATAATGAGGAGACTAGCATAGTGACAATGTGTTTGACCAAGGCCCATCTCCCTATTTCTCAACCTGCCCCAGCCTCCATCTTCACAGCAGCATCAACATTTTCAAGCCTGAAATGAAAAATCCACCTCCCAATTCGTCCAACTGAACCTCTATCGTTGCCTTGGTCGTTGGTCAAGCGCCTAGTATAGGTAGCCGAGGATTTCTCGTGAAAATCAAGTTTCTCAGGATCTTCTTCTTTTTGTTGAAAATATGAGCAAATTACTACGAGATTTAATCCGAATAAATAGAAAATAGATCATGACAGCAATAGCAGAGATTAAACTAATCATGCGAACTAGCATAGCAGTTGAACAGATCACATCTAGGGCACATACTAGAAACATGAATTCTACCACGATCTCGAACAGGAAGGATAGAATCACATACGGTGCAGCGGGAGAAGCACCGCCGGCGTTGACGTTGTCGCCCATGTCGTCGAGGATGAGGTTGCCGAGGTCGGGGAAGAAGTCGTCGTTCGCGAAGTCGTCGCTGCCAGCAGTCGCGCGAGTGCGCTCCCCAAAAACTTGATCGCCCCTCTCCCGTACAGGATCACGAGAGGCGGGGTTCCGGAGGCCTGCTGTCCCTTCTCCCGGTGCACGCCGAAAGGAGGGATGGAGAAGACTTGCTTGGCGGCGCAATGATCTGGAGCGCTGGTGAGAAACCATACGAAGCGGCCGCGGCTAGGGTAGACGTCTGCCTGACTATATAGTGCGGGCCGGGTAGGTCGTGGGAGTAAACCCCACGTCCGAGTCATCACGATCCAAAAGAATCGGAAACGGTTCAGTAATTAACGCGTCCGTTAATTATTAATTAATGACTCATTAATTTTTCCCGAGCAGCAAAAATATAGACAACGTGCATAGCTCCGTCCTCGGCTCGGCTCAATCCCGCAACCCGCGGCGCGTCGTGACGAGGCGTGGCGTGGCGAGGCGAGCGCGTGTAGGTCTCTCTTCTCATGCTCATACAAGTGGTAGAAGAGCTCACCTTATAAAGAGGTGCAACTCTCTCTCAACTTATGAGGTGGGACTAAACTTTAGCCTCACTCACTCCACTCACATGTGTGCATGAATGGGCCAAGAAAATTTCAGAATTTTAGTTGGGCTTTGGGCCAAAAGCCCACTAGCAAATTCCAACAATCCCCCACAAAGTCTCATTGGCACATTTCACCATTTATTTCCAAAACATTGTTTATATACCGGTGCTTAGTGGAGACTGTGAAGTTGAACTTCCACTTAGAGATTTATGCTACACTAGATCACAACTTGAATAGTGGACTATGCCTTGAACTACAAGTTTTCTGCGAGACTAGTTTCACACAAACTCTTGACCGATACTGGGCCGCCGCAAGGCTTCCCCGCGGGTGGAGCGTATACGTCATACTCCAGGGCCTTTCATGAATTTATTAGAGAACACCCAATTCTCACAGACTGCGACGTTAACAGTCAAATTCATATAGGTGTGTTCCTCAGAAGATGTTCTGCAGGACAACATCTCTGCTTACCCGAATAAGCCACTTGGAACACATTAAGATAAGTATCAACCTGCCATGCAGATCAGGAGAGTATTGCATCTTCACGGAGTGGGATAGTTAATATAGGGATACTCTCCTCCCAGCTGACCAACAGCTTGTCTCCCACTTCTACTTCACGGGATCTCCGATCACATAGAGTGGGTTACCACTATGGACAACTCATGCGGTGGGTCTCAGACCCATCTCCATCGATGCATTATCTATCACATTACGTGATAGACCCTTTGTGAAGGGATCTGCCAAGTTTTTCGACGTTTGGATATAATCCAATGTAATAACTCCGGAGTTCCTCAGTTTCCTGACAGATTTTAATCTCCTCTTCACATGCCTTGAGGACTTCATATTGTCCTTAGAACTGTTTATCTTGACGATCACAGTTTGATTATCACAGTTCATCAGGATAGGGGTATTGGTTTTCAACCATAGGTAAGTCCATCAATAGCTCACGAAGCCACTCTGCTTCAACAGTGGCAGTGTCTAATGCTGTGAGTTCTGCTTCCATAGTTGACCTCGTTAAGATGGTCTGCTTGCAAGACTTCCAGGAAACAGCGCCACCACCAAGTGTAAAAACATAACCACTTGTGGCCTTAATCTCATCAGCATCAGATATCCAGTTCGAGTCACTATAACCCTCCAGTACCCTTGGATACCCGGTGTAGTGAATCCCATAGCTCGCAGTGCCCTTCAAGTAGCGCATAACTCTCTCAAGCGCACGCCAATGATCGTCTCCCGGTTTTGACACAAACCGACTCAGCTTGCTCACAGCAAAGGAGATGTCAGGCCTCGTGGCACTCGCCAAATACATAAGCGAGCCAATAATCTGAGAATACCTCAGTTGATCTCTAGCAATCCGTCGATTCTTTCGAAGCAACACACTAGCATCATATGGAGTTGGAGAAGGCGTGCAGTCGCTATACCCAAAACGACTCAAGACTTTTTCCACATAGTGAGACTGAAGCAGTATGATCCCACCATTCTCATCTCTCAACAGCTTGATGTTTTAAGATAACATCAGCTACTCCTAGATCCTTCATCTCAAAATAGCGAGATAAGAAATCCTTAACCTCCTTGATTAAATCAAGTTTGGTTCCAAAGATCAATATGTCGTCGACATACAGACAAAGAATAACTCCTTCGCCCCCACCACAGCGATAGTACACGCACTTGTCACCATCGTTTACTACAAAGCCGGCAGCAGTTAATGTTCTTTCAAACTTCTCATGCCACTCCTTAGGAGCTTGCTTAAGGCCATATAAAGACTTTATCAACTTGCACACCTTTCCTTCCTGACCAGGTACTACAAAACCATCTGGCTGATCCATGTAAATTTCCTCCTTCAACTCTCCATTGAGGAAAGCTGTCTTAACGTCCATTTGATGAACGAGAAGACCATGTGAGGCAGCCAGTGATAGTAGCACCCGAATTATGGTCAGTCTAGCCACGGGTGAGTAAGTATCAAAGAAGTCTTCACCTTCTTTCTGGGTATAACCCTTAGCCACAAGCCGTGCCTTGTACTTTTCAATCGTACCATCAGGTCTAAGCTTCTTCTTGAACACCCACTTACATCCTACAGGTTTGCACCCATAAGGACGGTCAGTGATCTCCCAGGTTCCGTTAGCTAAGATGGAATCCATCTCGCTACGAACAGCTTCCTTCTAGTAGTCAGCATCAGGAGATGCATAGGCTTCTGAAATAGTCCTGGGTGTGTCATCCACAAGGTACACAATGAAATCATCACCAAAGGACTTTGCAGTCCTCTGTCTCTTACTCCTTATAGGAGTTTCATTGTCACCCTCAACTGGATTCTCAACGTGTTCCATCGCAATGGTGGGTTCAGGAATTACAGTGAGTTCCTCACTAGATGGAATAGGTATCTCCTGATTTGATGAACTTGACATATCCTTCATAGGAAATATGTCCTCAAAGAAAGTTGCATCATTAGACTCCATAATCGTACCAACATGCATGTCGGATAGCTCAGATTTTATTATCAAAAATCTATAGCCAATGCTATGAAAAGCATAGCCCAGAAGAACACAATCCACGGTTTTTGGTCCAAGCTTGCGCTTCTTGGGAATTGGTATATTAACTTTTGCCAAACAACCCCAAGAACGTAGGTAAGAGAGTTTCAACCTTTTCCTTTCCCATTCCTCAAATGGAGTCATGGTCTTATGCTTTGTGGGAACTCGGTTTAGGACATGACACGCGGTCATTAGCGCCTCCCCCCACCATTCCTTGGAAAGACCCGATGTGTCTAACATGGCGTTAACCAAATCAGTTAGAGTTCGGTTCTTTCTTTCGGCCACCCCATTAGACTGAGGTGAGTAGGGAGGCGTCCTCTCATGGATTATACCATGTTCCGCACAAAATAGATCAAATTCATTGGAAAAATACTCTCCACCACGATCGGATCTAAGCCGTTTAATTTTTCGATCAAGTTGGTTCTCTGCCTCAGCTTTATAGTTTTTGAAGAAAGTTAAAGCCTCATCTTTTGATTTCAGAAGATACACATAACAATATCTAGTGGAGTCATCAATCAACGTCATGAAATATCTCTTTCCACCTTTTGTCAACACGCCATTCATCTCACAAAGATCAGAATTTATAAGCTCTAGTGGTGCCAAGTCTCTTGTCTCTGCAGTCTTATGAGACTTGCGAGGTTGCTTAGCTTGCACACATACTTGGCACTTAGAGCCTTTGACAGCAGAGATTTTTAGAATTAAATTCAGATTGGCTAGCCGCGTCATGCAACCAAAGTTAATGTGACAAAGTCGTGAATGCCAAATATCAGACTCATTGTTGTGGCAAACATTATTAATAACTTTAGTGCAAATATCTGACAAAGATAGGCGGAACAAGCCTCCGCACTCATAGCCTTTTCCAACAAATTGTCCACACTTGGAAATTACAACTTTATTGGACTCAAAAACCAACTTAAAACCATCTCGACATAAACGGGAACCGCTAACGAGATTTTTATTGATGGACGGCACATGATGAACGTTCTTCAGACGCACGGTCTTCCCCGAAGTAAACTTCAGATCGACCGTACCAACACCTCGAACGATGGCATGTGACCCGTTCCCCATCAGCACGGGAGAAGTCCCTGTGGCCTGGTAAGAAGAAAACATGGAGGCGTCAGCACAAACATGTACATTGGCACCGGTGTCAATTAACCAATCAGGGGATTGAAATACTGAAAGGATGGTAGGAAAAATACCGTACCCTGATTCCTTCATATCAGTATCACCGATGACAACATTAGCGGACTTGCCGCTCTTCTCATGTTCGCGCTCCTCAAATCGGTTAGGACACTTCGGAGCCCAGTGATTAGGATCACCGCAGACATGGCAAAGTCCCTTCTCCTTCTTATGAGAATTCTTCTTGAAGTTGGTAGTATATGATGGCTTGTTCTTTGTATCAAACTTGCCTTTGCCCTGAGTTTTGTTCTTGTTGTTTTTGAACTTGTTGGGCTAGAAGTTCTTCTTCTGTACCATGTGGGCACTAAAAGCTCCCTCAGCAACTCGAGCACGTGTGTCTTTTGCTCTCGCCTTCTCTTCAACATCAAGAGTACCTATGAGATCCGTAACGGAAAACTCCTTTCTCTTGTGTTTCAGGGAAGTAGCAAAATTGTTCCACGAAGGTGGAAGCTTGGCAATAATGCCTCCGGCAACAAATTTGTCCGGCAACACACACTTGAAGTGCTCAAGTTCATTTGCGAGCGACTGTATCTCATGAGCCTGCTGTACAACAGAGCGCTCATCAGTCATCTTGTAGTCATAGAATTGCTCCATGACGTACAACTCGCTACCGGCGTCCGAGGCACCAAACTTGGCCTCGAGCGCAGCCCACATGTCCTTGCCGTTGTCAAACGACATATACGAATCCATAATGGAATCATCAAGAACACCCAGAAGAGCGCCTTTAAAGAGAGTATCGATCTTCTCAAAAGCTTCCAGTTGTGCTGGATTAAGATCGCCCTCAGGCTTGCCCTTAATGGCGTCATAGCAGCCCATGGTCTGAAACCAGTAGACTGCTCTCGTGCGCCACCTCTTATATTGCGCCCCCTTAAAGGCAGGCGGCTTCAAATGCGCAGCAAAACCACTCGGAGTAAATTTCCTATAATCAGGTTTTTGGATTGTTGGAAATATGAGCAAATTACTACGAGATTTAATCCAAATAAATAGGAAATAGATCATGACAGCAATAGCAGAGATTAAACTAATCATGTGAACTAGCATAGCAGTTGAACAGATCACATCTAGGGCACATACTAGAAACATGAATTCTTCCCCGACCTCGGCAACCTCATCCTCGACGACATGGGTGACAACGTCAACGCCGGCGGTGCTTCTCCCACTGCACCGTATGTGATTCTATCCTTCCTGTTCGAGATCGTGGTAGAATTCATGTTTCTAGTATGTGCCCTAGATGTGATTTCTTCAACTGCTATGCTAGTTCGCATGATTAGTTTAATCTCTGCTATTGCTGTCATGATCTATTTCCTATTTATTCGGATTAAATCTCGTAGTAATTTGCTCATATTTCCAACACTTTTTCTTTCACACCAGAGGCAGATGTCGATGGTTGTAGCTGAGCACTGCATTGTAAGATATTGTTATAGATACGTATGGGCCAAACCTTCTGTAGTCTCCCATAAATGTACGATCAATTGGTCGCTATATATATACAAGTGTTGCCCGAGACAAAGGGTTCAATGCTTTCTAAAACAACGCTTTCTAAAACCTTTTACATGGTATCATGAGCCACTTCTTCTATCGTCTAGCCTTGCTTTCCATTTTCGTTTTCGTTAGTCTTCAAAAATCAAAGTCCCCAAAAGATTTTGGTTTTGCTCTTTTTCGTTGCAGTATATTTTTGCGGTAAAACTTTCAATCTATTCATTATCAATCAAGATAGTATAACGAACACCAACAATAATAAAAATTACATCCAGACCCATAGAACACCTAGCGATGACTACAAGCACGGAGGTGCGCCGAAGGCGCGCCGTCGGCATCGCCTCTCCCTCACTAGAGCCAGGCAAAACTTGTAGTAATAGACTGTTAGGAATTCGTCGTGCTAAGGTCCTATGAGACCAGTGCACCAGAAGAACAACCGTTGCCGGTGAGAGAACCTTAGATTGGAAGGATACAACCTGTAGAAACATGAACACAGACAAACAAATAACAGATCCATGTGGATCGACCGAAGACAAACGCCGACCGAATCCCGCGAGATCAGCTGGAGATAGGTCTCCACACGCCCCCCGATGATGCTAGAAGCACCATTGGGACGGGGGCTAGGTGGGGAGAACATTATTCCATCTCCAGAGAGCCGTTGCCACTCGTCTCTCTGAGCAGGACACAAACCCTAAGAAAACTCAGAAAAGTATCCAAAAACGAAGCCCCCCCTGGCAAATGCCGCGATCCACCACGCTTCCATGACCCTAAGGGCACAGAAGACGAGGCAGACAAGCGTCCATGCCAACAAGAGGCAGAAGAAACCCTGGCGGCTCGGTAGGGGCGCTCTTTCCTGGCAACTGTGGAGCTATAATGTCAGTGTTGTTTGTGCATTCTTTGCTAATTATTTTTAATTTGAACTTGATTCACATTGATCATGGAGGAATACAACCTAAGGAAGAGAAGTGTGAACATTCATGAAAATGAGCATGTCCTACGACTCGTGCTTTATAAGCTTGAAATACCCCTACTAGTTAGTATTAGTTGCAGGTGTGACATGTCCAAGTGGGAGTAGGTCTTCATAGTTAGTATGAAGCTTTTATTCGCTTGTCTAAATTAGTACCTTTTTCTCTATTTCTTCTAGTTACCGAGACTTCCCATGGGATTAATTGTTAAATTAATAAGAATAGAAAGATAAATAAATAATAAGAGAACGTCATTTGAGACTTGGGTTTTGTTATTAATTATCTTAAGGGGTTAGTATTAGAGATACTCGACCCGATTATAAAGAAAAAAGAGGATACTTGACCCACAATGCTCAAGTTAATGTACCCAATAGTGCTTGCAAAAGGAGTTGTCCAATGAAATCAATATTTCAAGGTTATGAGATTACTATACATGAAAAAAGTTGGCATGTAATGATACACGATATTACGTATGCATGCCTTAGGAAACTTTGTTGCACTCGGCGAGAAAGCTAACAACTCTGCTAGCCTACAAACGATCTACCCGAATCACATCTTGAATTTTGGTTATTGAGCTCCAAACCGGGTCAGTGCCATGTACGAACCGGACACGACTAACCTAACATCAATATTACAACAGTTAAGATTATTGGTTTTCTCAACAAAATGTGTCTTGCCTTGCGCAAAGTTGAACACTCCTCTGACCTTTTTCATTTTTGCGAAAAAAAACACTCCTCTAACCAATGAGCAATACACCAGGGTTAAATCTTCGTTCTATAAGCAATGCCACACGAATATTTACGTGCGAGCTTGACGGCTATGATTTGAGATTTTTTTCAAAAAGGGTAATATGTGCCACAAATGTCAAACTTGGGGTAAAAAAAAATTACCCTTATTTTCATTTATTGAACCATCACATGTACGGCACGATGCCAACACCTTTCTCTTACGAAACTAATGACCTACTTACACTACTTAAGATGGACCCACCGGTTGCTTTTTACGCAGCTTGATACTATATACGTACTACGTACGTAGCACATGCCGTGTACAGGTACGTACATGAAAGGAGAGGAAGAAGCCGGATCCGCGAGGCTATCAGAGCTAATCACGACCCAACTATTACTAGGTTAATTAGTCGTGTCCGGTTCGTACATGGCACCGACCCGGTTCTGTAAGTAGTAGTAGCTATATATACGCACAGTTCTATTCTATCTATCTATCTATCTAACACCTTTGAGGAACAACTCAGATCAAAGAAATTGATCAACTCGATCGCGTGCCGCAACTAGCCGGAAACAAATCGTATTGTTGGCGGCGTTCTCGTCCCTAAGTAACTGTCTGCAGGCCGGCGACGGTCGATGGCGGCGCTTGGACGCGCGGCGACGAGGCTGATCCACCGAGCTGTCGTTAGAGTAGAGCAACGCCGCCCCGTCACCCTGTTGTCGCCAAGGCTCATCCACACCCAGCAGGTACGTAACGCAGGTCGTACGTATGCGAAATCTTTACACATCATGTCTGTATCTCTCATGTGCATGTGCTAGGTAATATTTTTTGAATTTATTACTTCCTCCAATTCATATTACTTGTCATTCAAAAGAATGTATCTAACACTAGCTACATTTGTTTGAGCGATAAGTAATGTGGATAGTAGGCAGTACTGGTTTTTCTCTAAGAGCAGTGCGATAGTTAAGAGTCAGGTCAGGTGTACTTTTTTAATTATTTTTTTGCAAAGTCGGTCAGGTGTATTGTTTGATATATTTATTTTCCTAATTCACTTTATGGCCCAGCTGGACTAGTGGGCAGACCTACATAGAGGATAGTGGGGGAACACTTATTTTGAAATAGGGGGAGTACTTCAGGATTTCAGATTTTGTACAAGTAGTTGTGGGACTCGAATTTTTATGTGTGTCTAGTCTCCTGAATCTAAAAAAAACTGAGATTTCATTTATTATCCATGCACAACCTCGGTGGAAAACATGTTACTGGATATACAACTCAACACTCATATCCTTTGTGTGTTCCAGAATTCAAGATCCCCGTTCTCCCAGAAAGAACACCTTGTGTCGCAAATCAAGCAAAAGAAAGAGGAGTTATACGATCTCATCGCTAACGCCGAGGCGGCTTCCGTAGCTTCTGGGTCAGACATGCGTGTGCTCTCGACTCTCTGCACACGAATCGAGCCTAGACCACATGACCCTCAATGGTACGTACAATATCAACCAACCATATGCAAATATTGAACTGCCCCAATGTTTTACATTAGTGAACAGAGTGATTAAACTGTCAAAACGTCTTACATTAGTAACATTGGTTGTATTAAACGCTCTAATTTCCATTTTCCTCTGCTAGCTAGCTACTGGAGTTGACATATAATACTACCTCTGTAAACTAATACTCCCTCCGTCTCAAAATAAGTGTCTCAAGTTTGTACTAACTTTAAAACAAAGTTGTACTAAAGTTGAGACACTTATTTTGGAACGGAGGGAGTATAAAAGAAGTAGTGATCTAAACGCTCTTAATTACATATACCTAGGCGCCGGATAACCAGAACCAAGAAGGTGGCCAATTGGACTGCGGCGTCCATCTTTTTTGTTGCTTCTGGAATGAGTTTATGTGGCGTGGTTGCCCGTGCTCCCCTAATAGAGCATGAAGGAGTGTACTACACTGCCGAGAGTGTGCACCGGCTAGTGGAGCAAGGCTGCCTGCCTGAGAGTGTGCTCAAGCAAGTGGGAAGCGCAGAAGCAAAAGGGTGCGATGATAAGGAGTGAAGATGGACGACCTGCATCTTTTTTCATGGAGAACAAGAAGGATTGTATCTACGTAGGTCTCTTGATGAAATAGGAGTATATGTCTATAATGTGCCACCTCGAACTTGTACTATTATGATGAATGTCGTTGTAAGATATATGTAACATGGTGTGTTATCCTTTCCCTTTGAGCGAATTGTGTATGAATAATGTGAACATGTGTGCATGCCCGCGTGTAGGACAAGGGCCGATGGGTCGCCGCGTGCTTCCCAATCCAGTCCCCACCCCAAGTCCTCTCTTGTGTGGTGGCGTTGTGGCGCCACAGTGGTCGCACCCATTCAATTGTGGAGTTAGAAGATAAGTATGTCAAAAAATGATGGATGAATTTGAAGTTCAATTTGATATGTTGTTGATTATGTATGTGGTGTTCTTGCAACGTTTAAATTATGTTCATAGTTTATGTTTTGTTTAAATATGCATGCATTTGTGGAGAAGAAAGATGTGGTTGGGTCGATGCCCTATTCTAGGACAGTTGTTTGAGAAGAAAATTTTTGATGCTCTAAAACTCACAACGGCAACCATGCATTGAAAATGCTCTTAGAGAACTGTTTTTTTATATAAAGACACCCAAAGGGCATCTTGGTTCTAATTAATATCGATAAAATAAAGGCAAGTATAATGAATAGACAACTAGACGTAACGACCAGTACAACATAACATTACATTGAAAAACCTATTACTCTTCTTCTACCTATGATTATACGGCGCCCATCAGAGATTAAAAATTGCACTGAACCAACAACAAAGAAAAGCGAGACTTGCAGATACACCCGCCATACCAGGTTTTGAAGACCACAATAGTAACTCACCCCTTAAGACGGGATCGATAAATAACTGAAACAACATAGGCTAGAGCATGACCCCATGCAAAATAGGTTTGCAATCCATCACCACCAGTTCAGAGGTCTGAATTAATCGTACAAAGTCACAGAACAACACCGAAGACACTTGACCTCCATTTCTTGTCGTGATATTCTCTCCCATAACATTATGTTTCACTACTAGGGAAAAACCTATACACAGAATCTTACCAGCAGCGCGCTCCAAAATAACTCGCTGCTGCTAACTAGCAGTAGCGCGGACAGACGAAACTCGCTGCTGAGACAAATATAGCAGTAGCGCGTCACCCCAAAGACGCGATGCTGCTATAATTCCTACGAGGCCGCCGCGAGGGTAGTTATAGCAGCAACGTGTTAAGGTGATGCGCGCTACTGTTACGTGGCATAGTAGCAGCGCATTTCTCTGATAAGCGCTACTGCTAAGTTTCCTACAAAAATTTAGTCCCACCTCGCTCCGTGAAGAGAGTTTCTACCACCTTAAATATGTTACTTCTCACACTTTGACAAGCACTTGATCTTCATTGAACTCTATGTGTAGAATTTGTAGCTGCAATATGAGTCTTCACCTGTTCTTAAACCGGTGAGGACTCATATTGTCAAATCAGATTGTACACAAAAAAATCGTTGATGATCAATGTGTTTTTGATATATTGAACAAAGTCTATTTTTACATGCTGACACATAGCAGTAGCGCTTTACTGTGAAAGGCGCTGCTGCTAGGTAGCTTAGCAGTAGCGTCTTTTCCTGAAGAGCGCTACTGCTAAGCCATTCATCTCCCTCATCTCCTCCATTCGGATCCACTCACACACACAGCCACTCAATCCTCTCCGATCCGTCTGCGCCGCGCGCCCCCGTCGCCCCTCCTCCGTCTGTGCCGCGCGCCGTCACCTCCTCCTCCTTGCTGGACTCGGTACCGACCTCCTCCTCCGTCCTCCCTCTCCACTCGCCGCTGGCCGGCGCTCCTCGCTCCGCCTTCCTCCTCCGTCCTCCCTCAACTGGCCGCGCCGGCCGGCCCCTCCTCGCTCCGCCTTCCTCCTCCGTCCTCCCTCAAGTGGCCGCGCCGGCCGGCCCCTCCTCGCTCCGCCTTCCTCCTCCATCCTACTCTCTTCTCCCTCCTCGAGTCGCCCCTCCTTCTCCCTCCTTCTCATATCCAACATTTTGATTTAGTTGATATAATTTAGTTGACTTAGTAGGCTAGTTGATTTAGTTGACTTAGAACATTTTGATTTAGTTGATTTAGTAGGCTAATTCATTTAGTTAATTTAGTTGACTTATAACATTTTGATTTAGTTGATTTAGTAGGCTAGTTGATTTAGTTGACTTAGAACATTTTGATTTAGTTGATTTAGTAGGCTAGTTGATTTAGTTGACTTAGAACATTTTGATTTAGTTGATTAGTAGGCTAGTTGATTTAGTTGACTTAGAACATTTTGATTTAGTTGATTTAGTAGGCTAGTTGATTTAGTTGACTCGGAACATTTTGATTTGGTTGATTTAGTAGGCTAGTTGATTTAGTTCACTTAGAACATTTTGATTTAGTTGATTTAGTAGGCTAGTTGATTTAGTTCACTTAGAACATTTTGATTTAGTTGATCGTTAATCTTTTGCTCATATTGCTTTAGGAAGAATGGCGCCACCACCACCACCACTATGTCAACTGTGCAAGTCAAGATGCGCTAGCAGCCTTGCAACTGGCAAGTTGTTCGGCATCTACTTCCAGCCGAGTTTTCGTCATGCGGCGGTAAGAAATTAGATGAAATGTAATAACTATTTTATTTTTAGTGTTGGCATTACTGCATTGTGTCATTTTGCTTATTTTACACAGATCGTCCCATGCAATGTGAGGTTGAAATTCAACAAGCTGGCAGGAGACACTGTGACATTTGAGGCTCCTGGGGGGCCGTACACTATGGAGGTCGAGAAAGGACGCAATATGTCGCAGATTGGAGGAGATGGATGGGCCCGTTTCGTCGCTCGCATGCATCTTACTGGTGGTGAGTTGATCAGCTTCAACTTCCGAGCAGAAAGACCCAAGCTAGTTGTCATTTATCTCAACCTGGTGGAAGATGATGAAGATGACGAAGATGATGAAGATGATGAAGATAATGAGGACCCACTCGATGAAGATGATGAGGACCCACTTCATGAAGCCATCGTAGCTCAAAGAACAAGGCTGAGTGAGGAGGAGGTGTGCAACCTGTGGGACATAATTCCACCATGTGCTGACTTTGTCGGGTGCCATTCGTGACCCGCTTGACAAATACCATGGTTGATCGACATGATATGGTATGTTATACTTACAAATGCAAATTAATAGTGTGAATTACTTAGTGTACAGTCCAATGATATGGTATGTTGTGTGGAATCTAGTCGATGATATATATGTTTTAGTGTAGAGTTCGATCACATGCTTATTAATTGATATGTTTTTTTATTCAGAAATTGGCAAAGAGCATATCTGTGAGTTATGGTATCGAGCCTGATGAAGAAGGCTCAGCTGGACTACGCCTTACTGCAAGGGGCTCCGTCACAACCTGTACTTACCGCGTGGACACGGACGGTCGCACACACTTAAACTCGGTTGGGTGGAAGAAATTCCTCGATGGCAAGAATCTTCGTGTTGGACAGGCCATCCTAATTACTATCAGAAACACCAACCGCCCAGGCTTGAGGATGATGATTGTCTTCGATATCATCTAGAACTACATATGTGTGTGTGGCTATATCATCTAGAACTACATATATGTGTGTGGCTATATCATCTAGAACTACATATGTGTGTGTGGCTATATCATCTAGAACTACATATGATGATCGTCGTTGATATCATCTAGAACTACATATGATGATGGCCGTTGATATGACCTTGTACTGCTTGAGGATGCATGTTGGCTATGCATGAAATTGTTATCTAGTACTCCCTTCATTCCAAATTACTCGTAGTGGTTTGAACTAAAACCACGACGAGTAATTTGGAACGAAGGGAGTACTACCGTACCTAGTAATGGTTTATGAATTTGATATCTACTAGCAGTACCTAGTATCTAGTATCTGAAAGGAGAACTGAAATGGGAAAATGATGAAAGATATAGCAGTAGTGAGGGATGGCGAAATCGCTACAGCTAGTTAATAGTAGCGCGTTCGCAAAAAGCGCTGCTGATATCGTCAACAGTAGTAGCGCGGGTTAGGACCGCGCTACTACTATGAGTTAGCTGTAGCGCCTTATTAGTAGCGCGGCCACCCGCGTTGCTGCTAGCCTAAAAACCCGCGCTGCTGCTAGCCTTTTCCCTAGTAGTGTTTATCTTGAAAAAGGGCATCATATGGCGCGTCGGGGACGGGCGAAACATCCATATATGGCGCGACCGGTGGCTGCCAAGGGAGCCGTCGCAACAACCTGTGACCTCGCAGGGCACGTGCCACCTCAGGAGGGTTGCGGAGCTCCTGGACGGCAATGGGTCCTGGCGCATGGACCTTCTTCGTCGCCACTTCCTCCCGGCGGAAATTGACGTCATCACTAGCATCCGCACCTCGCCACGCGTCCACGATGACATCATCACATGGGCACCAGAGAGGAACGGTATCTTCATCGTTCGGTCCGCTTACCGCCTTGCCATGGACGAGCGCGAGCATCCATTGGCTTCCGCCACGAGCAGGGCACCGATGGTCGTCGCGCCATCTGGAAGATCATATGGGGGTGCCCTGCTTCCCGAAGGTACACGTCTTCGCCTAGAGAATCGTCACCAACTCACTTGCTACTTGGGCCAATAAATTCTCAGGACATCTCGAGCTTACTGACATATGCCCCCTCTGTGCTATGGAACGTGAGGACGGATTCCATGCGTTTTGCAGGTGCCCCTTGGCAAGGGAACTCTGGCGCATCATGGCTCTTGGACTGGAACATCCCCAAGGTGGAGTCCATCCACAATACAGGCCCGGAGTGGGTTTTTTCTCTGTTGGATCCCTTGGACGATACGGCTAGACTGGTGCTGCTCATGACCATGTGGCGAATATGACATGTCTGTAACGAGATCACACACGACAAGCCGCCACCCCCTGCTGAAGCTTCCAGGCGTTTTTCGCACGGGTATATCAACTCACTATTCTGCATACAACAATATCCCAAGGGCGACATAGAGAAGGGGAAGATGGTGGTTAATCCCTCACCACAAGGCCGCCGTGTGAGCAAGGAGGCAAAGGCGAGCGTGACTTGGGCTCCCCCTGTGTCGAGCTGGACAAAGTTAAACACGGATGGGAGTTACATCACAGCCACGGGTGCGGCGGGAGGTGGCATGATCCTGCGTGATGATAAGAGGTGTGATCATCTACAACGCATGTAGGGAGCTCCGCACATGTGATAAAGCCCTCGAGGCGGAGCGAACTGACTACACCTTGACAAACCGGCCTTCCATTTCACCCTAGAGATAAGAGAAAAGAAAAGGAAATCTGCTGCTGTCTGACGCGCTCACACCACCTAACCCAAAGAGATAACCTGAGTTGTAATCGTCTACCCTTTTCAGTTTCGAGAGAGTTGTGGTTTTTTTTATAATCTAAATTTATAGGTATTCAGTTGCACAGTGACTCATTTTCATTCAATTTACTCAAATCTCCATGGTTCCTTGGAGCACTGGAAATGCGTGCATGTTTTGTCTGAGGTACTAGCAGTCTTGTACAGCAAAAGATGCAAATTTTGCTGGCATCCTTAAGCCGCAGCAGCAGCAGCAATTTTCAAAGGACAACGCACCATGTCGCCTTCACAGATCATCCAGTAATACTGCTACTCAAGTTCTAGACTGAAAGGATAACATACCATGCCAGCAACATCACAGATCATTATCTAGTAAACACTACTAGAGTCATATCATATATAGGTGGCAGATCATAGACGGTCATATATAGGTGGCAGATCATAGACGGTCATTTCAAGAGACATACATAACATGGTGCTTGAAAAGAACCGACATCCGTCTTGCTTCTCCATCAAACCAGATGCATGTCATCTTCAACCCCTTGACTTCTGCATATCTTCCTTGTGCACGCCCTTATCAGTAGCAGCAGCCGAATGTCCTTGTAGAAGGGGCAGACTCTCAACAGTAACAACATGTCCGTCATACTTTACTAATTCAGGACCAGCAGTCAAGACACAATAACTGAGTCCATAAGTAGCAAGAATAGCCACCGACATAGCCAAATCAGTCACCTTCTTGGTTCTAGTTATCTTGCACCTACAGGTAGGTGGGATGAGATGGTAAGAATTATTATATACATACATATTAACTCCTGTATCAGATGAAAAAATAGAACAAACATCTATGTCTGCATATGGTTGATACTGCACCATTGAGGGTCCTCTGGTCTAGGCTTGACTTGCATAGAGAGATACTCGAGCAGATTCCTATCTAGCGAGGAGGCAGCGGAATAGGCGTGGGCGAGGGCGATGAGTTCATACAGCTCCTCCTTCTGCTCGATTAGCTCTGCACGGTGTTTCTTCACCAAGGGAGAGGTGGATTTCAAAAGCTCGAGATGCAGCTGCTCCCTCTGCTGGATTGCCGACGGACAGTGTTCCCCCTCCAAGGCGAGGGTGGATTTGGAAAGCTGGAAACACAGAAGCAGCATTGAGAATTGATAACTACTCCCTACGTAAAGAAATATAAGATCGTTTAGATCGCTATATTAGTGATCTAAAGGATCTTATATTTCTTTACAGAGGGAGTAAGAAATAATCTTGAGAAGACAGCTGGATTACGTAGAGACGGCAAAACATAAAACTAGTTGGGAGAAAGAAAGATGTCGATATTACCGACATATGAACGCATTCATGCTAGGCAGTTGATTATCTACCAATGGTGCAGAAAAATATATAATTAGTTGGAGACCAAATTGTGTCAATTTTTACCAGGCAGTTGATCATCTACCAATGGCACAGCAAAACATATAACTAGTTGGGAGACAAAAAGATGTCGATTTTACCAAAATATCAAGGGCATTCATGCTAGGCAGTCGATCATCTACCAATGGCAAAGCAAAATATAAAACTTGTTGGAGGCCAAATCATGCCGATTTTACCGAAATATCAAGGGCATTCATGGTAGGCAGTTGATCATATACCAATGACGACACAGCAAAATGTAAAAATCGTTGGAGACCAACTCACGTCGATTTTACTAAAGTATCGAGGCATTCAATCTAGTCAGCTGATCATCTACCAATGGCACGGCAAAACGTGAAAATCGTTGCAGACCAAACTATGTCGATTTTACCAAAATATCAATGCTTTCATGCTAGGCACTTGATCATCTACCAATGGAAATCAATCAAAAAGGAGCCTGTTTTAAGGACACCCGTGCATCCCTGTGATGTACTTACTCCACGAATATTCCAGAGCAACAATCATGTCGATAATATGGATCACACGAATCAGAGCAACAATCGGAGATGGGACGGAGAAGGGGAAGATCCGGCGAGGGCCCTCCCCTGAATGCACCGCCGGGCGAAGCATCCTCGTCGCCGCCGCGCGGAGGGAAGCGGCCATCATGGCACGCCTGCAAAGAACAGAATGGGGCAACGAATTAATCAGTCACCGCCTGTACACTCGAGAAATCGGGTGTGTTCGAGGAGTTAGGAGAGTCTCCTCTATCATCCCTGCAACACTCCCGATTCAGTCTCCAAGTTGTGTCTAGGTTCCAACGAACTTAGAACAACTCTCGAATCATTTTCTCGTGAGAGGCGAAACTCTAGGCAACTAGCTAGGGTTCCACTGGTTCGCCGTCGGCCGTCTCTTTGGCGGCTGCGCGGTGGGCCGACGTCTTTACTGTCCCAGGGCGGCGCTCTGATGTGGTGTCGTTGATCTCTCTTTTTCCACGTGAGAAGGATCGATCTGTGTAGCATCAGTTTTTCCTCTCTGACTGTCTAAGTTGAGATATGTATTTAGCACATGTATTCTTATACTCCAATTCTCCTCCCCGGCCGCCGCGCCTCCTCCCTCCCTCCACCACAACCCTCTCCCGCCGCGCCTCCTCCCTCCCTCAACCACAACCCTCTCCCGCCGCGCCTCCACCCTCCCCGCCGCACCCCCACCCTCCCTGCCGCACACCGCCGCTCTCCCCGAGCCGCCCCCCTCCCGAAACCCTAAACCCCCTCCCGATCCCATCTCGCGCCGCCATCCCCCCCTGCTGCCATGTCGGCCCTCGGCACCTCCTCCTCCTCCAGCGCAACCCATAGCAACCCGTCCGATTCTTCCTATGGGTCCGAGCCCGATGAGCCCCAAGCCGCCGACATCCGCAACATCCACCTCTCCGATCACGTCCCCATCATCCTCTCCCACGCCTCCGCAAACTACTATGCCTGGAAAACCTACTTCAATCTCCTCTTCCGTGAGTACAACCTTCGTGATCATGTGGACGGTCTCGCCAACTTCTTTGCTGGCGCCCACGACGCCAACTGGCTCGCCATCGACGCCACCCTCATCCGGTGTTCTTCCTCACCGTCTCTCCGGACATCTTCCACACCGTCGTTCGCGATGGGGACGATGCCTACACGGTATGGACCAAGATCGATGGCCTCTTCACCGACAACAAGCTTCAACGGATTGTTTTCTTGCAGCAGGAATTTTTTGGGTGTCACCAGAACGACTCCACCATCGATGCCTTCTGTCTCCGGCTCAAGACCCTCTCCGACGAGCTCAACGACGTCGGGTTCAAGGTGGGCGACGAGCTTCTCCTCTCGACGCTCACCGCCGGCCTCAACGAGGACTTCGGCAACGCCGCCTCCAACCTCACCCTCATGGCCAACCCTACTTACGAGCGGGCGGTGCCCTATCTTCGCCTTGAGGAGCGGCGGATGAAGCACCTCCGCATCCGTGCCGTCCACACCGCGCTCGCCGCCGGCCTCTCGACCGGCGCCTCTACACCACCCTCGGCGCCCCGTCCTCCGGCCGTCCCGCACCCTACGCTGGTGCCGCAGTCGCCCCAACCACCACGCAACGGTGGGAACGGCGGCAACCATCGCCGCGGTCGTGGCGGTCAACGCCAAGGCGGAGGCAAAGGGGGCAGCGGCGGCGGTCAAGCTCCCCAGCAGCAGCCCCCGCCACCCTGGGCCGGCGGCTATAACCCTTGGACGGGGGTCGAGCACGCATACAGTATGCCCGTGCCGCGGCCCCCCACCCCGGGCATCCTCGGCCCCCGCCCAAGCACTCACCAGGCCCTCCTGGCCGCGCCTATCGGCGCCCACGGCGCGCATGGCGCCCCTCCTGTCGCGCCCTCCTACGGCGCGTACCACGCATACGGCGCCCCCGGCGCGTATGGCGCCCCCTACTACGACCCGGCCCTTCTAGCGGCCCTGCAGCAGCGGCCGCCCTACTCTGGTGGTGGCGGCGATTGGATTATGGACTCCGGTGCCACCGCTCATATGTCCGCTCATCCGGGTAACCTCTCCTCCGTCCATCCCACTTCCACTACCTCCCGGATCATCATCGGTAACGGTGTTGGTCTTCCCATCTCTCATGTCGGTTCTGCACCCTTTCCCTCTAACTATCGACCTCTTTCTCTTAATAATGTCATTGTTTCTCCTCATCTTATTCAGAACTTAGTTTCCGTTCGTAATCTTTCTCGTGACAATTTTGTGACTGTGGAATTTGACGAAGTTGGCTTTTCTGTTAAGGACCCTCACACCAGGATGATTCTTCACCGCTGTGACAGTCCCGGCGACCTCTACCCAGTTCAGTCGCCGTCATCTCCGGGTGGTCCTCGAGCTTTTTCCGCCGGCGTCGATCTTTGGCATGCTCGTCTCGGGCATCCTAGCACTTCTTCACTTCGTCAAATAATGAGAGGATTTTCTTTTTCATATAATAAAATGGCCGCTCACTCCTGTGAAGCCTGCCGGTTAGGCAAACATGTTCGCCTTCCTTTTAGTTCCTCTTCCACAATTGCATCTTTTTCGTTTGAGTTGATTCACAGCGATGTATGGACATCTCCAGTACCTAGTAATTCTGGTTATCTTTATTATCTTGTTATACTGGATGACTACTCTCACTTTGTGTGGACATTTTCTCTTCGTAGGAAATCCGATGTTGCCGCCACTCTCATTGCATTCTATGCTTATGTCTCCACACAGTTCGGGCGACCCATACTCGCACTTCAGACCGACAACGGGAAAGAATTCGACAATCTCACCATCCGCCATCTTCTTTCCTCCCACGGCACCGTGTTTCGTCTCACGTGTCCATACACCTCCCAGCAGAATGGCCGTGCCGAGCACATCCTACGCACCCTCAATGAGTGTGTGCGCACCCTTCTTTTCCATGCCTACATGCCCTCTCGGTTTTGGCCAGATGCCCTCGCCACCGCCACCCTCCTCCTTAACCTCCGTCCATGCCTTCCGCGCTGGAACTATGCGCCTCACCATCTCTTATATGGCAATCTTCCCTCCTACGATGGTCTCTGAATTTTCGGTTGCCGTTGCTACCCCAACACCACCACCACCACACCTCATAAACTCGCTCCTCGTTGCGTTCCATGTTTCTTCCTTGGTTACCCGGCCAACACTAAGGGTTGTCGCTGCTATGACCCCGTGTCTCACCGTGTCATCACCTCCCGGCACGTGTACTTTGATGAGCTTGTGTTTCCCTTTGCACAGGAACAGGTGGTGCCATCTTCCCCTCCCACGGCGGGTTCTCCTCTGCACCACCACCCGCTGCTGGCCTTGGGTGCTCCGGCCACCCCACCCGCGGCGCCCTCCTCCGGATCAGGGCCATCCGCGGCTCCTTCCTTCGGTTCGGCACCCTCATCGCCTGGAGCCGCGTCGACGTCGCCCACGTCGCCCCGGTCCTCTGCCATGCATGTTGGGCCGCCGGCTGGGCCGGCCCCCACTGGCGCGGCCTCTCCTGGATCCACGTCGACCCCGCCTCGGTCGCCCGCAACGACCCCGCCTCGGTCGCCTGCTGGCACGATCGTGGCCCCGGTGTCGCCTGGTTCTCCCAATGCTGCGGCCTCGTCCTCCGCCCGGCCCGCCTCTCCCGTCGACGCCGTGGAGGCCTCCGCCTCTCCCGTGGATACCATGGATGCTACAGCCTCGCCGCCACCCGCGGCTGCCCCGACGGCCGGCCCCGTCACACGCTCGCGCACGGGTGTTTTTTGCCTGAGCTCCCGCTATGCGGATGACTAAGTCTGCACCGCCTCAACGTCCGCTCCTTGCCCGCTGCCGTCCTCGGTTCGGGCCGCTCTCCGCCATCCTCTTTGGATGGCCGCCATACAGGAGGAGTTTGACGCTTTGCAGCAGAACCGGACTTGGCAGCTTGTTCCCCGTCCCCGGCACGCTAATGTGATCACCGGGAAGTGGGTCTTCAAACACAAGCTTCGTCCCGGCGGCACTCTTGATCGCTACAAGGCGCGTTGGGTTGTTCGTGGTTTCCGGCAACGCGCCGGTGTGGACTTCACCGACACCTTCGCTCCGGTTGTTAAGCTCGGGACGATCCGCACTGTCTTACAGTTGGCGGTCTCTCGTGCCTGGCCGGTTCATCAGATAGACGTCTCCAAGGCGTTCCTCCATGGTCACCTTGAGGAGCAGGTCTTCTGTCAGCAGCCCACGGGATTTGTTGATCTGGCGTGTCCTGATCATGTGTGTCTGCTCTCACGCTCATTATATGGGCTCAAGTAGGCTCCTCGTGCCTGGTACCAGCGCATCACAGCGTTTCTTCATCAACTTGGCTTCCGCTCTACATGCTCCGATGCTTTGCTGTTTGTTTATCACCAGGGCACCGACACGGCGTATTTGCTGCTCTATGTTGACGACATCATCCTGACAGCATGCACTTCCGAGCTCCTTCGTCGGCTTACTGATCGTCTCCGTGCTGAGTTTGCCATCAAGGACTTGGGTCCGTTGCACTACTTCCTCGATGTTGAGGTGGTGCGTCGTCCTGATGGTTTCTTTCTTCATCAACGGAAGTACGCTCATGAGCTCCTCGACCGTGCTGGCATGCTTAACTGCAAACCGGCCGCCACTCCTGTCGACACGAAGGCCAAGCTCTCTGCTACTGATGGTACTCCTGCTCCAGATGCTGGCTTCTACCGGTCAATTGTTGGTGCTCTTCAGTACCTCACTCTCACTCGACCGAAGCTTCAGTACGCGGTTCAGCAGGTCTGCCTGCATATGCATGCTCCTCGAGATGTTCACTGGACCGCCGTTAAGCGGATTCTCCGCTACATCCGCGGTGCTATGGATCTTGGTCTTACTCTGCTCGCCTCCACTGCCACTGATCTGGTCGCCTACTCCGACGCCGACTGGGCTGGCTGCCCGGACACCCGTTGATCTACTTCGGGTTACTGCATCTTCCTTGGACCGTCCCTGGTGTCGTGGTCGTCCAAGCGGCAGCCCACTGTTTCGCGGTCTAGCGCCGAGGCTGAGTACCGCGCTGTGGCCAACATTGTTGCTGAGTGATCCTGGCTTTGCCAGCTTCTTCACAAGCTCTCGTGTCCTGTTGAGAAGGCCACCGTCGTCTACTGCGACAACGTCTCCGCCGTCTACCTCTCCGCCAAACCGGTTCATCATCGTCGCACCAAGCACATTGAGCTTGATATCCATTTGTTCGGGATCAGGTGGCGCTTGTCCATGTCCGTGTTCTACACGTTCCCACCTCCCAAATATTTGCTGACATCATGACCAAAGGCTTGCCTACGACGTCTTTCGAGGAATTCCGGTCCAGTCTCTGCGTCAGCAATGGTGTCGCTTCGACTGCGGGGGGTGTTGAGATATGTATTTAGGACATGTATTCTTGTACTCCAAGTCTCCTCCTTGTGTATAATTGAGGATATGACTTGCCCTATGTACTATATATACTTGTGCATATGCACCTATCAATACATTGAGAGTTGCA
This sequence comes from Triticum aestivum, assembly GCF_018294505.1. Taxonomy (NCBI): domain Eukaryota; kingdom Viridiplantae; phylum Streptophyta; class Magnoliopsida; order Poales; family Poaceae; genus Triticum; species Triticum aestivum. The sequence goes on from NC_057795.1 coordinate 692,560,496, forward strand.
TCCTATTCCTCTACAGTCTAGATTAGATTAGGGGTTGTTCATGGAAGTTTTGAGGTTTTGAGCTTGCTTTTCAGCCATCTCAGAGAGAGCTCCATCTCCACATTTGTTGTCCCCTAGCAAGTTAAGCTAGGGTTTGCTGTCCTCCGGCGGCGCCGCCGACTGAGAGTTTTTTGTTGTTCTGGTGCCATGAAGATACTAGTTTGGAACTGTCGCGGGCTCGGGAATGCACCGGCAATCCAAGCCTTGTTGGATGTCTAGCGAGCATGTAACCCCGACGTGGTGTTCTTGTCGGGGACACACTTGGGGAGCTATCCGGCAGAGTGTTTGAGAAGAAGAATGAGGATGGATCAGAAGCTGGTGTGTGTTAGTGATGGGAGAAAGGGTGGCATGGTTCTTTTCTGGAAGAAGGAAATAAATATTCATAGATTGGACTTGGATCCCATGTTCATTGATGTAAGAGTTGAAGATGAAAATAATAGGCTAACCGGTATGTATGGTGAATTCAAATTGGAACATAAGTACAAGACTTGGGATTGTATGCGACAACTTCATCGGAATATTACACTGCCATGGTTGCTGATAGGTGATATGAATGAGATTCAATTCTTGCATGAAAAAAGAAGGGGGAAACCCAAGACCACAATAATATATGACAACTTTACAACAGGTAATTGAGGACTGTGAGATGCATGATATGGGGTATACTGGAGATATGCTTACATGGAGAAGAGGAAGCATAAGAGAGAGGCTACATGGAGGTTTGGTAAATGCAAAGTGGGACAATTTTTTTCTTAATACTAGTCTTGGGCACCTTAACTTTAACCATTCGGACCACAGGATTCTGCTGGTCGATACTGATTTCTACTCAGGTTCTAGACCAAGCCAGGCTAGCCCTAAGAGAACTAAAGTGAGGTAGCTGCGAGAAGAGCAGTTTTCAGAGTTGGTTCAACAAACATGGGACAAATTCCGGGATGGCCCTGCAATTCCAAGAGTTTTCCAGAAGCTTTCACGTATGTAGTCAGCATTCCATGGTTGGGACCAACGCGTCCTCAAAAACCAAAGAAAAGGCTAAAGAAAGCTCAGCGAGAGTTAGAGAAGCTATGTCGGGTTCCGTGACCGACGAGAATGAAGAGAGAAGGAAAGAATTAGCGGAGCTGGTAGAATACTTACTTGAACTTGAAGATATTCAATGCATGCAATGATCATGTGTAGACCGGCTCAGATTTGGGGATCGGAACATCGCATTTTTCCGGGCTTTTGCAACAGCACCCCGGAAGAAAAATTATATTAAAAACTGAAAGATGAAAATGGTGATTTGATGGGAAGTATGACAGAGTTAAACCCACATATCCAAAGCTACTTCGAGAACTTATTCACTTCACAGGTTCAAGATATTGACCCATTAATGTTGCAAAAGCTACATCGGAAGGTAAATGATCAAATAAATCGGGTTTTGATGGCTCCCTTTTCCGTTGATGATGTAAGGAAAGAAATTTTCAGTATAGGCGTTCTTAAGGCCCCTGGTCCAGATGGCCTACATGAAAAAAAATAAAGAAATATTGGCATATCTTGTGAGAGGAAATTAGTGTTGCAGTGTTGAACAAATTCTAGCTGAATGGAATGACACATCAATCGTACTGATTCCTAAGGTGGACTCTCCTGAATTAATTACATAGTACCACACTATTAGCTTATGCAATGTTTGTATAAGATTATTTTGAAGATGCCCTCTGTTCGGCTTAGAAGTATTCTGCCAGATATTATATCATCCACAAAGTGCCTTTGTTGGACATGCAATATTCTTGTAGCCTATGAGTGCATCCATAAAATCAAGAACACAAAGAATAGTCAGTTAGTTTTATGTGCAATGAAGTTGGACATGCATAAAGTGTATGATAGAGTTGAGTGGGTTTTAATAAGAAATATGATGCATAAGTTGGGCTTTGATGACCAGTGGATTGATCTTATAATGGCTTGTATGAGTTCAATAAGATATGAAATTTGGTTTAATTCCCAAGAAATAGATAAGTTTACACCTTCCAGAGTAATTCAATGGGGTGACCCACTATCACCTTATCTTTCTTTGATCTGTGCAGAGGGTCTTTCTAGCATGTTGTAGTATGAAGAAGATGTTGGGGAACGTAGCAGAAATCAAAAAAATTCTACGCATCACCAAGATCAATCTATGGAGTTATCTAGCAACGAGGGGAAAAGGAGTGCATCTACATACCCTTGTAGATCGCGAGCGGAAGCGTTCAAGAGAACGGGATTGATGGAGTCGTACTCGTCGTGATCCAAATCACCGATGAACGAGCGCCGAACGGGCGGCACCTCCGCGTTCAACACACGTACGGTTGGGGAAGACGTCTCCTCCTTCTTGATCCAGCAAGGGGGAAGGAGAGGTTGATGGAGATCTAGCAGCACGACGGCGTGGTGGTGGATGCAGCGGGGATCTCGGCAGGGCTTCGCCAAGCTCTACAGAGAGGAGGAGGTGTTGGAGAGGGAGAGGGAGGCGCCAGGGGCTAGGGTGCCGGCTGCCCTCCCTCCCCCCACTATATATAGGGCCCCTGGGGGGGCGCCGGCCCTAGGAGATAGGATCTCCAAGGGGGGGCGGCGGCCAAGGGGTGGCTTGTCCCCCAAGCCAAGGGGGGGGCGCCCCCATCCCTAGGGTTTCCTGCCCTAGGCGCAGGGGGAGGCCCAAGGGGGGCGCACCAGCCCACCAGGGGCTGGTTCCCCTCCCCACTTCATCCCATGGGGCCCTCCGGGATAGGTGGCCCCACCCGGTGGACCCCCAGGACCCTTTCGATGGTCCCGGTACAATATCGGTGACCCCCGAAACTTTCCCGATGGCTGAAACTTGACTTCCTATATATAAATCTTTACCTCCATACCATTCTGGAACTCCTCTAACGTCCGGGATCTCATCCGGGACTCCGAACAACTTTCGGGTTACTGCATACTAATATCTCTACAACCCTAGCGTCACCGAACCTTAAGTGTGTAGACCCTACGGGTTCGGGAGACATGCAGACATGACCGAGACGACTCCATCGGGAAATATAGTACCACACTATTAGCTTATGCAATGTTTGTATAAGATTGTTTTGAAGATGCCCTCTGTTCGGCTAAGAAGTATTCTGCCAAATATTATATCACCCACAAAGTGTTGTTGTTGGACATGCAATATTCTTGTAGCCTATGAGTGCATCCATAAAATCAAGAACACAAAGAATAGTCAGTTAGTTTTATGTGCAATGAAGTTGGACATGCATAAAGTGTATGATAGAGTTGAGTGGATTTTAATAAGAAATATGATGCATAAGTTGGGCTTTGATGACCAGTGGATTGATCTTATAATGGCTTGTATGAGTTCAATAAGATATGAAATTTGGTTTAATTCCCAAGAAATAGATAAGTTTACACCTTCCAAAGTGATTCGATGGGGTGACCCACTATCACCTTATCTTTTCTTGATCTGTGCAGAGAGTCTTTCTAGCATGTTGTAGTATGAAGAAGAAGTTGGTGGCATTGATGGGATAAGAGTGTGCAGGAATGCACCGTCAGTTTCACACCTTTTATTGGCTGATGATTCTCTGATTATCATGAGAGCAGATATGTTGCATGCAACTTCCTTACAACAAGTGTTGGAGACCTATTGTGACAATTCAAGGCAGGTGGTAAGTTTGGGGAAATAAAGTATTTATTTCAGTCCAAATACTAATTTGCAAACTAGGGATGAGAACTGCCAACACTGAAATATCACCAATCAAGCTCTTTGAGATAAGTATCTTGGGTTATCTGCTTTGGTGGGAGCGAATAGAAGTGATTGCTTTAAACAATTTTGTCAGAAAATTAAGGAATTGTTGAAGGGTTGGATGGAGAAGCAATCTTCAATAGGGGGTAAGGAAATTTTGTGAAAGCGGTTGCTCAATCTATTCTAGTTTTTATCATATAAGTTTTCTGCTTGCCAAAGAGTGTTTCTAAAGATATCATAGAAGTTATTGCTCAATATTGGTGGGGTGATGATGAGGAAAGTAAAAAATATGCGCTGGTTTTCATGGTGGAAGCTTTGCATTCCCAAGTGTGATGGTGGCATGGGTTTTAGAGATCTTCACTCTTTTAATTTGTCACCCCTTGCAAAGCAATGTTGGAGAATGATAACTAATCCTGAATCTGTTTGTGCTCGCATCTTGAGGGCAAAGTATTTTTTAAATACTGATTTATTACATGCAGGACCAAAGAATGGTTCTTCATTCACCTGGCAGAGTATTGTTGCTGCATTAACTACTTTTAAAAGAGGGTATCTATGGCACATTGGATCAGGGAAAATGTGAAAAATTGGACTGATCCATGGATCCCCTCAAGTCCGGATAGAAAGATCATCACCCCTCGAGGACATACAATGATCTCTAAAGTAGTTGAACAAATTGACCCGACCACTAACCATTGAGATGAACAGTTGATTAGAGACATTTTTTATCCAGTGGATGCAACTAGAATCCTTCAAATACCTCTTAACTTTCAGGCATTTGATGACTTTATTGCGTGGAATCAGAAAGAAATGACAATGCATTGACATATGATTGGATGTACACGTGCAAAGAACAAAATTCCATCCATTATATTAATGCTAAAAGACAAGGGCATAGCATAAGAATCCTCTTGTGGAATAATAAGAACAAGCAAAGGGATACATAAAAAGTGAGAACGTGAGACGCCACAAGAAATATTTGGGAATGGCAACGTGGGGTGACCAAAATTGTTGGCCACGATGTATAGTGCAAAACTTGCATGACATCACTCACGGAGATTACACTGCATACACAGAAAATTGTTGGCTGCCAAAATCATTAATTAGAAACTAAATTCTGCGAATAAATTCAGATGTCCTGGAAAGTCGCCTCACTAAACTATTTTGTCGTTATATGATTTTCAAACTGTATAAAAGGCTATCTCATTAACAGTACACAAAGCTAGCAGAGCAGATTGTCGTGTTGTTGTGCTCACTGTTGAGGATTCAGTATTCATAAATCATTGATAAAGCTCAACATTTAATTTCTATAAATATACAAATTATGCAGTTTTTTACAGTGACATATGTTGTCCAGGAACTAGCCAATCAGGTATATCAGCATCGATATCTTAGATATATATTACCATGATGATGCCCTCTTGGCTCATGAACGTATGCACGCCAGAACCGGTCAGGGACTCGAGAGAGCAAGGCTTGTGCATGAATAACAAACGAGCGATTCACTTCCATGGAGGCCTTGTTCTGCCCCCACACAGCGAGGGCAAGAGCGGCAGACATTGGGCGGTTGCGGTGGATCAGTGAACTGAAGTTCGCCGCAGCGGATGCAGAGGCAGCCAGAGATCGTTTGGTGGTTTGGCAAACTTGTTCCAGACTGACATTGTGGACATCAACAAGATACGAATTGTGTGGCGCTGGAGCTGGATGTGCAAGACTGGTGCTCTGGAGTTGCAGCAAAGTTGAAGGGAGTGGAGATTCAACAAGTGAAGCATGGCTTCCGGGAGGTCTCCCTCGTTGCTGTTAGGCCTTGTGCCAACGGTGTGCCTCACAAGCTTGCTAACCATCCACATGGCTGCGCAAATAATCGGCTGAGTTTTATTCTAAATGACATACACTCTCGGGTGTGCGGCTCACTTATCGTCAAAAAGAAAAAGTTGTCAGCAACCAACACAAATTATCTTACAATGCCATCACAGATTCTCCAGTAATAATAATACTCTTAAAGTTCTAGACTAAAAGGGTAACACTAACACACCATACCGAAACATCACATGCATATATCTTATAATGCCCTCACAGATATTATTCCCTCACATTTATCTTATTATTAGCTCCAAACGAGGTGTGTGAGCAAATTGGTGGAGTGGAACAAACAGTTCTTCAGTTAGAAAAAAAAATGTTTGCTATCAGTACTGTTTTGGAAACACTAGTTCCAAAATCTTCTGTAAATGTTGAGGAAGTTGCTGAAACAAGCACACCCACTTTGGCTCAAGAAGGAAAGAAAAACAAGCTCAAAGCCTCAAACTGCCAGAAATGACTATTTGAGGAAACATTTGGCCGTGGAGAGGAAAGTAACAAGACAATTTGAGGACCTTCAGTCACAACACATACCTCCTATCAGAACAAGAAGACCTACCATGCCGCTCCTGTATTTCAGCAACATGATCTAAATTCCGACAAAGGAACTCCACTGGACCATACTAGCTGAAATTGTTTTTTACTCCTGTTTTTCAGCAACAACCTCAAAACATGGGAGAGGCAAATGCGGAAAGGTTACTACTGTTGGATAAGTGAGCAACTACATTTCCTGAGGGCCAAAGGCCATTACATATACATGTGCGTCAAAGTGCAGAAAACCCCTTATACAATGGGGATATACCGAAAAGAGACTATACACATCTAACACCCCCCCTCAAACTCATGGTGGATCAACAACACTGAGTTTGGAGAGGAAAAAGGTATGCTGCGCTCGAGTCCGTGCCTTCGTGAAGAAGTCAGCCAACTGTAACTCCAAGGGCACATAGTGAAGAGCGAGAGTCTGATCCTGCACAGCAGCACGCACAAAGTGGGCATCCACACCGATGTGCTTGGTGAGCTCATGTTTCACCGGGTCACGCGCAATACTGATAGCACCAGTACTGTCTGACAGTAAGGGAGTCGAGGTAGTAGCCAACACACCAAAATCCTCAAGTAACCATCGCAACCAGATCACCTCAGCCGTCAACATAGCCATGGCTCGCAACTCAGCCTCTGTACTCGAGCGAGAAACTGCAGTCTGTTTCTTTGTCTTCCAGGCAATCAGAGAGCCACCAAGAAAGACACAGTAGGCAGACAGCGAGCATCGATCAGAGGGATCACTAGCCCAGGTAGCATCAGAGTAAGCCTGGAGCTCAAGAGAACTGGAGCGAGGAAAGAAAAGGCGCTGAGAGATCGTGCCACGAAGATATCGTAGAACACGGAGGAGGTGACTATAGTGGACAGAGGTGGGGGCTGAAACAAACTGACTCAGAATGTGAACGGGATAGGAGATGTCAGGATGCGTAACAGCAAGATAGACAAGGCTGCCGACAAGGTGACGATAGCGAGTGGGATTAGGAAGAGGGTCACCATCAGAGGCACGAAGCTGAACGTGGAGCTCCATAGGAGTCACAATAGTGCGGTCATCACTGAGAGCTGCTCGAGCAAGCAGATCCTGAATGTATTTCTCTTGAGAGATGTATAAGCCATCAGGGGTGGAGGAGATCTCAATCCCAAGAAAATAGCGAAGAGGACCAAGATCAGTCATAAGGAACTGCTCGTGAAGGCGGGCCTTAACAAAGGCGATGTAATCAGTGTCGTCACCAGTGATGATCATGTCATCAACATAGAGAAGGAGAAGAGTCCGACCACGAGGAGACGTGTGAACAAACAGCGCGGGATCATGGTCACTGGGCAAGAAACCAGCCGTGGTTACCACAGATGCGAAGCGCTCAAACCAGGCGCGAGGGGCCTGTTTGAGACCATATAGAGAGCGGCGAAGCCTACAGACCAAACCATCAGGAGCATAGTACCCCTGTGGTGGCTGCATATAGACCTCCTCACGCAACTCGCCATTGAGAAAAGTGTTATGAACATCAAGTTGAGAGATAGACCACTGACGAACAGAAGCCACAACAAGAAGAGTGCGGATAGTGGTCATGTGGGCCACAGGAGCGAAAGTCTCATCATAATCTCGCCCATGCTCCTGCTGAAATCCATGGGCCACAAGACGAGCTTTGTAGCGCTCAAGAGAACCATCGGAGCGAGTCTTAAGCTTGTAGACCCACTTACAGGTGATGGGACGGACACCGGAAGGGAGGGGAACAAGATCCCATGTGCCAGAGCGCTCAAGGGCAGCAAGCTCCTCGGCCATCGCAAGTTGCCACTCAGGTTGAGTCATGGCAGTGCGATAGGAAGTGGGCTCAGTCAAAACAGAGAGACCGTACCGATCAGGGGAGTAGCGATCAGGCGGAGGGCGAGGCCGAGCACGGAGGTTATGAACCGGAGGGGATGTGAGAGGAGGTGCACCAGAGGTGGAAGGCTCGTCAGAGGCAATATCCTCAGTATGAGAACGTCGAGTATAGTGGAGAGGAAACGGTGAGAGAGGGCGACGGACGGGAGAGGATGGGGGAGAGGTGGAGGAGGAGGAGGGAGAAGTCGGGGTCGTAGGTGAAGGAGAAGGAAGGAGAGGGGCAGGTGCAGGAGGAAAGACATGAGTAGGCACATAGCGGGGTGTATCAGGGAGAAGAAGAAAGGAAAGATCATCCACAGAGAAGCTCGAGGTAGAAGGATGTGGGTAGTAAGAGCGAGACTCGTCAAAGGTCACATCACGCGAGATGCGCAACCGACGACCAACAGGATCCCAGCAGCGATAGCCCTTATGCTCATCACTGTAGCCAAGAAAAACACACTCAACCGACTAAGCAGTCAGTTTGGTGCGTTCTCGCGGGGCAAGAAGGACATAGCACACACATCCAAACATACGAAGAGCGGAGTAGTCAGGAGAGCGACCAGTGAGACACTCCATAGGAATACCACCCTGCAGAGCAGTCGATGGCTGTATGTTGATGAGATAGGTGGATGCAGAAACAGCCTCAGCCCAAAAGTGGGGTGGAAGAGAAGCGGCAATCATCAGAGCACGAGCCGTCTCAAGTAGATGACGATGCTTGCGTTCGGCAACACCATTCTGAGCATGAGCACCAGGACACGAGAACTGGGCAAGAGTACCCTGTTCCACAAGAAAACCGCGCAACAGCTGGGAGATAAACTCACCAGCGGAGTCAGCACGAAAAGTGCGAATGGGCGTGGAAAACTGGGTGTGAACCATGGCAGCAAAACATTTGTATATAGAGAGAACCTCGCTACGAGATTTCATGAAGTAGAGCCAAGTGTAGCGAGAGAAATCATCAATAAACAAAATATAATAGCGATGACCACCTTTCGAATCAAAGGGAGCGGGACCCCAAACATCAGAATGAACTAAGTCAAAAGGACGTTGAGATACCGACTCACTGGTAGGATAAGGCAACTGGGTCTGTTTGCCAAGTCTGCAACCATTACAATGTAAAGTAACATCGCCAGATACAGACCCTAAGAGGCCCTGACGAACTAAAGAAGACAAGCGAGAGCCACAGAGGTGACCAAGGCAATGATGCCACTGTTGGAAGGACGCAGATGAAGAGGCAGCAAGAGCATGAGAGCTGGCAGGGGTGGTGGCAGCGGAAGGAACACGAAGCCAGTCAACCTCCCAAAGGCCCTCTGACTCACGGCGCCGGGGGCCAGCACCAACCAAAGCCTTGGTGCGATGATCCTGGATGGAGCAAGAGTCGGTATCAAGAATGACACGACAACCAGAATCAGTAAGTTTGGGCAGCGGAAAAAAGATTCATGGTAAGGCGAGGAACATGTGAAACACTCGGAACAGAAAAAGATGGAGTGGAAAGAATACCACGACTAGCAACAGGAAGAGATGTGCCATCGGCAGTAAGAACATTGATAGGCGAATCAAGAGGTCGGAGAGAAGACAACACGGAAGAATCAGAAGACATATGAAAAGAGGCTCCAGAATCCAGAACCCACGAAGATGTACCTGACTGTGTAGATGCCTGTGGTGATGGAGAAGTGGCTGCAGTCACAGCAGCAGCTGAACCAGTCGAGGAAGAGCCTGAGGAAGCCAGGAGGCGTTTGAGCCTCACAATGTCCTGGTCAGTGAGTGACGGAGTCGAGGAAGATCCAGGAGTCCCACTGGAAGAGGAGCGCCGCTAGTCGCGCTTCTTCTCACGGCAATCAGACTCTGGGTGACCGGGCCGAGAGCAGTAGCCACAGAAGGTGTCACGGCGCGACCGGCCTCTCTCAGTAGAAGCGGGGCGACTCACCCCCCCCCCCCCTGAAGGTGTGGGGAGGAGCGGTGGAGCGATGATCCGAGCAGACGAAACAGGAGCTCGAGCAGCCAACACAGACGGGACCACCAGCAAACCAGCAGAGCGGAGGCGGGTCTCCTCGGCACGAAGCTCGGCAAGGACCTCCGAGATAGGAACACGGCCGCGAGCAAGCAAGTGAGCACGTCTGGGCTCAAACTCAGAGCGGAGACGAGCTAGGAACTCGTGAACCCTCTGAAACTCCAAATCAGACCACGTAGTCTGACAGCAACGACAAGTTCCACAAACAACTGTCCTCAGTGAGTCAAGCTGACGCCAGATGGCAGAACACTGAGAATAGAACTCATCAACAGACGAGTCTCTCTGCTGAAGAGCATGCTCCTGACGCACCACAGAGAGGTAGAGGGCATCGCCAGAGGGCTGATAGCGCTGACAAAGATAGGACCACATTGCTGCAACAGTGCCAAGACCCATGAACTCCGAAGCAAACTGAGGTAGGACACTCGCAGTGAGAACAGCAGCAGTGCGAGCATCATCGTTGCACCACTGAGTGTAGGCAGACAGATCATCCCGGTAGACAGAAAGAGCAGCAGAGTAGGTGGATACCTGCTGATCATAAGCGTCAACTGCAGCATCATCCAGAGCCTTGGCTGCATCCCGATCAGCCTGAGAAGCTTCAGCAGCAAGCACCGGCGGTGCCGGCGGAACAGGGCCCACCGGAGCAACCGGGCAGGGCGGACAGGGAACCTCGCCAGAGAGAACGCCCCACAGCAGAAGGCCCCGCATATGGATGCGCATGAAGCCCACAAACTCAGCGTAGTTGGTGCCATCAAAGATCACGGAGCACCGAGGAACAGCAACATAGCCCGCAGAAGACATGACTAAACTCTGGGCGGCCTTTTTTTTGGATAAGGTCAACGCCCCTCGATCTGGATCGGGGCTGAGAACCTCACGCTGGCTCAAGCCAGCACCGAGCGAGGAGATTGGGAGGCGAGGAGGGCCAGCCAAGGGGCTGCACCTGCGGCAGCAGGTGAAGCAGCAGCCGCCCCAGCCAGAGGCAACGGCAGCGGAGGAAGAGAAGGGCGACCTGGGCGCGCGCAACCGGAGGCACGGCGGGGGCGCGGTGAAGGTGCGGTGGCGCGGCCGGGGCGCGGCCTGGCCACAGCGGGGCGGAGAGGGCGCGGCCGGGAAGCGGCCAGGCGGGTAGGGCGCGGCCGGGCGGGGAGGTCGCGGCCGGGGCGCAGCCTGGACACGGCCAGGCCTAGACGTTGCTGGACACGGAAGCACGGGCGCGGGCAGGAGCTGCCGGGCGCGGAGAAGGAGGCCGGCGACGGGGAAGGAGAGGGCCGGCGACGAGGAGGCTAGGCACGGAGCTGCAGCGTGCGGGGGAGGAAGAGGAACCTGGCATCTGATACCATGTTGGATAAGTGAGCAACTACATTTTCTGAGGGCCAAAGGCCATTACATATACATGTGTGTCAAAGTGCAGAAAACCCCTTATACAATGGGGATATACCGAAAAGAGACTATACACATCTAACAAGTACAAGACTTATGAGCAAGATATGGGAGCCCAATTCAGGAAATTAATTATCAAAGGACGTAAAATGGATTTTCTTGGGTTTGATGGCTCTGATCCTGTGGGGTGGCTTGGACAATGCGATAGGTTCTTCCAAATGGCAGCTGCACGTGAAGAATACAACGTGCAATTAGCCCAGCTTTACATCATTGGTGAAGCTGATGTGTGGCCTAGAAGATCTGCTCTGATAGAGAAACACCTCACTCTTGGCAACAGTTCTTTATGGAAGTGAATCACTGATTTTCCACACATGGTTCTTATGACCTCACTGAAAAGCTTAACTCTGTGAAACAACACAATTCCACCATTATAGAGTACACAAAAATATTGAGGACCTGATGCCTAATGTGCAGGAAGATACATATCCTAGGCATTTCTAATTCATATACGTAAATAATTGCATCTATAAACATTTTCTGTCAAGTAAATGTTGGTACAACGGCTTTGGAGCTTATCACCAAATTAAACGTTTGTTCCAACCATGCAAGAATGATCTCGGCTATGGAGCTTATCAAACAGCACCAGTTGTATTGAACTATATATCGATAACTCTCATATAAAGGCTAACTAGTGTAAGCTTATAGATCACATATCTCAACTCGTACACGTGAATACATGTATTCTTGTCAAAGACAGGATCGATCTTAATTGGTTCATCAGTGGGACGGTGGTACTGAATAAAATAAGGAGGAGAAATTAAAGATTCAGCGCATACATGAATATAAACAAGCAAAATGATGTAGAAGAATCAGAAAGAAATGACATATCAATGGACGTACACGTGCAACAAAAAATTACATCCATTACATTAAGGCTAAAAGGCAAGGGCGTAGCATAATAATCCTTTTTGTGGAATCATAAGAAGAAGCAGCAAACGGGTACAGAAAAAGTGAGAAGGTGAGATGCCGGAAGGAAGAAATATTTGGGAATGGCAACATGGGGTGACCAAATTGTTGGCCACGATGTATAGTGCAAAACTTGCATGAAAAAGCACTTGCGGAGACGTAGAAAAATTGTTGGCTGACAAAATCATTAATTAGAAACTAAATTCTGTGAAGTAGACCGCATGTCCTTGTGGAAAGCGCCTCGCTAAACTATGTTGTCGTTATATGCTACAGTCAAGTGTTCGTTCTGATCAGCTTGCTATAAGGTCTTCCTGAATGCTTGCTACTCAGTCTTTTACAAGTGTTGTGTCCAGCTAATTCAGTCTTTTACAAAGTGATGGCATTGGCGTCAAGAAAGGCAGGCAGTCATTCATAAACATGTTGTGCATTACTTGGACGCCATCGTCTGCTAGTTGTTGCCCAACAGGTAGTAGAGGCTGTACGCACTCCAGAACCGGTCAGGGAGTCGAGAGAGCAAGGCTTGTGCATGAATAACAAACGAACATTTTGGATTATTCACTTGCATGGAGGCCTTGATATGCCCCCACACAGTGAGGGTGAGGGCGACAGACATTGGGAGGTTGCAGTGAACTGAAGTTGGCCGCAGCAGATGCAAAGGCAGCGAGAGAGCATTTGATGGTTCCAGAGTGACATTGTGTACATCAACAAGGTACGAATTGGATTGGAGGACCCCGAGTTTTGCAACCAACTGGATGTGGTAACTGCCAAGTGCCAAGGCTGATGCTCTGGAGTTGCAGCAAACTTGAAGGGAGTGGAGATTCAACAAGTGAAGCAGCTTGTCCTCAAAAAGACAAGTTGCACGAATGAGAGGAAGGGGAGTATTGTCAGCAACCAACACAAATTATCTTACAATGCAATCACAGATCCTCCAGCAATAATAATACTCCTAAAGCTCTAGACTGAAAGGGCAACACACTACTATGCCAACAAACATCACAGATAGGAGTATCTCTCAATGCCATAACACATCATCCAGTTATAATACTACCCTAGTTCTAGACTGAAAGGGCAACATACCACACCAGCAATTCACACAACGCCGTCACAGATCGTCCAGTTATAATACTGCTCAAGTTTTAGACTCCAAGGGTAACATAGCAGGCCAGCAACATCACACATATCCTACAATGCAATCACACATCATCCAGTTATACTACTACTAAGTTCTAGGTGGCAGATCATAGATGGATATATATTTCACGAGACATACATAACATAGTGCTGTAATGGAACTGATATCATCAGTCTTGCTTCTCCATCAAACAAGAGATACATTTCGTCTTCATTCAACTTGCTTTAGCAACAGGCTGATATCCATCTTGCTTGTTGTTCACTCCCTCAGCACTAGCAACTCTCCGCAGTCTCTCTTGTATTACTTGCGCCTCCAGCCTCTCTTGTATCATGGGCACACTCTCAGCAGTAACAAGATAGTCACCATACCTTACGATTTCAGGACGGGAAGTCAAGGCATAATAAGTGAGCCCAGAAATAACAAGAATACCCGCCGACCTAGTGAAGTCGGTCACCTTCTTGGTTCTACATATCTTGCGCCTACAGGTAGGTGGGACGATATGGTAAGAAATACTATACATATTAACTCCTGTAGCAGATGAAAAATAGAACAGACGTCTATGTCTGCATATGGTTGATACTTCACCACTGAGGGTCCTCTGGTCTAGGCTTGACTTGTGTAGAGAGATCCTTGAGCAGGCTTTTGTTCAGCAAGAAGGTGCGGGAATTGGCCTCGGCGCCGGCAATGAGAACGTACAGCTGCTCCTTCCTCTGCTGGATAAGCGACGCACGGTATTCATTCAAGGCATGGTTTCCTTCCTCGTAGGCGCGGGTTGATTTGGAAAGCTGGAAATACAGAAGCAGCATTGAGAATTGATAACTAAGAAATAGTCTTGACAAGACATGCGGTTTTCTTAAGAGCAAACACACCTTGTACCTTTGCACGGCAAAACATAAAACTATGTTGTAGGCATAACAAAAACTGATTTTACCGAAATATCACCGTATTCATGCTAGGGAGATGATCATGTACCATTGGTGCTGCAAAAGATAAACCTAGCTGGAGAGACATAACGATGGCAATTTTAACCAAAATATCAAGGCATTCATGCTAGGCAGATGATCATGTGCCATTGGTGCTGCAAAATATAAACCTAGCTGGAGACATAACGATGACAATTTTAACCAAAATATCACCACATTCATGCTAGGCAGATGATAATCAATGAATGGCACAGCAAATTATAAAGCAAAATGGAGACCAAACAATGTCATGCTAAGCAGTTGATAATCAATGAATGGCACAGCAAATTATAAAACTAATTGGAGACCAAAAAGCGATGCCAATTTTTACCAAAACATCACCACACTCATGCTAGGTAGTTCATCGCGTGCCATATGTAACAAAAGATTAGTCTTCTCGCGAACCACGGGAGCGCCCAGCGGCCAGAAGAGCAAAGCTCATTTTCAAAAGAGGGTCAAGCGAGAAATTGTGCATATAGAAAACTGTAAAGAAAGCGATCATCGTCTACCAATGGCACAGCAAATTATAAAACAAAGTGCAGACCAAAAGACGAGGGTTTTTTTTACCAAAACATCACCACATTCATGCTAAGCAGTCAATCATGTACCAATGACAAGAGCAAATTATAAAACACGTTGGTGACCAAATTGTGCCGATTTTACCAAAATATCAAGGGCATTCAGGCTAGGCAGTTTACCATGTACCAATGGCACACAGCAAAACGTAAATATGTTTGGGGACCAAATGGTGTCGATTTATACCAAAAAATATCAAGGGCATTCAAGCCAGGCAGTTGATCATCTACCAATGAGACTAGCAAAATGTAAAACTGTTGGGAGACCAAATCATGTTGATTTTACCAAAAAAATATCAAAAAAAGCATTCGTGCCAGGCAGTCGATCATCTACCGGTGGCACAGAAAAATGTAAAACTCATTGGAGACGAAATCATGTCCATTTTACCGAAATATCAAGACGGCGGCTGCCTCTTGAAGACCACAGCGTTCCTGTGTTTCCAGTTGCCAGCAACACAGTAGAGCGAACTCCACTGCCGACCCGGTCACCGCACCCACCGCGGTGGCAAGGCGAGGCAGCCCGCACACCCTGACCCCATCAGTGTCGACGCCCAGCTTGTTCCAGAAGGCCCTCGCGAACGGGCAGGCGAAGAGCATGTGGTCGGCCGTTTCCAGGGGCGCAGCGCACAGCGGGCAGCCGGCGTCCGCCGAGGCGACGATGCACTTGCGAAGCAGGACGTCTCTAGTGTGTATACGCCTCTGGACCAGCAACCAGTTGAAGAACTGTACACGCGAGGGGATCCGCACGCCCCAGATCATATCCGCGAAGCCAGCCCGCGCCCCGCCAAAACGCAGCAGCCGGTACGCGGCACTCGACGACAGAGCATTGCAGGGCGCCGCAGCATGCCGCAGTTGCCTCGTGTCCTCTCCCACACCGGGGGGAGCCGCCACCAGGAGAGCCGATACGGCCTGCAGTTCACGCTCGCCCGCCCTGGTTAGTCTGGGGACCAGACAACCGGCCAGGCCACGCCGGCGGACCTGCCAAACGGTCGCCTCGTCGTCCGTGGCATGGGAGAAGAGGGCGGGGTACGCCACCGCCACAGGCCAGCAGGGAAGCCACGAATCCCACCAGAAAGAGCAGGCCCGGCCGTCCCCGACCACCACCCTGTAGATCGTGCGGTAGAGCGGGAGCAGTTTCGCCACCGAGGCGCGGTGTTCTCCTTGCGCCAGCTCGCCGCGCTTGATGATGGAGCGCCCGTCCGCGCTGCTCCAAATCCAGGCCGCCCAGCGCGACCGGGGCGTCGTGTGGAGGCGATGAAGCATCTTCAGGAGGAGGCACGCGTTCTGGGTGGCGAGGTCGCGAACGCCAAGGCCTCCTTCACTTTTGGCCCTGCACACTCGTTCCCACGCGATCAAGCATTGGGCCCCCGAGGCCCGCTCAGCCACGTTCCAGAGGAAAGAGCGGTGAAGGGCGTCCAGAGCGTGCACCACCGAAGGAGGAAGCAGCAGCGCCGCCATTGCGTACGTTGGCAGCGCATCCAGGACCGCGTTGATGAGGACCAAACGGCCGGCCGGCGAGAGTAGGCGTGCCGCCCACCCAGCGAGGTACATGTCCACCTTCGCGAGCATGGGCAGGAAATCCGCGAACCGCAGCTTTTCCCAGGACAACGGGAGCCCGAGGTAAGTCTGTGGGAACGCGCCCGTGGCGCAGCCGAGCGTGATTATTAGCGTGTCGTCGGCATACTGGAGCACGACCACGGGCGCCTCAGGAAGCAGGGGGTGGCGCATCACATCATCTTGACGAATGAGCTGCTGGAGGACGTCAGCGACGATGAGGAAGAGGTAGGGGGAGATGGGGTCCCCCTGCCGGAGCCCACACTTCACCTGGAACCATCGCCCCGGCACGCCATTGAGCAGAACGGCCGAGCGCGAAGAGTGGAAGAGAGCATCAATCCAGTCGCACCACTTGGACGGGAACATGCAGTGAAAGTGAGGAGAGGCCGATCGAGCTCATTCTACCATCGACACTGACCATACAGAATGGAATGATGCTTAGTTGCTTGCCTCGCCCGGGTAGTTCAGCGCGAGCATGCAGTCCAGCAGTGGCTTCATGCTCTCCGGCTTGCTGCTCAGCTTCCAAGACATGAACCGGGAGACGAACTGCATCCCGTTACCGATGGACGATTGCACCGGTGCTCTAAGGGTGAGGTCGCCCGTCACCTTCGTCTCCGATCGGTCGTCAAGCAACAACGACAAATATGCATGTGCTGCAAGAGATGGCGCCGGACGGCATTGTGGGCAAGCTTGGCCGTAGGGCCGACGGACCAGACGTCGCCGCAGATGGCGCACACCATCATGCACCCGAGTATGTGTTGTCTTCATCTGGTAGCGCCCGGCTCTGGCGCAGCGCCTCGGGCTTCATGGCGGCGACGCTGTCGGACCTCCTGAGGGGCGGGCATGGAGGAGGAGAAGGAGGAGGAGGCCATGGCTGAGATGATCGAGGTGGAGATGGTTTGCCTTGGTGATGATCCTGCCATCCTGGCAGGTTTATGTGATTCACATGAGGATGGCCACCACGCGGCGGTGACAGTGCACGGCGTTGGCGACGGCTCGGCCGCTGTAGGCGGCCAGCACGGCTATGCCCGTAATCGGGAGGAAGGGGAGCATGGGGTGGACATGAACGTCGGCAAGGACCTTGAAGACACAGTGGCGGACTGCCCCGGGGACGCGAACGCCTCTTGCTACTCTGCCTGCCAGGTGTTCGGTTAAATGCAAGGAGGCAGAGGAGGGTCTCCGGGACCTCGAGCATGGCCGAAAGAAGGCGTCCAGGCTGCTGCCAATCCAGTCGAGCACGTACGCAGCGCGCGTGCACAGCCTCCACGAGGTGGAGCGGCATAAGAGCTGCGAGGTCCAGTGGCGGCGTCCATGGCGAGCAGGAGCTGCAGAGGCGACCGCTGCGCCATGTCCGACGACGGCACAGGGCTCGGGCGGCGGGCGGACAAGTGCATGCGGGCGATGGTAGCGCGTTGGAGGGGCCGGTGGCGCGGCGAGGAGCGCTGCCGTGTGCAAGTCAAAGCCCCTATCCACCTTTTTTTCTGTTATTTTTTTTTTGGAGAAAAGCCCCTATTCACTTAACAATATAGTCAAACAGTGTGATATTCTCCGACCGAAAGCTATTAGTGTTTGTGGAAATGTAGTGGTCTTATCTGAGAGCATCTCTGGCCGTTGGCTCCTTCCCGGGGCTTGAAAAATCACCGTCTGAAGGTGAAACGGCGATAAAATCGGCTTGGGGCCGATTGGGTTCCCAACTGCCGATATCGGTACAATTTTGACACAAATTTGCCCGCTTTTCATCCTGCTATCGGCGCAAATCGGCCCATATTCGCCGTGCTTTGGCGCAAATTCAACATAAACTATTTTTTATCACATAGTTCATCAAAAAATCAATAGAAATCAAATAATAGTTCAACAAATAGAAACCATGAGATGCTCTTCGTCATGGACGTCGGCATCGGCTTCCTCCTCCAGCAGCGCCGCGAGCGCCTCCTCGTTGTCTGAGTCCATCGTCGAGCAGGCAAATCGACGAACATCCGACGGACGTGGTGGACGCACAGCCGCCGGTATCCCGCCCCGCGCGGCCGGAAAATTCGCCCAGGAAGGTGGTAGAGAGGTTGCCGCAGCGGAACCCTCTCTTTTTCCGGCGGGGAATGTCCTATCTAGCGGTGGTGGGCGGTGGGCGGCGTCGGGATCGGCAAGGTGGTGGGAGGGCGGAGGGGGGGGGAATCTGGACGTTTGTCTTGACTTTTCGTCTAATAGTGTGGTCCAGACGTGGTTTTCCCTTCCGCCGGAGCCCTTGAGCGCCCCAAGTGCACTGGGTTCGCCCTGGGATCGCCGGGCCCAAAAAGGGGCCGAGCCGGCGGATTTCAACTTATGGGGGCGCGACTAGGTTTTTTTTGGCGCTGATGCAAAAAAATCGCCCTGGAAGGCCTGTTGGGAGCACGGCTGGAGATGCTCTAAGGTTCACAAATATGATGGTTTTTTGTAATTACTCTGGTATGATATCCCTTAACACAACTGAACGACCATCGTTGACCCTGAGAAAGCACACAATGCCTCTTCATCCTAGTCTCAGTTGACTGAGTAATATAGTATAAGAAGAAAAAATAACTGAAAAGAATTATTCTGCATGAATCTATAGCATTGACCGAAACATAACAAAGGCAAAATTGTTGTTTTTATGAGCTGCGTGGAAAAGGGGACACGATCATTCACAGCTACTTCCTCCGTTCCAAAACAGATGATCAAGTTTATACTAATTTTAATAAAGTTTTACTAAAATAAATACAAAGTTGAGTCGATCTATTTTAAAACAAAGGGAGTATCATTCAACCCTTGTAGCCCACACACCATTTCAGTACGTTTGTAGTGGCCGCCCATCTAGCGCGCCACGTTCGTGGTTTGCCAGCTTTCGGTTTTGTGAAGCTTCTAAAATCTTTTGATCGGGTTTTCTCTTGGTGTTTTCAGCTAGTTTTTTTCTCTTTTTTTTGTTTCTTTTCATTTAAATTTTATGAAAATTACAAATTCATGAGCTTTTTAAAACCCCAATTAATTCAAATTTATGAAATATCCAAATTCATGAACAAATTTGAATTCCATGATCGTTTATCATGATCATGATTTTTTCCAAATTCGTGAACAATTATCAAATCTTTGATTGTTTAGAACTCGGACCATTTTTCAAATCCATGAATATTTTTCAATCCGCAAACTTTTTCAAAAATTTCAAATTCATCAACTTTTTTCAAAAGAATATATTTTAAGCGGTCTTTGATCTGGGCGCATTGTGTCGCCCCGAGCAACACTATTTTTTCTTTTTTTTTCTTTCTGTCAACACATATTTTTCGCTGAGCATTAGAAGACAAACGCTTTGCATGGTATACAAATGGACATCATGCGCAGGCCCACCTCAGCCCACTTCCTACCCTTCTCTTTCTCTTGCTTTCTGCCCCTCTCATTAAAAATTGGGTTGCACTCAAACAGAAAAATTGGTTCCAATTCCACGCGAGTGAAACTTACAAAGCTTCGTAACTAAACAAATCTAAGACACGAATTTTAGGATGGAGGAAGTATTTAGCTAAAAAAACTTATACAAAGCTAGTTCTTTTTAGAAAAACCATGACACTACCAAATAGCCTGGAGACAACCGCCCCTACGGATGAAGTGCATGCAATTGAAGGCGGTAAAGTAAACCAGGAAGCGGAAACCTTGGATGGCCTATCCGAGTCAAAGAAGCGGCGACACGAGGAGGACTTGTGTGTGCTCGTCCGCTCATAGTGCTAACCTTCGCATCAATCAAACATCATGGAGGTTAAGTTCCGAGAGCAAAGCCTCTCGGCTTCTTATTATCACTCATATCATCATCGAACATAACACACCGGGAAGAAATCGTCGAGTTCACGGGGAAGAAGGATGTTTGATCAGTTGTCATCGAATAATTCCATAGAGCTTCAAGAAGGCAATCTGAATAGTCTTGTTATGTCAGTTTAAGGGCCCTGTGAATGGATTTTCTTTCATGTTTAATCTTTAGTTTTCATATATTAGTTATTAATCTTAGCTATTAACTAGTTCTAAATATGAAGTTCTACTTATAACAAAAACACCAAAACATCTTGAATATAAAGTTAGCTTGATATGCCTAATTATAGGATATTTTAAAACAAATTTTCTCCGCATTGTTTATTTTTGAAAGATACAGACTATCACACTTTTAGCAGGACCATGATGCTAGGTTTGTCGAGATGAACATCGAAAGAAGTTTACATAACCCCTCAAATTTTCGCAGATCAATTACATGATCCCCTGAGTTTTAATACCGAGTATTTACGACCTTCAAGCTTAGAAAATTGGACAAATCACCCTTCAGGAGCTTGTGGTTTCGTCAACAGGCTGTTGACCTGACAGATAATGCAACAAAGAAAAATACAATATGAAATGGCCCACTTGTCAACGGGTAGTATGTTCTATTCTTTCCTCCGTCACCCTTTGACCTTTTCTCCTCATGCTCAACTCCAACAGAGCCGGAAAAGAACGAGTAGACGTCGTTGGATTGCGTCGCCAGGGCATCTGCGTTACAGCACACGTCGTTGGAGTAATTCTTAAGCACCACACTAATTTATTCTGTCTGCTGCCCAATAAGGTGAACTGGCAAAGTGTTAAATTAACAGTCTTTGGTGGATTTGTGTGCTAGTACATACATCTAGATACATCCATTTTGACGACAAATATTTCCGAACGGATGGAGTACATGAGAAGCAAGATGAATCTGCCCACTTTCAAATAATTACTGAACTGCTAAATTTCTTCGGACACTGCCACATATACCCCATATATACACATGTTCTGTTGCAGTTTGACGATCTATCTCTGGATTTGAAGGGCGTGATCTGGTTCGTGCCGACGTACAAGTACACACACAACTCCGACGCATACGTACGCCGACCGCCGGCGACACATCAAGTCCAAGAAGCCGTACACCACTGCATGTTGAAGTTTTTTTTTTTGGCAAGGACACTGCATGTTGAAGTTGGAGCAGCGGAACGTTTGGTCGGAGCCGTACACAACCGCAGACTTGGGGCCCACGTTTCCGCTATCCTTGGTCCTTGTAGTTTTTTTTTTCTGAGACACTGGTATTTTTGGTAAGAGCAACTCCAACAGTTCCTCTAGAAATCTTCCCCTAAGGCCTTGTTTGGCACAGGAGGATTTAGGAGGTTTGGAGAGGATGATCCCCGGGAAGGGCCAGAAGCCCCATGAAACCTCGCCGGCCGATTTGATAGGTGGTGTTTGCACAGCCCAACCCCCTCCGACCCCTTCCAATCCCCTCGTACCCGGGCTGTTCAGAACTCTCGTCGAGGGCCTCGGGAAAGCAGAACCACGAGGGCAGCGGCAGCGCACACCTCCTCCACTCTCCGCCTACCAAAGGAGTTTCATGAGGAAGGGGATTGGATGCGAGGGGAATTGAGGGGATTGGGTGGAGGAGAAGGATTCACCGAATCCCCTCCAATCCCCACACCTCAAATCCTCCTGAATCCCTCCATGTCAAACGAGGCCTGAAGGTGGATTTTTTTGCCTTCCTGTAAAAGTTAAGGGAAGTATTTTGGAGAGCACTGATATGCGGACGACTCTGTGTATACGATTTTTGGACGACAATCCATTCAGGCCGTCCATGTATGGCAGTAGCCGGCAACACACCACTGGATGAGCCATCGTGCAATGGTCGTGCACAATATTGATCGTGTGCGCGCACAGTAGTTTCGTCTTTCGAAATCAACTTTTGTCAGTTCCTTTAATCTTCTTGCGCTAAATGCATTTCTATTTTATTGTCAATTTAATTAAAAAGTAGATGATCTCTAGGACTCGCCAATCAAGGACACCGGCGGGCCGTGCGGTGGCCATCAGCGGGCGGCGCTGGCGGCGATGTCGGGCTGCACCGGCATGGCGGCGGCGAAGGCGCAGGCAGCAGTGGATGGCTTAGTGGCGACGGTGGGTACAGGCGGCGGCGGAGGGCATGGTGGCGGTGGCAGCAGAGGGCATGGCGCTGGTGGCGGGCATGGTAGAGGCGGGTCGTGCGGGCGAGGGCGTTGGGCAGTGGGCGACGATGGAGGGCATGGTGGCAGAGGTGGGCAGCGGCGGTTGGTCGCGAGGGCGAGGTGGCGGCGGGCGGCGGCGATGCGACGACTTACGGCTTTTCGGCGAAGTTTTGATGGGGCGTTGGTGTTCCAATGAGCGGCATGCAGAAGTTTCAGAC
The DNA here is from genome assembly GCF_018294505.1 of Triticum aestivum. Lineage (NCBI taxonomy): Eukaryota > Viridiplantae > Streptophyta > Magnoliopsida > Poales > Poaceae > Triticum > Triticum aestivum. Next base: position 692,583,260 of record NC_057795.1, read on the forward strand.
GGTTGCAACCCCGCCAAAAAGATATGGTAAGGCCATCTTCCCGTAAATCAGGGGGAAGAAATGACCTCTTCTACGGGATCCTTTAAAGATAAAGCCAGTTTACAGGAACTGTTGGAGAGATTTTTTTTGCCCCAACTTTTTATAAACGGAGGTTATTTCTCTACTTCTAATGAACGACTTGGTGAATAGTCCGTGCGGTTTATTTTCGCTGGTCTTTTTTCGTCATCCCCCCACGCTGGTCTTTTTTCGTCATCCTCTCCCACTCTGGTTCCACTGATTTTCACCCTCCCACGGAGGAAAAAACGCTCCAAACAACCGTGCGAGTAGCTCTTCTCCTCGATTACCCTCGTGTGCACTATGGTTTCCTACACCACCGCCGCCGCCAGGGAACTCCTCGACCAGCCCACCCTCCTGCCGCTCCGCCCCCTTCCCTTCCCATCACCGCAGTCGCCCCCTCCATCTCCTTCCGGAGCCACTCCCCTGCCGCGAACATCCTGCTCGCGTTGTACATGACCGGTACGGCGGCCCTGATGGGGAGCGAGAACCGCCACGGGAACGCGGCGGTGAGCCCCTCGGTGAAGACCTGCGTGGAGAGCACGAACGCGTGCGGGGCCGCGGCGGCGATCTCCGTGGTGTCCCCGGACCGGAGGCCGTCGAGGATGTACAGCGCCGGGAGCGCGGCGCCGACGAGGAACCCGCCCACGGTGTGCGCGGCGAGGGGAGGTGCGCGAGGCCGCGGAAGACAGGTGCGGACGGGTTGGGCTTCCCGGGGCGCTGCGGGAAGGCGAGCGTGGCCAGGAGGAGGAGGTAGGGGAGGAGCAGAACGCCAAAGGTGATCTCCGAGAGCGGCACGGTGGTCGAGAAGGCCAGTACGGCGGCGGCGCCCAGCGTGTTGAGCTGCTTGATGGAGAAGAGGTAGTAGTGGTGGTGCGAGCGTGAAGGCTCGCTCTCGTTCTTCTTACATCTTGCCCTTTTTTCTTGAGAATTGTATCTGTGGCTACTGCTGTTTTGCCAGTCTGTCTGTCCCCAATAATGAACTGCGTGGTGGGCGAGGTGGGCTCCGGGTGAAGCGGCAGGGCGGCTGCCTCATCGATGGCAGCGCGATGCCGCTCCCGCCATCGGGCCCACGCTGCCGGACATCGTCGTGATCTTGGCTTGTTCGCTCAATGTCGTTGGGTTCTCCTTGTCCGCTGAGTTTTGATACACCGCTTCTGTTGAGCAATCCTGGTGTGTTAAAAACAATGTTTTAACTTTGTCTTTGATGATTTATTACTATGCTTTCCTTTGTCGCAGAATTACCATAATCAGGAAAGGGAGGGAGCAAAGTTGTTGGCCGATGATGATATGAGATTGACAACCTGTTTCCTGCATCCTCTAGGAGTAGGATTTTGAAAGCGTTTTGGGAAGTAGACTGGAGACCAAGACGATGGTAATTTTGGTGATGTGAGACGGTGTGGTAGCCACCCAATTAGTCGTAATTCTGCGGCCGCATGTTGTGACTCAACTTGATAATTATGTGTTTCACCAAACAACATCACATATTTTCAAGAGGAGTGGCCGAAGGAGAACTTTTCTATGTTGTTAATGTATAGTGGTAAGTCAAAATTGTTCTGAACTTATTAACCATTCCTATACTGGTAGGCAGGTATACATTGGACTTGATTTAATTCGTTTTCTGCTGTTGAACTGAACTGCAGCTGGGATTTATGCTGATTGCGCTGATTTGGAAGTTCGATTTCTCGCCGTTTATGATCCTGGTCATTGCCATTCTCAACGACGGTGGGTCTCAAATTCATTATGCCAAACAAACATGTTACTGTCCATTGCTCATTTGTTTGATTGATTTACTCAACTCAGGCACAATCATGACCATCTCCAAGGACAGAGTGAAGCCATCCCCACATCCAGATAGCCGGAAGCTACTGGAGATCTTCATCACCGGCATCGTCTATGGTGCCTACCTTGCTGTGTTGACCGTGGTGTTCTTCTTCGCCATGACTAGCATCGACTTCTTCAGCGTAAGTGTTGTTTCAACCCATGCCATGTCTAATGCCTCCAAACTAGACAATTTATGGGCGTGGCTCATGCTGCTTTACAGACAATATATGCTAAATGTTCCTATTTGTTTCCAAATTGCAGGAGAAGTTCCACGTGCGTTCGCTAAGGAGCAACAAGGACGCGATGATGTCTGCCCTCTACCTTCAAGTGAGCATCATCAGCCAGGCCCTCATCTTCGTCACCCGGTCGCGCCGCTGGTGCTTCCAGGAGCGCCCGGGGCTCTGGCTCTGCTTCGCCTTCGTCGTCGCGCATATCGTAAGCCCACCCCACCCGGCTCACTCCAACAATGGAGTGCGCGCGACCATATTCAGTTGTAGCTGCAACAATACCAAAGGAGAACAGAACAAATCAATGATAAAGATGGCGTCGACACTCTTCATGAATGCCGTTCTTTTTAGGAGCTGATTTTGTTGTACATAAAAATGCATATGTATGAAATGGTCAATTAAAATGTGCTTTGCAATCCATTATAATAATCCATCAAGTTATAACCAAGTCCTACTGTTCCTGGTTGGTTTTGAAGTGTTCCGTTGGCACTTGTTCTCTCATATGAAATGGAGAGCTGAACAAGTGCCAAGTCCTACTGTTTCTGGTTGGTTTTGAAGTATTCAGAATAAATATTTATAACTACGGAGTGTCTTCTGCTCGAGTTTTAGTATCTCAGTTAAGAAATAAATAGTAGCCTTCCTCTAAAGAGGTCTGCTGCCTTGCTTTTGATAATTTAAATTTGTATTTTATTTTCTTATATTCAAACAAATGTTTGCAGAGAACGGGTGTTCGGTGACTGAGATAGCTTTAGTGAGTTGATGGTTTGACTTGCTAGGTATGCCTGCAAGGAGGACACTGTAATTTGGTCCAACAAGTACGCATAACAATCTTTTGATTGTTCAACATTCTTTATTGCGTGAATTTCAGACATATCAGGATGCAGGTATATGACACTATTGTGTTGTCTGCAGAGGTTCTCATTCTGAAAGAAACTGCAACTATGCAAGAGCTTATTGACGGAGATTATGAAATTTGCAGTTCATGTTATGGACATCAGATTGATACTTTACCAAAGGTGCACCAATCGGCCCTCCGTCTCCTAGGGTGATGGTGTAATGACATCTATAGCGGCAGCAATTACGCACAGGTGATGGTGGATTTGTCAACTGACTTCATATCTCTATCTCTACTACCTAAAAAACCTGTAACACTTCATTCCGATCTTCTGTCTTATGTCGTTTTGTCCAACCGCACACATTTCTCTGGTCGTATGCTAGATTGGAAGAACCGGAACATTTCCTACTGCGTTTGTAATGATGTAGTACGGTTAAAAACTTTTTATTTACTTGAGTCTGCTACCTCAGATTGATGCGTCATGCTCGGGCAGTAATAGTCTAAGCTTCATCGTGTAACAAGCTCCACCTGCGTGCACAGGTAAGTGGTTCTGGTACTGCTGCTATTTTTGTTTGTTATATTTGTTGCCAGTCTGATTGCTACTATCTACTGTACGTGCTTATTGTTTGGCTTTGAAGAGATATTTGCTCGAGGTTATGCCAATTAATTTGAAAGCAGATGGTAAACTGTGATTTGCTCCTCAATTTGTACTGTATCTGAGATCTAATGTGTGCCGGTGTGCAGCTAATCACTAAATATTTCCAGTGTGCAGCTTGTGAAATCTTTCAAAGCTATATTTCAAAGCAGATGGTAAACTGTAATTTCAAAGCAGATGGCAAACTGTAATTTCAAAGCTATATTTCCAGTGTGCAGCTTGTGACATCTTTCTCCGTCTTTGACATCTGATTTGGTAAATATTTGTGGTGCTGAACCACACATGGTTATTGTACCTAATATCATTCGTATGTATTGTAGCTATTTTTGATGCTTTGGATGGTGAACAGAAAATTATGTGAATGACATTAACAACAAATGGTCTAGCGAATGAGGCCCTGATTGGATGGCACTGGCAAATGGATCATCAAAGTATATGTTTTAATTTTCCATGGAGACATCTTTTTAACTCTTCATGCATTAGGGTTCAAAATTATTGTACATATATTACCTTCCCCTCGAATAATTCTTTCAAGTCAGCACCTATGTGCAATTGAGTTTTTCGTGTTTTAGTGACGACTTTATTTCAATGTAGATATTATCTTCAGTTTGTACTTGGCCATAGTGGGATGCCAGGAAATATCCTACTCATCAATCGGAATAGTTATTGTCATTCTAGGAGCTGAAAGACGTCGGTCATTCTAAAATGTCTAACTATACTTTTATCAAAGAGGCAACACCTGACAGTGTGCCGATATCTGTAGGTAAGATTGTAGGATGTCTTCTCGCTTTTTGCCCTTGTCAGGCTTTATATTTTTGTCCCTATGATCTAGGATTAGTTTAGTAGCCATCTAGAGATAAGACTGTAAAATGAAGTTGCTCTATGTGAAGGTGAAGCTAATGTTTTCCTTGTTACTTTAGCAATTTGTTATATAGCATTCTATTATTCTTTATTCATTGGAAAATTTTGATGGCACCAAAATATTTTATTTGTGATCCTTTTCCTAACCAAATTATCTCGCGACAGCTCTGCAAATCAAAACTTGTGACACATCGAATTGTCATAAGAAAAATCTCAACAAATTTGTATGATCATTTTTTCCTTAGCTTTGATTGACAATAAAACATTTGTATGTTTCTAATTGGTATATTAGCATAGCGATATTGTGCATGGGTTCATCCTTGTCCTTTAAGCTAAGGTAAATTCCCCTAGATTTGCAATTTTATTCGATGAACAAAATGTCTACTTTATCTACACATACATCTGGTAATGGGGATATTTAGGATGTGATGAAAAATGACATGCTATGGCGGAGATACATGGAGTAGAGCCAAGTCGAGTGATGAGCGGAGATGAGATGAGGAAGACAAGATGAAGATTTACGGCGGGAAACAAACACGACATGATTTCGATGACAAGGGTGTTTTTTCCTTCTTGCCGCCCCTCATTGCCGCGTCACACTGTTGTTCCCGATCTAAACACCGATGGCGATGTCTCTCCTCGCGGCGTCACATCAATGTGCCGCATGTGGATGACGAGGGCGTTGTCCCTCCTCTTCGTCGTGTCACATCGTTGTGCCCTATGTAGTCGACAAGGGCACCATCCCTCCTCGTGGCGTCACACCTTTGTGCGTGATTTAGACGACGAGGGCGCCGTCAACAGTGAGCCCATCTGCATAGACCACCTGGATTGGATTGACCAGGATGCCAGGTCGATGGGCACGAGGACTCGGTGCCAATCTTGCGGCGTGAGAGGTTGTCGGCAGGGGAGGAGGCCGGCGATGCCGTGGCGGGGAGAGGAGGTTGTGGGTGACACTGTCGAGAGATGGTCGGTTATGGGGATAATAAGGGACGGGCTCGACCAGTGGTGGGGAGGCGAGATAGTGGGAAGAGGAGGGGTCGGTCGATTCCATGGAAGCACGAGGAGGATGCGGTGACGTCGTTTTTGGAAAGGAGGCGACGGGGACAGGAGCGGATGGGCGGGCGACTGTAAGGGGAGAGATTTCTGTGTGAAGCCAAATATTCAGATGTTGACAACACTGTTTGATAGCACAACATCCTGTCATGCAACTTGGTAAGTAAGGTCTCTTGTCCATTGTTGTAATGATTTATGGTTTCTAATAGCTACCAAATGTAGATTTATCTTCTATATGTATTCATCGGCCGATAAATCTGGTACGTCAGCGACAAAAAAATGCACTGTGTATATATTCTGGATCTTATCGATACATCATAGTCGCTAGAGATTGAAACACCGAAGTATTTAGTGACATTACAAAGATTCGCGAGAGAATTCAATGAAGCACTGAAAATTGCATGACCCGGCTGAAATTCGGATATATCTAGATGGCAATGTATATTTTTTGTTGGTATTCGAACAAATATGGATAGATAATTTTTTTCATTGTCTTAATATTTGAGATATAATCATTTATTTTTGTTTTCACTATATTCAAGATATACTATTGATTTAGGAAATTACAGGTATGTGTCTGGCTATTTTCTTTTGATTTTGTGCTCTCGTGAAATGGTAAACAATTGGTTCATCCGATTTGCACGTTGAGTATTCTCTGTTGCACATTGTTTGACCTTACACATGAAATATTCGTACTAACTAGATATATTACTTTTGCAGGATGGTTATGAGGTGATCAAGAATTTTTTGTTATACTTGCTAAAATATCCTAAAGATAACTTTTTTCTTTATATTGTGTGAGAATATATTAAACGCATCAAGCAGATATTAATTCGTAAAACATTAATAATTAGATCAACGCTCTTTATGTATACAATACATGGTCAAATTATATTGTAATCAACTTAATTACATTGCAAGTTAAGTTAAGTATATTTCAATTATTATCTAATTGTTAATGACTATCTTTTCTATACATGTAACATTATGTTTATATAACTGCAGCAAAATATTTCAAAAGCCCGTAGCAACGCACGGGCATTCTACTAGTTAGAGATAGAGGAACTGTTGGATCTCTCTTGTATTTGCCTTGCTTATTTCATTGGTCAGTACGCATGTTCGATTATTGTCTTCTTCTGTTATTTCTTCATTTTCCACGACTTATGTACGATTGCAAAAAATCCAATCGCTGAATTAAGGGCATTTCTAACCGATTCCTTAAAAGGCCACAAGGGAGTAAAAATTCGGTTATACTCCTTGCAGCACACCTAGCCGATCCCTAAAAGGCTTAGTGGAGTATTTTTTTTACTTCAACTCCCAATATCCCTCCAAACCTACCTAAATATACTTACTCCCGCCGTGCCGAGTAAAAGAAGTGCCTCTTTTTCTCCCATCCCCCGTGACGCCCTCTCTACCGCAGCCGCAGCCGCCACGCCCTGTCACCGCCACCGGTGACCGTCCCTCCGGCCGGAATGGATAGGCCGGACCCTTCCCTCACTCGGCCGGCCATCGGCACTGGCTTTTTGCCGCCAGAATCACCCACGCGCCGCCGCCCATGCCGAAGAAGAGTTTGGGGATGGAAAAAAACCACTGGGTTCAAGCTCCTCCTCAGAACGCTCCAATGGCCTCCGGGTTGGATCATCATCTCATGGGGACTTACATTGGACGCAAATCTCAATAAATATAATTCTTTTACCATACATTCTAGAGCTCTCTAGCATGATATTTAACAACACTACACACACAAAGATAATGAGAAAGGGTATAGTACTATAATCAATGCAGATTTGCAAAGTAACAAACGAAGGCATGCGATTGTATCTTTTTTAATCTTTTCACATATAGCACAATTTAAAATTCGCAATGTTTAGATTTCCAATAAGTAAGAAATTTGTAAAGCCTATTGCATGGATCGTCATGTCACGGAGACTTACATTGGACTCAAATCCTCAATAATGACAATTCTTTTATCATACATTCTAGAGCTCTCTACCATGATATTTAACAACATCAACACACACACACACACAGAGAGAGAGAGAGAGAGTATTATACTATAATCAATGCAAATTTGCAAATTAACAAGCGAAGGCATGGAATTTTAATCTTTTCACATCTAGCACAATTTGAAGTCATAATGTTTACAAAGGAAAAAGGAAAAAAGAAATAACATAACTTTTACTATAAAAATGGTTTTAGTTTATCGTGGATGTTACTATCAACAAGTATAAGAGTTTTGTATAAATTTTACATGTTCCAAGTATAAGAGTTATGTACAAATTGGTAAATGTTCCAAGGTTCTTTAAAGGTTCCAATCACCGGTGTCGGTGGTATAACACATGTGCAAGTGATAGAGACAACATGGGCACGCCACTATAAACCATAAAAAAACTTTTATGGTTTACAGGATCTGTTCCGTTGATGCTGCGCTACCGCAAATTCGTTTCCGAAGGACCTGTATAGAAAGATCTGTTAGAGTGGCTCTTAATCAAAAGGAAAGTAGAAAAAGAATTGATTGACTTATATATAGATCTAAAAAATACCTGGACATGGCTGTGAACTGTGGTGCAAGTAGCATACACGAAAGATCTATACTTTGGTGATTTAGATCCAATAGACAAAGAAGACCCGAGATGCTTGCACCAGCCCATAGATGGAGCGCTGGAGCTTGCATACCTTGTTAGCATTCCTAGGATCGACAAAACCTTCCGGCTGCATCATATACAATTCTTCCTTAAGGAAGCCGTTAAGGAATGCCGTTTTGACGACCATTTGCCATATCACATAATCATAGAATGTGGCAATTGCTAACATGATTCGGACGGACTTCAGCTTCGCTACGGGTGAGAAGGTCTCATCGTAGTCAACCCCTTAAACTTGTCGATAACCCTTAGCGACAAGTCGAGCTTTATAGATGGTAACATTGCCATCCGTGTCCATCTTCTTCTTAAAGATCTATTTATTTTCTATCGCTCGCCGATAATCGGGAAAGTCTGTCAAAGTTCATACTTTGTTTTCATACATGGATCCTATCTCGGATTGCATGGCTTCAAGCCATTTGTTGGAATCTGGGCCAGCCATCGCTTCTTCATAGTTCGAAGGTTCACCGTTGTCTAACAACATGATTTCCAGGATAGGGTTGCCATACCATTCTGGTGTGGAACGTGTCCTTGTGGACCTACGAAGTTCAGTAGCAACTTGTGTTGGGGAACGTAGTAATTTCAAAAAATTTCCTACGCACACGCAAGATCATGGTGATGATATAGCAACGAGGGGAGAGTGTTGTCTACGTACCCTCGTAGACCGAAGCGGAAGCGTTGACGCAACATAGAGGAAGTAGTCGTACGTCCTCCGGTTCAACCGATCCAAGTACCGTTACTCCGGCACCTCCGAGTTCTTGACACGCGTACAGCTCGATGACGCACCCTCGATCTCCGATCCAGCAGAGGCGCCGAGGGGGAGTTCTGTCAGTACGACGGCGTGGTGACGATCTTGATGTTCTCCTGTTGCAGGGCTTCGCCTAAGCACCGCTACAATATGACCGAGGTGTAATATCGTGGAGGGGGGCACCGCACACGGCTAAGGAACGATCAATGATCAACTTGTGTGTTCTAGGGTGCCCCCCTACCCCCGTATATAAAGGAGGGAGGGAGGAGGTGGCCGGCCCTAGGGGGGCGCGCCGTGAGGAGGGGGAAACCTACTCCAAGTAGGTTTCCCTCTCCTTTCCTTATCTTATTTGGAGGGGAAAGGAAAGAGTACTAGTATTAGGAAGTAGTACTAGTAGTAGTAATAGGAAGAGGGGGAAGGAGAAAGGAAAGGGGGGGGGCCCTCCCCAATTCGGATTGGGCTTGGGGGGCGCGCCCCCTTCCCTTGCTCCTTCTCTCTTCCTCCTACATGGGCCCAATAAGGCCCATATACCTCCCGGGGGATTCCGGTAACCTCCCGGGGCTCCAAACTTCTCCGGAACCTTTCCGGTGTCCAAATATATCCGTCCAATATATCAATCTTTATGTCTCGACCATTTCGAGACTCCTCGTCATGTCCGTAATCATATCCGGGACTCCGAACAACCTTCGGTACATCAAAATACATAAACTCATAATATAACTGTCATCGAAACCTTAAGCGTGCGGACCCTACGGTTCGAGAACGATGTAGACATGACTGAGACACATCTCTGGTCAATAACCAATAGCGGGACCTGGATGCCCATATTGGTTCCTACATATTCTACGAAGATCTTTATCGGTCAAACCGCATAACAACATACGTTGTTCCCTTTGTCATCGGTATGTTACTTGTCCGAGATTCGATCGTCGGTATCCAATACCTAGTTCAATCTCGTTATCGACAAGTCTCTTTACTCGTTCTGTAATACTTCATCTTATAACTAACTCATTAGTTACATGCTTGCAAGGCTTAGGTGATTAGCATTGCCGAGAGGGCCCAGAGATACCTCTCCAACAATCGGAGTGACAAAACCTAATCTCGAATTATGCTAACTCAACATGTACCTTCGGAGACACCTGTAGTACTCCTTTATAATCACCCAGTTACGTTGTGACGTTTGGTAGTACCCAAAGTGTTCCTCCGGTAAATGGGAGTTACACAATTCTCATAGTTACAGGAACATGTATAAGTCATGAAGGAAGCAATAGCAGAATACTAAACGATCAAGTGCTAAGCTAACGGGATGGGTCATGTCAATCACCTCATTCTCCTAATGATGTGATCCCATTAATCAAATGACAACACATGTCAATGGTTAGGAAACATAACCATCTTTGATTAATGAGCTAGTCAAGTAGAGGCATACTAGTGACTATATGTTTGTCTATGTATTCACACATGTATCATGTTTCCGGTTAATACAATTCTAGCATGAATAATAAACATTTATCATGATATGAGGAAATAAATAATAACTTTATTATTGCCTCTAGGGCATATTTCCTTCAGTCTCCCACTTGTACTAGAGTCAATAATCTAGATTACATAGTAATGATTCTAACACCCATGGAGTCTTGGTGCTGATCATGTTTTGCTCGTGAGAGAGGCTTAGTCAGCGGGTCTGCAACATTCAGATCCGTATGTATCTTGCAAATCTCTATGTCTCCCACTTGGACTTGGTCCCGAATGGAATTGAAGCGTCTCTTGATGTGCTTGGTCCTCTTGTGAAATCTGGATTCCTTTGCCAAGGCAATTGCACCAGTATTGTCACAGAAGATCTTCATTGGTCCCGATGCACTAGGTATGACACCTAGATCGGAAATGAACTCCTTCATCCAGACTCCTTCATTTGCTGCTTCAGAAGCAGCTATGTACTCCGCTTCACATGTAGATCCTGCCACGACGCTTTGTTTAGAACTGCACCAACTTACAGCTCCACCGTTTAATAAAAACACGTATCCGGTCTGCGATTTAGAATCGTCCGGATCAGTGTCAAAGCTTGCATCGACGTAACCATTTACGACTAGCTCTTTGTCACCTCCATATACGAGAAACATATCCTTAGTCCTTTTCAGGTATTTCAGGATGTTCTTGACCGCTGTCCAGTGATCCACTCCTGGATTACTTTGGTACCTACCTGCCAAGCTTATTGCTAAGCATACGTCAGGTCCGGTACACAGCATTGCATACATGATAGAGCCTATGGCTGAAGCATAGGGAACATCTTTCATTTTCTCTCTATCCTCTGATGTGGTCGGGCATTGAGTTTGACTCAACTTCACACCTTGTAGCATAGGCAAGAATCCTTTCTTTGCCTGATCCATTTTGAACTTTTTCAAAATTTTGTCAAGGTATGTACTTTGTGAAAGTCCTATTAAGTGTCTTGATCTATCTCTATAGATCTTGATGCCCAATATGTAAGCAGCTTCACCGAGGTCTTTCATAGAAAAACTTTTATTCAAGTATCCCTTTATGCTATCCAGAAATTCTATATCATTTCCAATTAATAATATGTCATCAACATATAAAACTAGAAATGCTACAGAGCTCCCACTCACTTTTCTTGTAAATACAGGCTTCTCCAAAAGTCTGTATAAAACCATATGCTTTGATCACACTATCAAAACGTTTATTCCAACTCCGAGATGCTTGCACCAGTCCATAAATGGAACGTTGGAGCTTGCACACTTTGTCAGCACCTTTTTGGATCAACAAAACCTTCAGGTTGCATCATATACAACTCTTCTTCTAGAAATCCATTCAAGAATGCAGTCTTGACATCCATTTGCCAAATTTCATAATCATGAAATGCAGCAATAGCCAACATGATTCGGACAGACTTAAGCATCGCTACGGGTGAGAAAGTCTCATCGTAGTCAACCCCTTGAACTTGTCGAAAACCTTTTGCAACAAGTCGAGCTTTGTAGACAGTAACATTACCATCAGCGTCAGTCTTCTTCTTAAAGATCCATTTATTCTCAATGGCTTGCCGATCATCGGGCAAGTCAACCAAAGTCCATACTTTGTTTTCATACATGGATCCTATCTCAGATTTCATGGCCTCTAGCCATTTTGCGGAATCTGGGCTCATCATCGCTTCCTCATAGTTCGTAGGTTCATCATGGTCTAGTAACATGACTTCCAGAATAGGATTTCCGTACCACTCTGGTGCGGATCTTACTCAGTAGAAACTTGATCTGAAGTTTCATGATCAATATCATTAGCTTCCTCACTAATTGGTGTAGTTGTCACAGGAACCGGTTCTTGTGATGAACTACTTTCCAATAAGGGAGTAGATACAGTTATCTCATCAAGTTCTACTTTCCTCCCACTCACTTCTTTCGAGAGAAACTCCTTCTCTAGAAAGGATCCGATTTTAGCAACGAAAATCTTGCCTTCAGATCTGTGATAGAAGGTGTACCCAATTGTCTCCTTTGGGTATCCTATGAAGACACATTTCTCCGATTTGGGTTCAAGCTTATCTGGTTGAAGTTTCTTCACATAAGCATCGCAGCCCCAAACTTTGAGAAACGACAACTTTGGTTTCTTGCCAAACCACAGTTCATAAGGCGTCGTCTCAACGGATTTTGATGGTGCCCTATTTAACATGAATGCGGCCGTCTCTAAAGCATAACCCCAAAACGATAGCGGTAAATCGGTAAGAGACATCATAGATCGCACCATATCAAGTAAAGTACGATTACGACGTTCGGACACACCATTTCGCTGTGGTGTTCCAGGTGGCGTGAGTTGCGAAACTATTCCACATTGTTTCAAATGTAAACCAAACTCGTAACTCAAATATTCTCCTCCACGATCAGATCGTAGAAACTTTATTTTCTTGTTACGATGATTTTCTACTTCACTCTGAAATTCTTTGAACTTTTCAAATGTTTCAGACTTGTGCTTCATCAAGTAGATATACCCATATCTGCTCAAATCATCTGTGAAGGTGAGGAAATAACGATATCCGCCACGAGCCTCAACATTCATCGGACCACATACATCTGTATGTATGATTTCCAACAAATTTGTTGCTCTCTCCATAGATCCAGAGAACGGTGTTTTGGTCATCTTGCCCATGAGGCACGGTTCGCAAGTACCAAGTGATTCATAATCAAGTGATTTCAGAAGTCCATCAGTATGGAGTTTCTTCATGCGTTTTACACCGATATGACCTAAACGGCAGTGCCACAAATATGTTGCACTATCATTATCAACTCTGCATCTTTTGGCTTCAACATTATGAATATGTGTATCACTACTATCGAGATTTAATAAAAATAGACCACTCTTCAAGGGTGCATGACCATAAAAGATATTACTCATATAAATAGAACAACCATTATTCTCTGATTTAAATGAATAACCGTCTCGTATCAAACAAGATCCAGATATAATGTTCATGCTCAACGCAGGCACCAAATAACAATTATTCAGGTCTAAAACTAATCCCGATGGTAGATGTAGAGGTAGCGTGCCGACCGCGATCACATCGACTTTGGAACCATTTCCCACGCGCATCGTCACCTCGTCCTTAGCTAATCTTCGCTTAATCCGTAGTCCCTGTTTCGAGTTGCAAATGTTAGCAACAGAACCAGTATCAAATACCCAGGTGCTACTGCGAGCATTAGTAAGGTACACATCAATGACATGTATATCACATATACCTTTGTTCACTTTGCCATCCTTCTTATCCGCCAAATACTTGGGGCAGTTCCGCTTCCAGTGTCCAATCTGCTTGCAGTAGAAGCACTCAGTTTCAGGCTTAGGTCCAGACTTGGGTTTCTTCACTTGAGCAGCAACTTGTTTGCCGTTCCTTTTGAAGTTCCCCTTCTTCTTCCCTTTGCCCCTTTTCTTGAAACCAGTGGTCTTGTTGACCATCAACACTTGATGCTCCTTTTTGATTTCTACCTCCGCGGCTTTCAGCATCGCGAAGAGCTCGGGAATAGTCTTGTTCATCCCTTGCATATTATAGTTCATCACAAAACTCTTGTAGCTTGGTGGCAGTGATTGGAGAATTCTGTCAATGACGCTATCATCCGGAAGATTAACTCCCAGTTGAATCAAGTGATTATTATACCCAGACATTTTGAGTATATGCTCACTGACAGAACTGTTCTCCTCCATCTTGCAGCTGTAGAACTTATTGGAGACTTCATATCTCTCAATCCGGGCATTTGCTTGAAATATTAACTTCAACTCCTGGAACATCTCATATGCCCCATGACGTTCAAAACATCGTTGAAGACCCGGTTCTAAGCCGTAAAGCATGGCACACTGAACTATAGAGTAGTCATCAGCTTTGCTCTGCCAGACGTTCTTAACGTCGTCAGTTGCATCAGCAGCAGGCCTGGCACCCAGCGGTGCTTCCAGGACGTAACTCTTCTGTGCAGCAATGAGGATAATCCTCAGGTTACGGACCCAGTCCGTGTAATTGCTACCATCATCTTTCAACTTTGTTTTCTCAAGGAACGCATTAAAATTCAACGGAACAACAGCACGAGCCATCTATCTACAAACAAACATAGACAAGCAAAATACTATCAGGTACTAAGTTCATGATAAATTTAAGTTCAATTAATCATATTACTAAAGAACTCCCACTTAGACAGACATCTCTCTAGTCATCTAAGTGATTACGTGATCCAAATCAACTAAACCATGTCCGATCATCACATGAGATGGAGTAGTTTCAATGGTGAACATCTCTATGTTGATCATATCTACTATAAGATTCACGTTCGACCTTTCGGTCCCCGTGTTCCGAGGCCATATCTGTATATGCTAGGCTCGTCAAGTATAACCTGAGTATTCCGCGTGTGCAACTATTTGGCACCCGTTGTATTTGAACGTAGAGCCTATCACACCCGATCATCACGTGGTGTCTCAGCATGAAGAACTTTCGCAACGGTGCATACTCAGGGAGAACACTTCTTGATAATTAGTGAGAGATCATCTTAAAATGCTACCGTCAATCAAAGCAAGATAAGATGCATAAAGGATAAACATCACATGCAATCAATATAAGTGATATGATATGGCCATCATCATCTTGTGCTTGTGATCTCCATCTTCGAAGCACCGTCGTGATCACCATCGTCACCGGCGCGATACCTTGATCTCCATCGTAGCATCGTTGTCGTTACACCATCTATTGCTTCTACGACTATCGCTACCGCTTAGTGATAAAGTAAAGCAATTACAGGGCGTTTGCATTTCATACAATAAAGCGACAACCATATGGCTCCTGCCAGTTGCCGATAACTTCGGTTACAAAACATGATCATCTCATACAATAAAATATAGCATCATGTCTTGGCCATATCACATCACAACATGCCCTGCAAAAACAAGTTAGACGTCCTCTACTTTGTTGTTGCAAATTTTACGTGGCTGCTACGGGCTTAAGCAAGAACCAATCTCACCTACGCATCAAAACCACAACGATAGTTTGTCAAATAGACTCTGTTTTAACCTTCACAAGGACCGGGCGTAGCCACACTCGGTTCAACTAAAGTGAGAGAGACAGACACCCGCCAGCCACCTTTAAGCACGAGTGCTCGTAACGGTGAAACCAGTCTCGCGTAAGCGTACGCGTAATGTCGGTCCGGGCCGCTTCATCTCACAATACCGCTGAACCAAAGTATGACATGCTGGTAGGCAGTATGACTTATATCGTCCACAACTCACTTGTGTTCTACTCGTGCATATAACATCAACGCATAAAACCTAGGCTCGGATGCCACTGTTGGGGAACGTAGTAATTTTAAAAAAATTCCTACGCACACGCAAGATCATGGTGATGATATAGCAACGAGGGGAGAGTGTTGTCTACGTACCCTCGTAGACCGAAGCGGAAGCGTTGACGCAACATAGAGGAAGTAGTCGTACATCCTCCGGTTCAACCGATCCAAGTACCGTTACTCCGGCACCTCCGAGTTCTTGACACGCGTACAGCTCGATGACGCACCCTCGATCTCCGATCCAGCAGAGGCGCCGAGGGGGAGTTCTGTCAGCACGACGGCGTGGTGACGATCTTGATGTTCTCCTGTTGCAGGGCTTCGCCTAAGCACCGCTACAATATGACCGAGGTGTAATATCATGGAGGGGGGCACCGCACACGACTAAGGAACGATCAATGATCAACTTGTGTGTTCTAGGGTGCCCCCCTACCCCCGTATATAAAGGAGGTAGGGAGGAGGTGGCCGGCCCTAGGGGGGCGTGCCATGAGGAGGGGGAAACCTACTCCAAGTAGGTTTCCCTCTCTTTTCCTTATCTTATTTGGAGGGGAAAGGAAAGAGTACTAGTATTAGGAAGTAGTACTAGTAGTAGTAATAGGAAGAGGGGGAAGGAGAAAGGAAAGGGGGGGGCCCTCCCCAATTCGGATTGGGCTTGGGGGGGCGCGCCCCCTTCCCTTGCTCCTTCTCTCTTCCTCCTACATGGGCCCAATAAGGCCCATATACCTCCCGGGGAGTTCCGGTAACCTCCCGGGGCTCCAAACTTCTCCGGAACCTTTCCGGTGTCCAAATATATCCGTCCAATATATCAATCTTTATGGCTCGACCATTTCGAGACTCCTCGTCATGTCCGTAATCATATCCGGGACTCCGAACAACCTTCGGTACATCAAAATACATAAACTCATAATATAACTGTCATCGAAACCTTAAGCGTGCGGACCCTACGGTTCGAGAACGATGTAGACATGACTGAGACACATCTCTGGTCAATAACCAATAGCGGGACCTGGATGCCCATATTGGTTCCTACATATTCTACGAAGATCTTTATCGGTCAAACCGCATAACAACATACGTTGTTCCCTTTGTCATCGGTATGTTACTTGTCCGAGATTCGATCGTCGGTATCCAATACCTAGTTCAATCTCGTTATCGACAAGTCTCTTTACTCGTTCTGTAATACTTCATCTTATAACTAACTCATTAGTTACATGCTTGCAAGGCTTAGGTGATGAGCATTGCCGAGAGGGCCCAGAGATACCTCTCCGACAATCGAAGTGACAAAACCTAATCTCGAATTATGCTAACTCAACATGTACCTTCGGAGACACCTGTAGTACTCCTTTATAATCACCCAGTTACGTTGTGACGTTTGGTAGTACCCAAAGTGTTCCTCCGGTAAACGGGAGTTACACAATTCTCATAGTTACAGGAACATGTATAAGTCATGAAGGAAGCAATAGCAGAATACTAAACGATCAAGTGCTAAGCTAACGGGATGGGTCATGTCAATCACCTCATTCTCCTAATGATGTGATCCCATTAATCAAATGACAACACATGTCAATGGTTAGGAAACATAACCATCTTTGATTAATGAGCTAGTCAAGTAGAGGCATACTAGTGACTATATGTTTGTCTATGTATTCACACATGTATCATGTTTCCGGTTAATACAATTCTAGCATGAATAATAAACATTTATCATGATATGAGGAAATAAATAATAACTTTATTATTGCCTCTAGGGCATATTTCCTTCAACTTGATCCGAAGTACCTTGATCATCATCATTAACTTCCTCTCCAGGGTGCAGGCACCACAGGAACATCTTCCTGAGCTGCGCTACTTTCCGCTTCAAGAGGCAGCACTTCATCAAGTTCTACTTTCCTCCCACTTACTTCTTTCGAGAGAAACTCTTTCTCCAGAAAGGACCCGTTCTTGGCAACAAAGATCTTGCCTTCGGATCTGAGGTAGAAGGTATACCCAATGGTTTCCTTAGGGTATCCTATGAAGACGCATTTTTCCGACTTGGGTTCGAGCTTTTCAGGTTGAAGTTTCTTCACATAAGCATCGCATCCCCAAACTTTTAGAAACGACGGCTTAGGTTTCTTCCCAAACCATAATTCATACGGTGGCGTCTCAACGGATTTCGATGGAGCCCTATTTAAAGTGAATGCGATAGTCTCTAAAGCATAACCCCAAAATGATAGCGGTAGATCGGTAAGAGACATCATAGATCGCACCATATCCAATAGAGTGTGATTACGATGTTCGGACACACCATTACGCTGAGGTGTTCCAGGCGGCGTGAGTTGTGAAACGATTCCACATTTCCTTAAGTGTGTGCCAAATTCGTGACTCAAATATTCCACTCCACGATCTGATCGTGAGAACTTCATTTTTCTGTCACGTTGATTTTCAACCTCACTCTGAAATTCCTTGAACTTTTCAAAGGTCTCAGACTTGTGTTTCATTAAGTAGACATACCCATATCTACTTAAGTCATCAGTGAGGGTGAGAACATAACGATAGCCACCGCGAGCCTCAACGCTCATTGGACCGCACACATCAGTATGTATGATTTCCAATAATTTGGTTGCTCGCTCAATTGTTCCGGAGAACGGAGTCTTGGTCATTTTGCCCATGAGGCATGGTTCGCACGTGTCAAATGATTCGTAATCAAGAGACTCTAAAAGTCCATCTGCATGGAGCTTCTTCATGCGTTTGACACCAATGTGACCAAGGAGGCAGTGCCACAAGTATGTGGGACTATCATTATCAACCTTACATCTTTTGGTATTCACACTATGAATATGTGTAACATCACGTTCGAGATTCATTAAGAATAAACCATTGACCAGCGGGGCATGACCATAAAACATATCTCTCATATAAATAGAACAACCATTTTTCTCGGATTTAAATGAGTAGCCATCTCGTATTAAACGAGATCCAGGTACAATGTTCATGCTCAGAGCTGGCACTAAATAACAATTATTAAGGTTTAAAACTAATCCCGTAGGTAAATATAGAGGTAGCGTGCCGACGGCGATCACATCGACCTTGGAACCATTCCCGACGCGCATCGTCACCTCGTCCTTCGCCAGTCTCCGCTTATTCCGCAGCTCCTGTTTTGAGTTACAAATATGAGAAACCGCACCGGTATCAAATACCCAGGAGCTACTACGAGTACTGGTAAGGTACACATCAATAACATGTATATCACATATACCTTTGATATTGCCGGCCTTCTTGTCCGCTAAGTACTTGGGGCAGTTCCGCTTCCAGTGACCACTTTCCTTGCAATAAAAACACTCAGTCTCAGACTTGGGTCCATTCTTTGGCTTCTTCCCGGCAGCTTGCTTACCAGGTGCGGCAACTCCCTTGCCTTCTTTCTTAAAGCCCTTTTTACTCTTGCCTTTCTTGAACTTAGTGGTTTTATTCACCATGAACACTTGATGTTCCTTTTTGATTTCCACCTCCGCTGATTTCAGCATTGAATATACTTCAGGAATGGTTTTCTCCATCCCCTGCATATTGAAGTTCATCACAAAGCTCTTGTAGCTCGGTGGAATCGACTGAAGGATTCTGTCAACGACCGCGTCATCCGGGAGATTAACTCCCAGCTGAGAAAAGCGGTTGTGCAACCCAGACATTTTGAGTATGTGCTCGCTGACAGAACTATTCTCCTCCATCTTACAATTGTAGAACTTGTCGGAGACTTCATATCTCTCGACCCGGGCATGGGCCTGAAAAACTATTTTCAGCTCTTGGAACATCTCATATGCTCTGTGCTG
Organism: Triticum aestivum; assembly: GCF_018294505.1. Lineage (NCBI taxonomy): Eukaryota > Viridiplantae > Streptophyta > Magnoliopsida > Poales > Poaceae > Triticum > Triticum aestivum. Next base: position 692,602,762 of record NC_057795.1, read on the forward strand.
TTCGAAACGCTTTTGGAGCCCCGGTTCTAATCTGTAAAGCATGTCGCACTAAACCAGGGAGTAATCATCAACACGCGACTGCCAAGCGTTCATAACGTCTTGGTTCGCTGGGACAGGTGCTTCACCTAGCGGTGCTTCAAGGACATATGCTTTCTTGGCAGCTATGAGGATGATCCTCAAGTTCCGGACCCAGTCCATATAGTTGCTACCATCGTCTTTCAGCTTGGTTTTCTCTAGGAACGCGTTGAAGTTGAGGACAACATTCGCGTGGGCCATTTGATCTACAAGACATATTGTAAAGATTTTTAGACTAAGTTCATGATAATTAAGTTCGTCTAATCAAATTATTTCATGAACTCCCACTCAGATAGACATCCCTCTAGTCATCTAAGTGATACACGATCCGAGTCAACTAGACCGTGTCTGATCATCACGTGAGATGGACTAGTCATCATCGGTGAACATCTTCATGTTGATCATATCTTCTACACGACTCATGTTCGACCTTTCGGTCTCTTGTGTTCCGAGGCCATGTCTGTACATGCTAGGCTCGTCAAGTCAACCTAAGTGTTTTTGCATGTGTAAATCTGGCTTACACCCGTTGTATGTGAACGTTAGAATCTATCACACCCGATCATCACGTGGTGCTTTGAAACAACGAACTTTCGCAACGGCGCACAGTTAGGGGGAACCATTTCTTGAAATTATTATGAGGGATCATCTTATTTATGCGACTGTCGTTCTAAGCAAATCTATACGTACTAATAAAGCAAGGTGCGTTTCGTCAAAATTTTCATCCGTTCACCGCCGAAAAGAAAAAAAATTCTAACCGAGGTGGTACTAAATTTTATGCGTTTGTCTGCTAGAAAAAGAATTTTCGTACGTGGGCCGCGCGCTGTGGCCCAATGAAGCCAGCTAACTTATTTTTCTGTCCACGCAGCTGTGTATTTCTATTTTCCGCAACGGGCGACAAATAGTCAGATTTTCGCATAGGACAATCAATCATAGGCTGCCCCATTTTTCTTCCTTTCTATGTTTTAATTCTATTTTTATTATGCTTTCCTTCTCCTTTTTTCCCTTCTAAGTTTTTTTTTAGAATTTACTCATAAATAAAAAATTGTCAAAACGTTCAGCATAATAAATAAATAAATTTTAAAAAATGTTCAGAATTCGAAAATTTTGTTGCTATTTTAAAACATATTCGCAACTTGCAAAAATTTGCCAATTTCTAAAACAATTATTGTTTTAAAAAATTGTTCAAGATTTCTAAATAGAAAATGGCATTTCATAAAATGCTCCTAATTTGAAAATTATTCATGTTTTAGTGAAACTTTCAAAATTAAAAATAATTTCTGTGTACAAAAGATACACATGTTCTAAAAATCTTATGAATTTTCAACAGGTTCCCTTTTAAAAAATGTTCACAAATTGAAATAATGTTCATGTTTTTATAAAAAAGTTGGTGTTTTCAGAAAATGTTTGTGAATTTGCTAGAAAACGAATTTTCGTACGTGGGCCGCATGCTGTGGCCCAGTGAAGCCAGCCAGCTTATTTTTCTGTCCACGCAGCTGTGTAAATTCTATTTCCCGCATTGGGCAACATATAGTCATATTTTCGCATAGGACAATCAATAATAGGATGCCCCATTTTTCTTCCTTTCTGTCTTTTACTTCTATTCTTATTGTCCTTTCCTTCTCCTTTTTTCCCTTCTAAGTTTATTTTTTCTTTTAGAATATATTTCATAAATAAAAAATTGTCATAAACGTTCAGAATAATAAATAAATAAATTTTGGAAAATGTTCAGAATTCCAAAATTTTGCTGCCATTTTAAAAAATATTCGAAACTTGCAAAATTTTGCCCATTTTCTAAAACAATTATTGTTTTTAAAAATTGTTTGAGATATCTAAATAGAAAATGGCATTTTATAAAATGCTCCTAATTTGAAAATATTCATGTTTTAGTGAAACTTTCAAAATTAAAAATTATGTCCGTGTATAAAAGATACACATGTTCTAAAAATCTTATGAATTTTCAACATGTTCCCTTTTAAAAAATGTTCACAAATTGAAATAATGTTCATGTTTTTATAAAAAAGTTGGTGTTTTCAGAAAATGTTTGTGAATTTTAGAAGATGTAGCCTTTCATATTTTGTTCGCGCTTTTCTAAAAGTGTACATAATTTTCAAAAAACAGTTCATGATGTAAAAACTTATTGATGTTTTCTAGAATATTCAGAAACTTCATACCTTAAAATCCCCTCGATTGAAAGGATTGAATGAAAGAGTAGATTGAATAACTCATGGGCCTTCTCCGGCTATGATGACGTAACAAAACTCTTAAATGCTCTCAATCCATGAATGGAGAAATAGCGGATTGATTCCTTCACACGTGACGAAATCGAGAAGCTAAATGTTCCTTTTTCGTGTGCACATAGGGTTTTGCTTGCACATATAATTCTCACCGACTTTAAATGCATATTATTTTATCTCCCGTTGCAACGCACGGGCATATGTGCTAGTAAGATGTAAAACATGATAAACATCACATGCAATCAAATAGTGACATGATATGGCCAATATCATTTTGCTCCTTTTGATCTCCATCTTCGGGGCGCCATGATCATCATCGTCACCGGCATGACACCATGATCTCCATCATCATGATCTCCATCATCGTGTCTTCATGAAGTGGTCTCGCCAACTATTATTTCTACTACTATGGCTAATGGTTTAGCAATAAAGTAAAGTAATTACATGGCGTTATTCAATGACACGCAGGTCATACAATAAATTAAGACAACTCCTATGGCTCCTGTCGGTTGTCATACTCATCGACATGCAAGTCGTGATTCCTATTACAAGAACATGATCAATCTCATACATCACATATATATCATTCATCACATCTGTTTGGCCATATCACATCACACGGCATATGCTGCAAAAACAATTTAGACGTCCTCTAATTGTTGTTGCAAGTTTTTACGTGGCTGCTATAGGTTTCTAGCAAGAACATTTCTTACCTACGCCAAAACCACAATGTGATATGCCAATTACTATTTACCCTTCATAAGGACCCTTTTCATCAAATCCGATCCGACTAAAATGGGAGAGATAGGCACCTGCTAGCCACCTTATACAACTAGTGCATGCCAGTCGGTGGAACCTGTCTCACGTAAGCGTACGTGTAAGGTCGGTCCGGGCCGCTTCATCCCACGATGCCGCCGAAACAAGATAAGACTAGTAGTGGCAAGTAAATTGACAAAATCGACGCCCACAACAAACTTGTGTTCTACTCGTGCATAGAAACTACTCATAGACCTAGCTCATGATGCCACTGTTGGGGATCGTTGCAGAAATTAAAAAAATTCTACGCATCACCAAGATCAATCTATGGAGTAAATAGAAACGAGAGAGAGGAGAGTGCACCTTCATACCCTTGAAGATCGCGAGTCAGAAGCGTTGCAAGAACGCGGTTGGAGGAGTCGTGCACGTAGCGATTCAGATCGCGGCCGAATCTGATCTAAGCACCGAACAACGGGGCCTCCGCGCTCAACACACGTGCAGCCCGGTGACGTCTCCCGCGCCTTGATCCAGCAAGGAGGAGGGAGAGGTTGAGGAAGAGGGCTCCAGCAGCAGCACGACGGCGTGGTGGTGATGGAGCGGCAGTTCTCCGGCAGGGCTTCGCCAAGCTCTTGCGGAGGAGGAGAGGTGTTGGGGAGGGGAGGGGCTGCGCCTTGGATGTGTTGTTGCAGCCCTCCCCTCGCCCCTCTATTTATAGGGAGAAGGGGGAAGGGGGCTGGCCCCCTCTAGATGAGATCTAGAGGGGGGCGGCGGCCAAGGGGAGGGGGCTTGCCCCCCAAGCAAGGGGGGCGCCCCCTTTAGGGTCCCCCCCCCTACCCTAGGCGCATGGGCCCTAGGGGAGTGGCGCCCAGCCCTCCAAGGGGCTAGTTCTCTTCCCTCTACAGCCCATGAGGCCCTCCGGGACAGATGGCCCCTCCCGGTGGACCCCCGGAACCCCTCCGGTGGCCCCGGTACAATACCGGCATGCCCCCGAATATTTCCGGTGATCGTATGACAACTTCCCATATATAAATCTTCACCTCCGGACCATCCAGAACTCGTCGTGACATCCGGGATCTCATCCGGGACTCCGAACAACATTCAGTAATCACATACAAATCTTCCTAATAACCCTAGCGTCATCGAACCTTAAGTGTGTAGACCCTACGGGTTCGGGAATCATGCAGACATGACAGAGACAGCTCTCCGGCCAATAACCAACAGTGGGATCTGGATACCCATGTTGACTCCCACATGTTCCACGATGATCTCATCAGATGAACCACGATGTCGAGGATTCAAGTAATCCTGTATACAATTCCCTTTGTCAATCGGTACGTTACTTGCCCGAGATTCGATCGTGGATATCCCAATACCTCATTCAATCTCGTTACCGGCAAGTCACTTTACTCGTTCCGTAATGCATGATCCCGTGACCAACTACTTAGTCACATTGAGCTCATTATGATGATGCATTACCGAGTGGGCCCAGAGATACCTCTCCGTCATACGGAGTGACAAATCCCAGTCTCGATTCGTGCCAACCCAACAGACACTTTCAGAGATACCTGTAGTGCACCTTTATAGCCACCCAGTTACGTTGTGACGTTTGGTACACCTAAAGCACTTCTACGGTATCTGGGAGTTGCACAATCTCATGGTCTAAGGAAATGATACTTGACATTAGAAAAGCTCTAGAAAACGAACTACACGATCTTGTGCTATGCTTAGGATTGGGTCTTGTCCATCACATCATTTCCTAATGATGTGATCCCATTATCAATGACATCCAATGTCCATGGTCAGAAAACCGTAACCATCTATTGATCAACGAGCTAGTCAACTAGAGGCTCACTAGGGACATGTTGTGGTCTATGTATTCACACATGTATTACGATTTCCGGATAACACAATTATAGCATGAACAATAGACAATTATCATGAACAAGGAAATATAATAATAACCATTTTATTATTGCCTCTAGGGCATATTTCCAACAGGAGGTTTCCCATCCACTGGGTGTATACTATCCATTAGGTGTCTATCAACATGAAGTTGACTTGCATTTACTGATTTAGAGGCCTTGATATCCTCACTTGAGAGAAACTGAATCCTGATGTACAATTGTCGTACTTCTCCCCCTGTTGCTTTGAACGGGGAGTTGAGTGGTTTTAGTTGGTACCTCCACTCTTTCCGACGTATTTTTGTAGGATTGTAGGATTGTGGAACACATTTATAGTCAGTAAATGAATCTGGAAGGTTATTTGCAATGTGTTGCAAATCTTCTGAACGCATGGTTCAGATCTTTGAGTGTGTGGATTTGAGGCAGAAATGTGTTGAACATTTCACTAATTCCTGGCATTATTTATGGTATTTGAAATCTCCTCCTAATGCCTAGAAATGTTCCTCACCGAATAAGTATACTGGCCTTGAATAACTCTTCGTGTGAGGGGCTTGAGGTATTGATGGAAATACGGTTCTTCCTCACATAGATCCCAACTATATGTTGAGGGGCAATGATGTATGCCGGAGTGGTGATATCGGTATGCAACCGAATTATCGCGGATAGGAAGTACTTGGTAGATTTCCACGTATCAAAGATAGAGGGGAATAATATTATGCAATTTGGTCACACGTTGTAAAACTACATGACACCAATGTAAAGTTGGTAAGTTGGTTAAAGGATTCTATCAAGCCATTTTGAGACTAGATAGGACAAAGTGCCAAACTTTAATCCTAGGGCCATAATGAAGGCACAAAAAGAGAATTTTGCAATATCGATTTTGATTGAAATCGAATGTTCAGGATAATGAGGTAATGGTTTTGTGTGGGTACAATTGAGGCCATTGTGTAGATGTGTCTTTTAGAACCATGCAATACATGAATAGTCTAGTCAATGGTTGGGAAGAGCCACTTACCTTGACTTAAGAATTCAAGGAGTCTGAGTAGTTCAACATAGACTTTAAGGCCTCCTTTGGTCTGAAGGAATTTCATAGGAATTTTAGAGGATAGGATTTTTATAGGATTTTTTCCTTTAGAGCCCTTTGATTCATAGGAATGGATACCTATTCCTACATAGGATTGGTTCCTATCCTCCACATTTCATAGGAAAATAAAAATGGGCCTAGACTCAATGGAAAAATTCCTTTGGTGTCAATCAAATGACATCTCGTTTCCTATTCCTACTCATAGGATTTGAGATACATGTCATCTCATTTCCTACAAAATTCCTATTTCTATGATAATCTTATCCTATGAACCAAACGAGGCCTAAAGTGTGCGAGCCTTAAAATTAGTTTCCCTGTGTCACATGTGGCACACATAAAATCCAAATATTGTTAGAATTTATCATAATAATAATCATAAACCAATAATTGTTGATAGTTTCGGTTTCAACCAATGTCTAGATGACCAAGACGAGGATGTCAAGTTTGTCATATAAAAGACATTCCGAAGAACTATCTTGTACGCAGCATATGCTACAGGCTTTGTAGTATGTGTAGTGCAATCTTGATGATACATAGAGAATGTGCTTTCCATATTCGTTGTATATGGTAAAGAAAAAATATTCCTGTTTGTTGTCGTCATAAGTTTCGCCATAGAAACTATTTTAATGGATATCTCCATAGTTCAGCAGGGTACGAGTTGAACCGAGACACGGATAAGCATCCCTCACGGTACTCGAGTACCCATTGGAATTGTACTATGACTGGTGTCAGCCAACAATTACATCACCGCGTCTAGCGTCTAGCGATTGTTAAAATATATCCATTTCTCTTAATAAGAGTGCAAACATTTTACTTCCCTGAGTATGAAGTTTGTGGCACACTGTTTATACTACATCTAGTCCAATACGGTACTAGAATTTGGATCATAATTTAACCAATATAGCCATATTTTTCTCCCCTGCTGCACCTCCTCCATCTTGGGGCAGGTCGTATTTTAGTTTTTTTATTCAAGAGTCGGCACACCATGCAAGAGCAAGGAGGATTTTTGGACCTTACGGAAGGAGCGGAAATAAGGACCTTTCGACCTTATGGAAGGAGAGAGAGTGACACACGTTGTTGATGTTATTTCTTTCCTTTAACTGGTATGATACACTACACTTACATCAATTCTTTAAAGCCATCACTCATATTTCCAGCCATCTGTTTTGGTTCTACAACCAAATACTGTACTACACTGAAACTAAAATAGTAGTAAAACAAAAGAGTTTGAATGGTTTGATAAATTATGATCATGTTTCAATAGCCACAAACTCTACTACTGAAACTGAAATAGTAAAACAATAGAGTTTGAATGGTTTGATAAATTATGGTCATGTACATTTTAGATTTTAATGGTTAGATATTTGAAATTGATGTACATCTTATAGCATGCCTTATGGCCACCAGTTATTCCTGAAAGCTCTAGCAATATGTATTTTGAACCCCCAAATGGTCTCAAACATGTCGTTATATGCTCAACAAAATACTCCCTTTGTACCAAAACATCACTATATTTAGAAACGGAGGGAGTATATATCTTTAATACTCCGGTGCTTAGTTGAATCTCGCTGCTTTATTTTCCACTCCTAGCGGGTCGGCACTATTCGGGATACTCTGGATTTGCCACTGTTTACGAATATGTAAAAATATTGGTGTATGGTCCATGTCACTCCCTGCAACGTGGGTTACCTTTAATTACACAAAAGTAGGGACATGGAGTATTTGATCCCGAGCTCATATGCTCCTGCATGAACAGTAAAATCGAAAAAAATAGTAAAAAAATCAAAAAAAAATCTGAATTTTTTTTGTAATGAACATGTAGGGAAACATAGTATTTCAAAAATTTCCTACGATCACACAAGATCTATCTAGGAGAAGCATAGCAATGAGCGGGGAGAGTGTGTCTACGTACCCTCGTAGACCGAAAGCGGAAGCGTTTAATAACGCGGTTGATGTAGTCGAACGTCTTCGCGATCCAACCGATCCAAGTACCGAACGTACGGCACCTCCGCGATCTGCACACGTTCAGCTCGGTGACGTCCCTCGAACTCTTGATCCAGTTGAGGGCGAGGGAGAGTTCCGTCAGCACGACGGCGTGGCGACGGTGATGATGAAGTTACCGGCGCAGGGCTTCGCCTAAGCACTACGACGATATGACCGAAGTGTGTAACTGTGGAGGGGGCACCACACACGGCTAAAAGATCAACTTGTGTGTCGGCCCAAGGGGGCGCGCCAGGTGTGGGGAATCCTACTAGGACTCCCCAGTCCAAGTAGGTTTCATCTCCTCTTTCCTATTTCTAGTAGGAGAAGGAGGGAAGGAGG